>NW_027523416.1:0-321448 GCF_052094955.1 Ictidomys tridecemlineatus | reverse complement strand
AAAACTAAGGAACCAAAGGAGGTTTTAACCACTTCATAGACCTTACGGTCAGCCAAATGCTCCTGTCATGTATCTGTCAGAGAAGTTCCTCAAAGTTACCACCTGCAATTTGGAGTAACATTAGTAATTTAAACACATCACTGATTCAGATTTGAGTTTTTCCAAATCAGTTCAGAATTACCATATAAGAAAACATAGGTAATTTTATAAATTTTCATTGAAAGCCTTGTGATTCTATTTTTTAAGAGAATAAAAACAGGGATGATCAGAAAGGTTACTGTATGTGAAAGTACTTTGTAAATTTCAAATTCTACATAAATTTTTGTTACTATTGCTTTTTTCTTTCTTTTTAGCAACTCTGGAGATTCTCAAAATTATGTAAGATTTCAACAGTGGAAACTTAACATGACACACTGAAGACAGATAGGAAACATTTTTTAATGGTTTAAAAGGTATGCATAAATAGCAACCCACAAATAATCTCATTAAGATTTTATGCTTCTTAGCCTCAAGCCACATTTTCTATTTACTAAGACACTTATAACTGCAATGACCCATGATTTCCTATACTAAGGAAATTTTCTTTTGTAAGAAATTCTCAGAATTTCAGTTAAGCCAGTTTTACTTAGCAACCTGTCACAACCACTTGGACCTAACTGCAACTTTTTCTTCTTTTTCTGTGGATTTCAGATTAGAAAAAGAGACCACTGCCAATGCAATGCCCAAGGGGGCAAGTGTTTCAAGAAAGAAAAGTCTAAATATTTGTTATTCAAAACCACAGGTTAACTCTGGCACGTGGAGAACTAGCTTGTCTTACATCACAGAGCATCATGGGTAGCTAGTGGAAGGACTTGCTATGGGGTGAGGAGTTAGGATAGCCAAGACAATGGCAGATGGGTTCTGGAGTCAGATCACCTGGATTCAAATCCATGCCTTATCACTTACCAGCAGACCGAGGTAGGGCATATTTCTAAATTTTCTTCTGCCCAGCCTTTGCCCTCCCTCAGTAATAATAACAATGATGATAAGCTCACAGTGACTTTTGTGATGATTAAATGAGTTAGTATGTGTAAGGTTCTAAAACAGTACCTGGCCCATGGTAAACATTTGCTAATTGTTATCATTAATCACTAATTAGGATGAAAAAATCAGAGTACAAAAGATAGGGACAAGAAGTGTCACAGCACATCATGACAGAACCCTGGGTCTGACTCAACACTGCATTTTTCTAGTGCCTGACACTTTGATGTTCCCAATAAATATCTGTTGAGTGAGTGACTCATAGTCCCTGACTCCTTCCACAGTCATTTTTTCACTGTGGACACATTAGATTTATTCCTTCTGGACTCTGGAGTGTCATCTTTTTTTTTTTATCTCCAAAGAAAGTTACCAATGCCTGCCACTTGCTACCTCAAACTGATGATAATCAATATAAGAAAAAAAATCATTTCACACTCCCTAAAGGGCTTTGGGAAGAAAGTGATATATATATTTTTAAAGACAAATGTTCCTTTGTTATTGAGTAGGCAGGAGGGCTGGGCGTGTAGCTCAGTGGTGGAGTGCCCCTGAGAGGTACAGTGCCTAGCAGGCATCAGGTCTGGGTTCCATTCCCAGCACTAGAGGGACAAAAAATGAAGAAGAGAAAGAAGAAGGAGGAGGAAGAGAAGGAAGAGAATAAAAGAAAAGAAAACCGAGCAAGCATGAGCAGTCAGTTACGGTGGAGAAGCCTCTGTGAGTCCAGATTCCATCATTTTCTTTGGAGAAGGGAACTTCTGCCAGGTGGATGGAGTGTGATGTCAGGCATTACATGTGACGAGGAGAGGACTGGATGTTCAGCCCTCAGTGTGCCAAGGTAACTGAAACTTCTAACTTATGGGTGCCTGTGGCACAGGCAGAAGAAGCTGTCCAATAGGTGGTACATCACTATAACCCCAGTGATTTGGGAGACTGAGGTAATAGGATTTCAAGTTTGAGGCCAGCCTCAGCAACTTTGTAAGATCCTAAGCAACTCAGTGAGATCCTGTCTCCAAAAAATAAATAAATAAAATAAAAGGGCTGGGGATGTGGTTCAGTGGTAGAGTACCCCTGGTTTAATTCCCAGTTGGTGGGGGGCAGGGGGGTGGGCAAGCTTCATTTGATTCTATGAGTTCCAGATCTAGAATTGACTTATCAGTGTAGGTGTGTGGCAACTCCAGAGTGCATAAGATCGAAAAAGAAGTGGGCTGAGGGCAGGACAAAGAGGTGCATCAATGTCTGAAAGGCAACAGGAGGAAGCAGAAAGAAGTGGCCAGAGAAGGTCACTGAGGAAAGAGTATCATATGAAAGGAAGTTTGCAATAGTGTCAACTCCAGATACAAACCAAAAAAGATGACTGCAAAGCATCCAATGGCTTTTTTAACTAGGAGGTCACTACAATTTCACCTTTCTAGATACAGTTTCAGCGCAGTGGTAGAAGGAGTTGGCTGCAGTAGTCTGAGGAATGATTAGGAGGGGAGGAAGTAGGAGCCTATGAACACAGAACTTTTTCTAACATCTGACCACAGAAGATGGACTGCAGACCTCTCTTCTCTTTCAAACAAGAGATGAGACCCAGGATGTTAGACAAGGGCACAGAACAGGCCCTCAGTAAATATATTTAATGGTGATGAAGAATTGTCACAAATTCAAGTGATATGAGAACACATGATAAAACAAATGCTTATTAATGCTGACCTATGACCATTTACTCTTTTCTCTCTTTCATGAGAGGGGCCCATCCAATTTCATATATATTTTACATATTTTCAATTCATGTAGTCATGCAATAGTGCAAACACTCTCCAATGCCAATAAATAAACTTCTTGATCATAAACATAAAAAAGAGAACATATACTATAAAAAAGAGGATGTCTGTAACTGGCTTGGAGGGAGACAAGCAGCGGAATGTCTCAATGTTCCAGGTGAGTGAGAAAAATAAGCTAAAGAGGAACAAGCAAAAGCATGCAGGTCACAATGCATCTAGTCCAGCCAATGTGACTAATGAAGCTTGTTTTAACTAGATTATAAATGAAGGAGTCCCTGCTTAGCTGAGGTTTTGCTTTCTGCAATTTCAGTTACCCATGGCCCAAAAATACCACATGGAAAATTCCAGGAATAAACAATTGATACGTTTTAGTTTGTGTACCATTTTGAATAGCATGAATAAATCTCATGCGACCCTGCTCTGTTCCACCAGAGACATGAGTCAGCCCTTTGTGCAGCATATCCACAATATAGATGCTACCCACCTGTGAACAGCCAGCCACCTCACTTATCAGACTGACCATGTCAGTAATGAGTGCTTGTGTTCAAGTCATAAAAACAGTGATGCTTGAAATTTAGATATGCCCAAGATAAGATGATTCCTAAAAAGTAGAAGTTCTCAACTTAATAAGGAAAGAGAATAATAAGGTTGGTGGTAAGATTTATGATAAGAACAAATGAAGTAGTCCCTGTGAAACTTTAAAGAGAGAAAAAAGAAAGTCATGCTAGTTTTTCTGCCACAATTCAAGTTACAGCTATAGTGTGTGGTATTATAGTAACAAACATAGTACACGTAGGATCTGGTACTTTATAGTTTCAGGCACCAGTGGGGGTTTTGAACTTGTCCCCTGAGAATGAGGTTGGGCAGGAGGGTGTACTATAGTCTAGCAAGGGTCAAGACTCAGAAGCAGAGTAGAAAAAAACTATGCCAGTCAGGGAAAGATAACCAAAACATACTATAATGTTATTTTTCCATGTCTTCATTTGAAGCCTACTATAATTAATCTTTGCCTGCCTATTTATTCCCTAATTCATATCTGTTTGAAAAGAAAAATATACATATATACTTCTGGACTTAAAATGATCCCTACTACATAGGATAAAAAAACTGCATATTGTCAGCATTTGGAACTTGGTACTGTGAAATCCTTAAGTTATAATTTAAAATGCCTGCTGAGCACCTTGTCTACTATTTTTGAGAAAATATTTATGGCCAAGAAAATGACAGTTCCTTTTGGAAAAATATTGCTAAAGCATTTAAAAATTTTAATATTACTAAATTTAAACTTTCCCCCATTACTATTCAGTATTCCCACAAGAGTAAAATGCCGTCTTTGGGGCAAATACTGTTCTTATTCCATATCAATGGTTTCTCCTGTTAAACAATAAGCCATTTATTTTTGTGAATTTCTTGGGTCACCCATGGTTCAAGTGGAAGCAAAGCTCTTTATGATGACTTCCAAGTTATGAATCATAAAGCTCTATCACAATCTCCCCCTTGTTGGGCCCCACTGTCTGCAGAGTGCATGGCCTGACTTTGTTCTCACATGAAATCACCATGAGTGACTTCTAAAAGTCCTCGAGATGGCAAGCTGAATTTTCTTTTTTCCCCTGCTCTGCTACTTGAGGAAGCTTTCTGGACTTTCTGGAACCCACTAAGCCTTATCCTTAGAAAAGATATCCTATAAGGAAGTGGTTAATATACATGGTCAGGCCTATAGGCTGTTGTTCTATCTCACCAGCTAGACTGGATATTTTTTTTTGAGGATGAAGACCTTTTTCTTTACTTAGCATTTTGCCCAAGACCTAACACCACTAAGTACACAAGGAATGTTTAGCCAACAATCAACTGATTGGATTCTAAATTTTAGAGTGAATGGCAGCAATAGGCCACAGATTATCATCATTGTCAGAAATTTCACCTAAGAATGAGATTGTTTGCAGATCAAATAACTTGTTCTAACATGACCTGAATTGGCCTGTTAAAGTAACAGATAACATTTAAGAAAAGCTCTTCCCTACAAGTTTTGTTTTTCTAGCTTGCTTTGTCAATGCATTCCATAAGAGGTGAACTCCTCATTCCTCTTGCTCAAAGACATACTTAGAAAAAGGTCTTAAAGAGATCTGTCAGAGATGAAATTGGCTGGGCCCTCTTTAGGAACCAAGAGGGGAAAAAAATTGGTGTCAGACAACAGAGTATATTTTTATGCAAACAGCCATAGAATACAAAAAACATGATTTCATTTCACATGCTGAACCTCAGCTACTGCTACATAGAATTCGGAAGGCCACAAGCACAGCTCTCCAAATAAAAACTAGGCAGAGCCACAGTAAGGAGGCAGAGTAGGCAGTTGCCCAGTGTGATTCCACCAGCACTGGGAAAGAACCTTCCAAATGCTGCTTCTATGTCTTCTTTATTTAAGTCCTAAAATGCCATCACCAAAGTCTCATGGCTTTATTTCAAATATATGTCCCTGTGATACAATCAGCCTCAAAGAAACTAACACTGGGGTCATTGACATGTCTGTGAAAAAAAAAAAAAGAGTGGGCACAATTTAGTCTATAGGCAAAGAGGAAGAGTGAGCAACTGAAAACCCCTTGAGCAGAAATGAACATCTCACCTTGACATCTGGCCCAAAGCCTGGCCTGGTGTCACACAGTCACACTACTTAAACCAAGAGGTCAGGGTTTCCAGACTGATAAGGTAGCAGGTTCCTTCTTTCACCAACAACTCTTAGCAAATGAGGATGGTGTAGGGAGACACATTTCCTGTACCCTGTTTCCATAAGCCTCCTGGAAATCAGTGGTAACCACAGGAAGGGTGGAGTCTGGGAATTCTATGCTGGGGGAAGAGGATATTCTACATTAACAGTACTGGGAAAGCCCTATTCTTGGGTGTTTCTACTTTTGTAATGGGCAAGGCTTGAGGACTCTGCTACTCTCTCTGCAGGGATCTCCGTTCAAAAAGTTCCTCTGGTAAGTTTGGACCACAAAGAGTTATCTATTTCAATCAATTCAGAAAAGCATCTCTAACTTCTCAAAGACTCAGATGTTTCTTATGCTTCTCAGAAAACAAATGTGGCTGAAGCCAACAACTGGAATAGAGAAAAATATAGCAACCACACACACAAAAAAAAGATAATTAAATTAATAAGAAATGCTTTTCAGACATAACATCACATAGGCCAAAAAATGTTTTCAGAACAAAGTTATAGAAGTTATTTAGAAGCTAAATTTAGGTGAATTAATTCCTGGAGGGCACCATTTAGGAGCAGATCACCATAACCTTGCAGGCCACGTTAAAAACTGCACCCCTTTCTTTGGGAAACTGAAGATCCATTTAAAAATCTGCAAATATGCATCAAATATGCTTCCATTAAAGGAAGATTCTAACATGTAATTCACTGCCCATTTAGAATCTACTAAATTCCGAGTGGTTCCACTGTTTTGAAATAAGACATCCCAAATAGATGCCTTGGATAGTCATCTAACCCAAATACAGACACACTGCAGAAACCCTTCAGAAAATATTCTCAACGTATGATCAGTTTTCCTCAAACACTATGGACAGCTCAGTATTAGGAAAATTTTTATGTCCTTGATGGAGAAGGCTGACTTTCACAGAACTCTTTTTTATATTAAAAGCTGAAATCTCCAACTATTTTATCGAGAAGGAAAAAAAAAGAAAGAAAGAAATTGTGTGCCTTCTGCCCTCAAGTATGTAAAGACAATCAAGTATGTAAAGACAATCACCACGTTGACTCTAAGTCTTCTCCATTCTAATGATTTCCAGATGTTTAGCTTCCTCCTTATGTTGGTCACCTCCCCTGGATAAATATTAGTTTATCAATGACCCTTCTAAAATGGGGATCCCAGAGCAGAATAATAAACAGAATAATGTGGGGTTTAGTTTAAGCAACAGAGTTCAGGGGGATTATTGCCTCTGCTATCAAAAAGTGGCAATTGTCACACTACAATTGTCACAGGTCACAAGGAAATCCCATTCCACAAGACTTTTTTGTTGTTTACTTTTCATAAAAACTTCCATGAAGCCAGATATCCCTCATTTTGCATGTGTATGATTTTTTAATTGAAAAAATCAGAATATGATACATATCTCTATTAAATGTTATCTTGATAGTCTCAGCCCATCAATCTAAAGCTATTTTGAATATTACTTTTCAATTATGGACTATATCAGACATATAAACAATCAAACAAAAACAACACATCACAAATTAAATGGAAACTAGAGTATATGGCTTTCAACTGAACCCTTCCCCTCCAGCCACACAGAAGTAATAGCCACACAGAGGTAACGGCCACAAGGCTGAAATTGTGTTTGTCATGCCTATGCTTGAAAACTATTTTGATTTTCTATTCCCTTGCCTGTAATGTTTACTTCACACACAAATTTGATAAACATGCAATCTAGTCTGTTTTCATTTAAGTAAATCAAATATTAAATAAAGCTGCACTATCTATATCCACCATCCTAGTAATCGCATTAACAATGAGGTGACTCAGGCATGACTTATTCTTTGGGAATCCTTACTAGTTCTCAGCAAGTGATACATTTAATGATCCAGTCTGATATCAACACAACTGGTTTGGTCATTAATAAAATATTTTCCTTTCTATTGAAAAATCCTTCTGTAGGCCCCAGGCATAACATTCCCATCCTACACTTTCCTCAAATTACTGACATGATTCTGGGCTCACTTGCACATCATTTATCTGGGTACAGGTATGTGGTCTCACTCATAGGCCATGATGTCTCTTTTCTAGCCTCAGGAGTTTCTAGTTTATTAGCAGAGACATGCCAAAGCAGGATGAAAAAGTCTGTTCTCAGATTTTGAATGTTACCAACACAAAGAAACATAAGGTGGTGGATACGCCACTTACCCTGATCTGATTATTAACTCTGTATACATGTATACATATGTTGAAAGGATACATTGTTGCCCTACGTAAATTACATATACACATTTATCAACTGAATATTGAAGAAATATATTTAAGGAAGTGCCCTCTCTCTCCATTATACTACCAACTCCTTCCTCTCTCTAAAATTTTTCTTAATAAGCAAACTTAGGAGCACTATTTCATAAGCAGAATTATTTATTCCCATCACACTGAAGCACACAGGGCTCTCCTGCATGAGTCTTCCATTCAAGCTGCATTAATCTGAGAGGATTTTCCCACCTGTTTTGGCTTACTTATAATTCTATGATTTTAAACAGAAAAAATACCCCCTCTCCTACTCTTATCAATCCAGGCTTCTCTCATATGGCTCTAAAACATGCAGCAGGGGACAGAAAGATGGGCTTCCACAGGAGTCCCTAAAAAGCAATCAGGGGAGAGAAGTTTACAGTCCAGGAAGGTCTCAGGTCACAGGCTCATGAGGCCAGAGCAGACCTAGGTAACAACAAGGCCAATATCTTAATTTGACAGAAAAGGAAACAGGGTCAAAGAGGGGAAGTCACAATATAAACAAAATGTCAGAGCTTATATTAGAACATAATATTCCTCAAAAGCTAGGTAAAATATGAAACTTATCAGGGCCTCTTTTCTACATAACTAGTAACCAGTGGGATACAAAATGTGGCTCTAATATAGTAGGACTAGGAATCCCTTGTGTACTTCAGAGATACACAACTGCTCAGACAAAAAGTCACAATTTCAAAATTTGATTCATTTTTACGTGACTCTGTCTAGCTCTGCATCCAAACAAATTATAGAAAAGTACCACAACCCACAAAAAAACACAGAAACCCCACAACTATTTCTGTGTGCAAAGAGATTAAGATTTACTTGGGGAGACTGAGCATGATAGCACATTACAGTTGTGATGAATGGCAAGAAAAGAGGTTTAATGACAAAGGCTATAGAGGAGGGGAGGTGATCCGGAGCTGAGATGGACAGAAAATGAGGACTTTACTGACTTCCAGCTCAGCAGTGCTGTAGCCACTCTGCTTCTTTATTTCTCTGTAAAAAAAAAAAAAAAAAAAAACCTTGTCCTTTATTTATCTACAAGGATGCTGGGAATATGGCCGATAGAAATTTGATGTGCAATCTTGAAGGAGAGTTTCCAGTGTTACAATCACAAATAGAAGGAGAAGTCAGCTACTGCCTCCTGCAAAAGCCCCAACACACTACCGTGGAAAATGAGCTGTTTCACTTCGTAGCCTGGGTAAGGACTAAAGTGGTAATACCTGAATTATATAACTTTCAAAGAAAACAAAACAAGAGTCAATATTACTTCCCAATGACACAATCTTAAAAAAATCAACTATTTTATTTTTTTTGGGGGGGAGGGTTGTAATCTTGCAGAGGATTTTTTTTTAACCATACGATTCATTTTTATTTTTTTTTAGTCATACATGACAGCAGAATGTAATTTGACACATAATACATACATGGAATGTACATACATCAATCATAATGTCTATTCTATTCTGCTGCCCTTCCTATCCCCACTACTCCTCCCCTCCTCTCCCATCCTTTCTCTCAATTTTTATATTCCCACCTTCCTCTCTTATAAGAGAGGAATTTTCCATGAAATATTTTAAAAATACATAAAACATGTATTTTTCCATTCTTTGTCAGCTAGATTTTCATATTTCATCTAAACAAGTTTCTACTACATAGGTCCCTATAGGTAATTCCTATACCATGTGTTTAAGACTGTATTGCTATTTGTACTTTAGTGTTTGTCAGAAAAAGAGTAGATTACACTGAAAACTTCTTTAAGAGAACAATGACTAAAATGGATTGGGAAAAAGAGGTGCTGAAAGTCATTTGTAATGAAAATAAGCCCAAAGGTGTAGTGCTGAGGGTGGGAGGGAAGACCTTTTAAAAGCAACCACAAAAGCAAATGAAAGGCAACGACAGAGTTTCTCCACAGATATTAATCAGATGCTCCAATTTCAGTTTTCAGCAACAGAGCCACTTTCCCAACTGCCCCAGCTCCCTCAAACAGATCACCAGGCTGTTGCAGAGAATAAAGAGCTTTGTCCAAGTGTCACAACTAGTAAATGGCAGAACCTGGACAGAACCCAGTCTTTTGAGTCCTGGGTCTTTGCTCTGTTCAAGACTCCAGGATCCTAGGTTTGGGGCATATGTGGTTTCTTACAGTTCTTCAAGGGAAACTTGAAACTTGCCTGTGAAAAGGAATTCAAAGATGCATGTCAGGAGACATTTTAGTCTCTGAAAAGACTTCTAGTGTCTAGAAAGCCCCAGACAGTGGGCACTAGTGAGCGTGTCACAAAGCCAGACACATTTCCTTTGAAAACATGAATTACTATGCTCTGTGGTATTTCAACTGAAGGGTGAATAGTCCTAAATCGGAGTTATCATATTAATATATTAAAGGACTGCGGACCTGGATCCAGCAAAACATCAGGCACATAAAATACACTGGATTAAAGAAAATTTGTAAACAAGATGTTGGGATTAATATAATTATTTCTGTCCTAAGATGTTGCAACAATTATAACTGTGTGCACGCAAGCACATACACGCAACTAGAAAATCCAAACCAGAGATTTCTAATATTTCAGTCAACAACAACAAAAACCTTAAGCTTGGATATATTCTTAAATGTGGAACAAAGGACTAAAAATACAAATGGTACTTAGCAATGCAGAGAGGATAGAAATAGCAGGTAAGCATACATAAATCAAGGGAAATAAAAGCTGTTGTTAGGCTTTTAATCGTCTTTGCATTGTAGGATTCACTTTAGTATGGTCAAAGCAACTGTGCAACTCCCACTACCTGAAAATTTTCTCTTTAGCTAGATTCAGAGTATCCTTGGGTCTAATGAGAGCTCTTCTAAGTACTTATGTTCCCATTAAGGATGCTATCAAGATAAAACACCACCTATTTCCCATGTGTACATCCATATTTTCAACAGCTACCCCAAATCAAAACTGCTCAGTCTTCATCAGAACCACAAACATTGCTTTGGAATAATAGGATTCATAATCAATCTTTTACATTCTTAATGAGTAATGTTTTCTGAGGTCATTAAATCAAATGTGTGCATTTTTATCAAATTTGCTATTTTTTAAAGATCCACTTATAGTTCATCTCCCCAGTGAACATTTTGGGGTAGCATAGGTTGTTGCTATAGCAAATTGATGCTACTCAGAACTGGATATTCTAATTTTAATCTAGGCTCCTTCCATTTACCACAGTAGATGGTCAAGGGACAAGAGTGTATTTGGCCATGGACCACCATCCCACAGATGTGTGTCTGATTACATATGGCTGATAAACCCAATCAACTAACCTTTAGTACTGGAAAAGCAAAATGATGCGCAATCTCACCAATGGATACACCCTGAAAACAACCTGTATTCAGATGCAGTGACTGGAGACATAGTCTTCAGTCTCTCTTCATTGCATAACATTCAAGCCTCACAGGCACATTCAATGTGGCTTAAGTGCATGGCAACTCAAAAGGGAGCTGGTTATTTTGGTGTAATAGAAAGAGTACATATAATACTCCTGACAAAGCCCTGCACTCTTGGGTTCAAATTTCAACTCTGCAACTGGCTCACTCTCTAAACCTCAATTTCCTCAATGGGAAAAATAGGAGTGAAAACTCCTCCTCTAGAAGTCATGGTAAACAAAAAAAAAAAAAGCAGGCTTTTTTCTAATGACCTCTCTGCTCAGAATACATCTTTGCTTATTCTACACTCCTGAGTCAAAATCTACTTTTATAAAACTCCTTAAATAGCCTAACCAAGTACATCCAAGTGTGACCCTACTCCTGTCTAGTTTATTAAATGTCTCTGTGTACATGACTCTGATGATGTTTAATATTCCAAATGTAATCCCGCTACTCAAAGTGTGGTCCTTAGACCAGCAGGATCATATTACCCGGAAGTCTGTTTGAAAGGCAGATTTTCAGGCCCATCCCAGACTCTACTGAATCAGAATTCATGAGATTCCCAAGTGGTATCTTTATAACTTAAAATTTGAGAAACATTGCTTTATGACACACGTACCCTCAATGAATCCCAGCCTACTGACCAACTAAGGAATCCACTGCAGAGCTTCTCCTCTGGTGGTGCACTATAAATCTGTATTCAGGCAGAAAGCAACTATTGACTACAACATTTTCATCAGGACAATATGATTAAAAACTTCTTACTTTGTGTTTTTTTAGTTTTTGTTTTTTAAAAAACACACTAAGTACAGTAGCTCCAAAGTAGTATTTAAATTTTCTATATTAATACAATTTTGTTGTATATAATATTTGCTTTTAAAATAATAAGTAGTATGTGCATTCTGATTATATGTAAACAAATAAGTTTAGAAAGATATTTTTAATGCAGTAATTTGTGGCTTCCAGGATCCAACACATCATAGTCTGATAGGAAAAAGAAAAAAAAGAAAAAAAAAAAAAACTCCTGCAAACAATGTTTTCAACACAGACTGATGACCAAGTTCCATGGCATATTTTTTTTTAAGAGAGAATGAGAGAGGGGGAGAGAGAGAGAGAGAGAATTTTTAATATTTATTTTTTAGTTCTCAGAGGACACAACATCTTTGTTGGTATGTGGTGCTGAGGATCGAACCCGGGCCGCACGCATGCCAGGGAAGCACGCTACCGCTTGAGCCACATCTCCAGCCCTCCATGGCATATTTTTGTTTGTAATGTACACTGGGATTCTCTGCGTTTCCCCCTTACATTAACTTTCTAAAACTATATCTTGGGTTTTTTCCCCCAGATAGTCATAAGAGAGAACCTGAAAGTAAAACTGACCACCCAAATTCCTAAAATGAATCACCAAATGCTGAATGAAGGAGACTGGTAACTTTGTGTATCAGGAAACAAAACCAGCTTGAGTGAGTCATCTCTGTGATCAAAGATAACAGAGCCACAGCCAGGACTTGTTGCAAGCAAATGGCCACAGCAATCACACGTCAGAATCTCATGTTTAATGGTTTCTCACAATAAACTGCATAAGTCGGCTCTGTGAAACCAGAAGTAGAACCCAGAGCACCACATAAATAATAAACACACTCTCTTGAGTTTGGTATTCTTATCCTTCTGCTCCAAGTCCATTTCAATTTTCAGTGGATACAATAAAATGAAGTTGCCGTTTTGTCAAGAAGTAAGCAGAAAGGTAAAAGTTAACCAGTACTATAGGCTTCCAGAGTGTTTCTCAAGAAAATGTGAATACTTTTTGAAGGCCTGCTTATTGTGGTGTTTAATCCAAAATGAAAACTGGGGCCACAGGCTCCCGAAGCAGGAAAGCCTGTTTCTGAATTCCATGCATATTCTATGTTCATGTTTCATTTTTTAGGCACTCCAAGCTTGAAGGAGATGAATGGGAACTTGTACTACATGGCATTGCCATCAACAAGCCACCCCTGCATGCCCTAGCACATTCCTCCAAGTGAAGAACCAGGTGTCCTGATGTCCTCTTGAACTGCTCAACAGGGGCTATATGCCAGGAGCAAGTCTGCACCATGCTGGGTGAGCTCAACACAGGGATAATGCAAATACCCAGGCTATGTTTTTCAAAAGAGTACCTTGTATCAGTACCACACACCCATTAGCAGGCAGGTCTCCAAGGAAAACACTATTTACACAGTGGGTGCACCCAGGAGAGAAGAACCTTCCACTAAAACACTGGAGGGTAGTCTGGGACAGGGGCAATAAGCCTCCTGCTCCTGTCTATACAAGATCCCTTCCAAGGAAAAACATAAACTAATTAATTAACATCTCTTATTATATAATAATTTCTGAAATAAAAACAAACTAAAATATCCTCACAAAATTCCCATGACCACCCCCAGTATTTTCACTTAGGATGATACTACCTCATAATGAAGGGAACAAAAGGTACCATGCTGAGAGCAGAAGAGGTGCCATCCATCAGGGAGGGGTACAGTCTCTCCAGCACCAAAAGTAACAGGAACATGCTTGGGTGATGGTCCAATTGCCCCAGATCACTGAAAAAAAAAGTGGATGTACACAAAAGATCTGAACTTTAATAATTGAGGCACTATCTTCAAACCCTTTCTCATTAAGTAATTAATTAATTCTGTATATGAAGTGAGACTCTTTTGAGTTTTCCTTTTTTTTCACTTTTTTCTCCATTCATTTCATATCTTCCTAGTATTCATCAAAAGGGAAAAAACTCTAGGAAAAATCAGGGATTGGGCTCTTGCACATGATTTTCTTCTCTAAGTCAGTCATTTGCTTAAGCAGAGTCTACTACTCTTGAGTATGAAATGTGAAACTTTTGGTGTCCAAATGTATTTAAGGCATGAACATACTAGGGCCAAAGTCTGTCTGCACAAACTACTAATATGAGGAAATGTATCATAAACAGAAGAAAAACTCATTGATATAATTTTATTTTCCTATTACAGACTATTCACATATATTCACACAATATGCAAATACCCCTGGCAGAATATAATGGCACATGTTCTAATGTCCATACTAAAAATCCCACTACCAGTGATAGGGTGTGGTTGAAAGGGCAACGATGAACTTCTCTAACTGCCCTGATGAGACTGGAAGCCCTCTTTTTTGGGGGATTCTGGGGGGTGGTACTAGGGGTTGAACTCAGGGGCACTGGACCACTGAGCCACATCCCCAGCCCTGTTTTGTATTTTATTTAAAGGCAGGGTCTCACTGAGTTACTTAGCACCTCACTTTTGCTGAGGGTGGCTTTGAACTCGAAATCCTCCTGCCTCAGCCTCCTGAGCTGCCGGGATTATAGGCCTGTACCACCGCACCTGGCAGAAAATAACTCTTAACAGAAGAAATCATCATGGGCTTCTGAAAAACTTTTTACCTGTCCACTGTACTGGCTACAGCTTCCAGCTGTTTTAGAAGGAAGGGATAGAGTTCTGGGAAACAAGAGAAAAACTCTCTGCCTGTCATTCTGTGGAGAAAGAAAAAAGATCAATTACTATCATGTGTTTCCCCTGATCCATTCCCCTCACATATACTTTAAAGAACGGTGACAAAGGTAATTTGTTTGGATACTTAATGCAAGTTAAAAACAAAACCTATAGCAACTTAAATTTAACAGAAATGATACATATAATTTTGACTTTGGACATGTTTGGATTTGTGGACTTTTAACTCCAAATTTAAGATTTTATTTATTTATTTATTTTGAGAGAGACGGAGAGAGAATTTTTTAATATTTATTTTTCAGTTATCGGCAGACACAACATCTTTGTTTGTATGTGGTGTTGAGGATCGAACCTGGGCCGCAAACATGCCAGGTGAGCGCACTACCACTTGAGCCACATCCCCAGCCCAGATTACATATATTTATGAAAATTTGATACTAAGTCTGTCAGGAAGAAATACTTAACATGTGAAAATGCCAAGTCTGAGCAATTGATTTGGACTATGTGTACAGTCAAAAATCTGATTGATGCTGACTCAGCTTTGGTGATAAGGGTAGGTTCTAGAACAAGGTTTCCCAACCTTGGTACTAATCATTTTGGACCAAATAACCCTATGTTTTGGTGGGCAGTTCGGAGCAACATCCTGTGCACTGCAGGCTATTTATGTCCTGTGCCCTTCAGCCTCTGTGGCCTCTACCAAATAGATGCCAATAGCATGACACTCCTCCTTCCAATCATGACAATCAAAATATTTCCAGACATTGCCAAATGTAGTCAGTGAAATAAAATGGTCCCTGACTGAATGGCAATTATCAAGAATATAAGTAACAATAAATGTTGGTGAAGATATAGAGAAAAAGGTACACTCATACATTGCTGGTGGCACTGCAAATTGGTGCAACCACTATTGGAAACAGTATGAAGATTCCTCAGAAAACTTACAGTGGAACCACCATTTGACCCAGTCATCCCACTCTTCAGCATATATCCAAAAGACTTAAAATCAGCATACCATAGTGACACAGCCATATCAATGTTTACAAAAACTCAATTCATAATAGCTAAGCTATGGAACCAACCTAGGTATCCTTCAACAGATGAATGGATAAAGAAAATGTGTTACATATATACAATGGAATATTAGTCATAAAGAAGAATGAAATTATGGCATTTGCTGGTATATGGATAGAAATGGATATTATCATGCTAAATGAAATAAGCCAATTCACCCAAACCAAATGTCAAATGTTCTCTCTGATATATAGATGCTGACTAACATTATTCAAGATTTTTGTCCATTTTAAAAACAGGTTGCTTCTTTCCTTTCTTATATAGTCATAATTATGCACTGCATATACTTTCTCCTAGTTTGTAGTTTGCTAACTTATTTTCTTCCTTAAATCTTTTGATAAGCAGAGGTTTTTAGATATTTGGTAAAGTCTAATACTTTACCTTCTTTTCCTCCCTTTATGTCTCATGCTTTTCATGGCCTAAGAAATCTCTGCCTACTTCAAAGTAAAACATTTCTTGTTTTCTTCTAGAACCTTTATGGATTTAGCTTTTATGTTGAGGTCTATGATCCATCTAAAATTAACTTTTGTGTATAGGGTGACAGAGAAGTCAGGTTCTTCCCCCCCCCCTGCACTAGTATATCATGTTTTTAAGGAGATGTTCCTCAAACAGGAGAGGTGTGCTGTGCTCATGGCTTAAAAGATTTAATATTATAAAGATGAAATTCTCCCCAAGTTGGTTATAAAGACAATGCAATTCCAATATAAACAGTAATGGGTGTGTGTGTGTGTGTGGGTGTGTGTGTGTGTGTGTGTTTGAGAGAGAGAGAGAGAGAGAGAGAGAGAGAGAGAGAGAAAGAGAGAGAGAAAGTGATCTAACAAAAGCAGATTCCAAAATTAATATAGACACACCAAGGGATAAGAATTAAGGAAAGCAAAGATAATTTTAAAAAACAAGGTTGGAAGACTCACCAATCAGATAGCCAGAAATATTAGAAAAGTTTAGTAATTAGGACAGTGTGGGGACAATTATTAAGCCAATAAAAAAGGATCAAGAGACAAGGACAGACACATACATGGAAACTTGATTAATAGAAAAGCTGATACTGCAGATTATAGAAAAGGATGGTATAGTAATAGATTATCTAACAAAATTAAAATTGGATCCTGCCCTCTTACTATATATAAAATTAAATTCCATTGAATTGAAGACTCAAAAACAGCCATAAAGTAAAATAACAAATAATAAATAAAGTTTTTCCCTATTTTGGAAATTTATGGCTCTGTCCTGATTATTCCTGGCCTGCTTCTTTTTTTCCAGTAAGGATATCCTGAGACAGCCTAGTTGGTACATCCTCTGCATACTCTAGCCAAAGGGTGTACAGAAGACTCAAACTTCATTCTGTTCAACCACATCTGAATTCTCCCGAGGCTGAGTTTTGTATCATAAGATAATAACCACTTTTTTGAGTACGCTGCTGATTCATTCCTTGATCCTTTGGTAGCCCTAGTGGGATAAAGTGGAGTTTTATAAAAGTTTCTTGCCCCTCTTGTACATGACCATTCCAGACAAAAAGCCTTGCTGCAGTAGAGAATGATGGGGGAAAGGTGACGCTACGAAGTGGGGCAGTTGATTCTCTGGAGGTAGAGGGAGAACAACTTGGACACCTGGGAGGGGAACATCCCTGAACCTAGAAGATACAACAGAAGGAAGAATGCCAATGTTCTGTGTCATTTGAAACTGCTTCAGGAGGAAAAAAAAATCAGTTTCCAAAAAGAGGAAAAGCAGAAAACAGACATCGTGGAAGAAAAATTTTAAACAGAAGCAGCAAAAAGAAGCATCCTCTATAAAGTCAACTGTGTCACACCATATAAATTCCTTGCTGGATTTAGATTAGCAGGTACGGACACAGACTGTAATGAGAAGAAAGTGTAGGGTTCTCATACATATAACTCAGAGCACAAAACAGAAACTCTGTAGCTGGCACTTATACCTATATTATGCAATCAGGAATAATAAATATCTCTTTTAATTTTTTTTTAGTTGTAATTGAACATAATACCTTTATATTATTTTATTTATTTATTTTTATGTGGTGCTAAGGATCAAACCCGAGCCTCACACATGCTAGGCAAGAGTCTTAAAGCTCAGCCACAACCCTAGACCATAAATATCTTTAATAATTAAAAAAAATAAGAAAGAAACTGCCCCTACAGTCTTCCTCACCTAGGAAAATGCTCTGCTATGTCTCTCCCAAACTGTTGTGACCACTTTAAATTCACCTGCTGGGTCTTTCATCCTCCATCTGCTCACAATTTGACTTCCTTTCCCCTTAACCTTACTGAAAAATCTATCAAAAACTACATAATGGCCCTGCCTCCAATGGCTGACCCTTCTATGCAAAACACCTGTCAAAAACTCCAGATGTCTTCCCCTTTTCTGAGGCCACCACTCAAGCACTGTCTGAGGGAGGTGAATGCCTCTCAGCTGGTGGTATAACAAAACAACTTAGACATACCACCTACAAGCAGTATCTCCAAATCCAAAGACTAGAATTAATTACTTGGACTCACTGATAAACTCTAAAGTTTTTTGTTATTTAGAGCTTGTTGTTAGGTAATGTTGGAAGGATCCTGGAGAGCTCCAAAAAGTCCAAATGCTATCTTTTTACAGGGGCATCATGCGTGTCCTGGGATTGTATTTCTTTTTCGAAAGCAGGCATTAACTTGCCTCACTCCTCAAAATATGCACTTAGGCGCAGTTGTAAAAGACTTTCAAATGTTTAAGGGAATGCCACCAGTTGATCATGTGCCCTCCAATGATTGTGAAGATGACTTCAAAACAAGGCCATGCTGGTTATTCACAGAAGCTTCCTAAAGATGTAAGTCACTCAATTTTTACACATACTACTATGAGAGTCCTCCAATTAAAAAAACATGTTTTTTTAAAAAATTAAAAAACAACATATTTGTCATCTGACTTCAACTGAAGTCTTCATTGTACCTCAACTGAGGTCACTCAGGTTTGCTTCAAATCATGAACAGGGTTCTTATGGATGAAAAACTGTCCTTGACTTCCAATTTACATGTTAAGACAAACCCTGTGCAATCACTAATACATTTTAAGCTATCTGGATTAATGCCTTGGGCTAAGTGGAAAGGTCAATACAGAAAATTCAAGAGAAAACGAAAGACTCTATTGGCTTATTAAATTTGTGCAACTGATTGGATCTGAGATGCCGGTGGGCATGGTTGATGTTATACTGAAAGTTATACTTATTTGGCTGCTTGGATCCCTGTTGACAGTAACCTAAACTAAATGTTGTATGAGATAAAATAAATGGGCTTAGTCCCAATTTGTCAGTCAAATTAATCAAAAGAGCTGACAGCATGACGTACTCAAGGGAAAATTCTGCAAAAATCAAGATAGTATAGAAATGAGGGATGGATAAAATTGAGAGAAAATTCTCCTTACTACACATCTTGAAAAGTAAGGCAATGGCTACTTATGTTTTGGACTCTATTCAAGGATGTTTATGTAATGAATAGCCTTAGGAGACAGAATATCTCCATCTGGAGCAAAGGGCAGACATGTATACTACCCATTATAAAAGATTTTGGTTCCTTAACTCTGAGATCCACTCCTGTGATGCAACCTACTGAGCATACAGGTACTTTCTGTCTCTCTTCATACTTCCTGTGGTTACTGGAGTTGAGGACACTAACATAAAATTGCTGACCATATGGTTACTAGAGGCTGCTAAGACAGCAACTTAATATTATGAAAGTTAAAATGAAGAAAATTAGTAATAAAAGCATTTCCCTACATTCCCTAAAAAACCTGCATTATATATGAACAAGTAATTGATGAAAAATAGTTCCTTTATAAAAGAATTCTGCCAGGTGCAGTGGCCCATTCCTATATTCCCAGCAACTGAGGCAGGATTTCAATTCCAAAGCCAGCCTGGACAACTTAGTGAGATTCTCAAAAGAAAAAATGAAAAAGGTCTACAGAAGTAGGTCAGGTAGAGCACCCAGTACTGGGAGGGTATGGGTAGAGGGGCATCCAGCTAATACATGTTGAAAGAAAATACAATTATACAATCATCATTTTACAACAGCTGATAAAAAAAAAAAAACTAATGAGTCTAGGCAGAGATTACTGATGGACGCTAAAACTATTAAGTGAAAGGAATTTTGTAAAAAGATCAAGATGACACAATCTGCAATAAATCCACTGATCAACCTCAGCATTACTAAAAATGACATATGCATCTAAAGGGTTCATGAATTAGGAAGCATACATACTATCTATAAAATATTTTGGGTACAGTGGTGCACATCTGTAATCTAGCTGCTCCTGAGGCTGAGAAAGAAAGATCTACACATTCAAGGCCATCATCAGCAATTTATTAAGACCCTGTCTCAAAATAAAAATTTTTAAAAGGCTGAGGATATAGTTTAGTGGTAGAATGCCTCTGGGTTCAAACCCCAGTACAGTGAAGAAAAGAAAAAAAAATTTAAAGACTAAAAGCGATGTGTGGAAGTTGTTTCGGTTCCTCCTCATCCCAATAAATCAACTGTAAAAAGATATTTATAGAACAAAAGGGAAATTTTGAATATTAAGGAATTATTAACTTCGTTAGGCATGATCATAGGACGGTGGTATTTCTTCTTAAACTTCTTTATCACTCATTAATACATAATGAGTAAATTTACAGGAAAAAAAATGACATGGATCTGCAATCTCCTTTATGAAAAGGTAAAAAACGGGGGAAATAAGATTGGCAAAATGTTGCTAACTGCTGAAGCCAAGTGATGAGTATGTAAGAGTCAATTATACTACTCTCTTCATTTTTACATATGTTGAAAATTCTCATAATAAAACTGTTTTTAATTAAAAATAAAAGTCAGGTCACAATTAAGGAGATAATTTATAATAAATGTATCTAAGAGTTACATAATCAATACCCAAAATATATAAAGAACTTTAATGAATCAATAAGCAAAAGATGAACTCAATGTAAAGATGGACATACCTATCAAAATCACAACTCACAGAAGGATCTCTAAATGCACTTGCCCAATAGAAACTCTTCATATACAACTAAAAAGGTCAGTGGACATGTCCTCTTGAGGACTCAATTATTAATGTCTAAGGGAATAAGCCATTTCTTAGTTGCCTGGTATCTCTTGATTGAGAGAGAGAAAAATAAGCAATTGTACATGTGCAGATCATATGATTCTCGCACTTTGATTAAGAAAGTGTCCTGATAGGTAACTAGCTCTGTTGACCACAATACTGCCATGAAAAAGGGCTGCAGAACTACTATTGAAGATTGAAGTCATTAAAACAACTAAAACAACTAACTCAACTAAAACAGTTGAATTAAAGCTAACTGTCCCAAATAGTAAATTACTTCATTCAGATACCTTATCAAATATTTACCAACTAGTTTATCTTGGAAGATATATATATATATATATATATATATATATATATATATATATATATATATATAGAAGGTATATTACTCAAAGGTAAACATTTGGTGGATATTTTAATTATTTTAGAAGCTAAGTAGGATTTTGACAACATTTTTTCAAAAGTACACAGTTGTATCTCAGTATTCATGGTGGGTAGGTTTATTTCAGGACCCCCACAGGTCCTGAAATGCCATTTTATATAGATGCCTTATATAAAATGGCATAGTATTTACATATAACCCATGTACATCTTTCTGTATTCTTTAATTCATTTCTAGATGATTAATAATACCTCATACAATATAAATGCTATGTAAATAGTTGTTACACTGTATTGTTTAGGGGCTAATAGGAAGAAAAACCTGAACATGTTCAGCACAGATGCATTTTTCCCCAAAATATTTTAATTTTATCCTTGGTTGAATACATGAATGCAGAACTTGTATATACAGAGAACCAACTATATACTGTTAAAATCATTGTCACCATGCTAGATGGCATAGGACTTTCAAGAATTAACTATGCACTTATCAGTGTTTAAGGAAAACCAAAATTATTTTCTAAAGTGAATTTTAACTTCACCTGAGAACTCTGAGAACATAGGAGGTGTTCTTCAAGACTACCATTCTTAGGTTCCTCCATCCTGTAAGAAAATGTTGACCCTATTTCTGGTTCTGCTCACTTGAAAGACCAGGATTCCATTTTACTACAAACAAAAGAGCTGAGCTCTGTGTGCTTGCCAGGGAGCATCATCTCAACTCTGTATCTGCCAAAAGCTCCTAAAGACTTGGCTAAATATTTACATACTGTGCCTGAAAGATATGTAATATTAACAGTTATGTGTATTATAAAAAGCCCCAAGAGGTAGAGGACACGGAGATATTGTTATCTTAGGGACTTAATTCAAACTTCACTCATCTATAACTTTCAAATCCAAAAGTCTACAGCACCTTGAATACAGAGCTTAGAATGATAATCTGCTAATAACAGATTCCAAGTAACAATGGCTATATTTGTTTTTATGGCCACATTGAATGCAAAGTCACTACTTACAATAGTGCTTCTTTGTAGACGTAGTTCAAAAGTTTGGGGGTATCTATGAGTCTGCCTTTTTTTTGTACAAGGAATTAAAACCTGTGAAGATTACCACCAAGGGACATTCTCATCCCCTTTTTATTTTTTATTTTGAGATAAGGTATCACTATGTTATTGAGGCTGTCTGCAAACTTGCAATCTTCCTGCCTTTTCTTCTCAGAGAAGCTGGAATTATAGGCAGTGTGACCATACCTGGATACAGGTCTGTAATACAGTCTTACTTTAAAAGGCTAAGATCATGGTACCATTTTAGGTCATATACGAATCTTTCTCCTCTGAATCCTGACTGTTGTTTTTCACTTGCTACTTAATTAAAATTATCATTAGATTGTAATTTTCTCACAAAGGTAGTAAATATTTTTTAAAAGTACCTACAAGCTTCCTATTGAGCACTGTACTAGATCCTGTGGGAGATAACTAACAATATAAGATAGTTACTGCTCTTGGAGCTTAAAATCTGTTTAGAAAACAAGATATATATGTCAGGGTCAAATGAATGATGTTTATAATAAGAGTTCAGAGTTGGAAAACATATCATTGGGGGTAAAAAGGTTAGGGAAAGTTTTGTGGGAAAGAGGGAAAACAAGATGAGCCTTGAAATACTAGTAACACTGAATTAAAAACAAGATAAAACAAAGTGGGTAGGCCCAGCTGGATGTAAGACAAAAGGACTTTGTGACAAGAGAAGGTAGAAAAGGTAGACTGGCAAAAGTTTCTTAAAAATGTGAATGCCAAGCTAAGCAGCTTCACTTATGTTTTACTGGCTTTGAAAGTTTCCCTTGTAAAAAAAATTCTAGTTGACACAAGAGTTGTACAAATTTATGGGATACAATGCAATGATTCATTACATGTGTACACTATGTAATGATCAAATCAGGATGATTAGCATATCTACCCATCACTCCAAACAAGTTATTTCTTTATGATAAAACATTCAAATCCTCTCTTCTAGCTATTTCGAAATATGTATACATTATTTTAACTATAGTCATCTTACTGTGCGATCACATACCAGGACTTATTTCTCCTATCTAAATGTAAATCTGTGCCTGGCCTGAAAAGTTTATGAGCAGGACACAGAGAAACAAAGAAGATGGACGAGGCAGGGAGAGAGTGTAGAAAACTGCTGACCCAACAGTCACTCACTAAATGTTTACCTTGCTACCTCAACTATGGCTGAATTTCTGAAGACTGGAACTCACACTTCTTCACGTCCCTCCTGATACACAACACAATATTACATAAATGCCACTGGGCCAGAAAATATTTTGGCAATAAATGAATAAATAAACTTAGAGAAGAAAAATTTTCTAATATGGTTGATCTCAAACCTATCCTTCAATGCCCTTTTATTTCTCTCAGTGACTGTTACCTACCCAGTAGCCATCTGACTCCCCAAGTCAGAAACAAAACACCCCATGCACAATCAACCAGCAAATCTTGCTGCTTCTACCTCCAGAAGGTCTGTTGAGTCAACCTCTCTCCATCCTTACTGCTACTGCCCCAGATGCTATAATACCCTTTTTGCTTCCCACCACCGGCTTCAATCTAACTCTGTTGTGATAAGAGGTCTTTCTCTAAAACACCAGGAAGGAAGCCAGAGAGTGATTTGGGGGTCATATTCACTCTTACAACAACTCACTCTTTGGAGAATGACCTCAATCCTTTTTGAGGGCAGTACCCCCAAATGATTTCACTCTAAGCTCTACCTCTTATAGGTCCTACCACCTGTAAACACTGCTGCAGTGAGGACCAAGCTCCCCACACATGAACCCCTAGAGGACATGCTCAAACCACATCCAAACCATAGCATCTGGGTTAGGTACCTGTCCTTGGTTTTGCACTGCATCCTGTGCTCTCCCCATCACAGAACTTGCAGCATGTCATACACTGAACTTCCTCTTTGTTTGTGTATTTATCCCACCAGATGATAAATTGGGCCCAGGCAGAGATTCTAACTAATGTTTTTTTCCACAGTCTCTCTGATACTAAGTATGATGTCCAGTTCACAACTGTATCCAATGCAAACTTACTGCATGAAGCAAACAAAAGGACAGAGTCCTTAAGACAGACCAAGAGAAAGAAATTAGGATGAAGATGGGAACAGAATAATTTCATGAAGCTCACAATTAGCCACATCTAATGGCATTCAGAATCATCATTCGGGTCAATAAATTGAGTATCCTGCCAGGGCTTGACATTTTCTTAAACACAAATAGACAAAGCTTGTCTCACCAGTTTATAAACAGTTCAATTTGATTTCATCCAAACAAGCAAACAGACTGATGTTACCACCACAAGATATAACAAGCCCTGGGGGTGAATACTCCAGTGACAGCCATTTCAAACCTGTTTATTTATATGGTCAAAACTAGTTCAGCAGCTTCATGAAAACAATAGAAGTGATAACCAAAAGGGAAAAGCTAAAACCTCTGTAAGTTCAAGCTCCCAGGAAGAGAAAAGACAACCAAAAATTGTAAATGGGATAAACAGGCAGACATAGGTGAAAACACACAAGCCAGGACACAGGGTGAGAATAAGGCAGCTTTAAGTTGAGGATGCCAGACTGTGAAAGAGGTGCACAAACCCCTAGCCCCCCAGGGAGGATACACAGGCACAACGGGAGGGAGGACTGCTGGGCCCAGGGAATCCCACCCAAGAGTATGACTATACGTATGAGGACAGATCAGACACTCCACACCACATACGCTTCACTGTCATATTTTCATCTGGTTATTCAGAGAAACTACAGTCACAGGAATAACTTTAAAAAGCTTTCATAAAATAATTTCTGTCCATAAAGGAAATCTACGTTAGTGAAAGGATCTATTTCAGGAAGAGGGCTGCTGATCTGCACACAAGACAGTCTTTATTCACTATATAATTTCTCCTCTCACCTTGCTATATTTGTTCCCATCTCCCCAGAATCCCTGATCCCTGTTCCTCTCTGGAGTTTGGGAAACTTCATAAGTTTCGGTCATCTGGCCCAGTCTCATATTTTGTGGGACTCTCCTATGTATATGCACATAATTAAAATAGCATTTGTCCTGCTAATCTGTCTTATGTAAATTTAATTCATAACCCAGTCAAAGAACCTAGATTGGCCATAAACAGAAAAAGTTAAAATGCCAGAAGTATATGCTTCATAACAAAAGCATTATTATGATGAAAACAATTATGCAATGAAAAAAACAAAGAATTTGCAAAATGTGTTAAGGAAAAAGAAGGTATATTCACCCCTAGTCCCTATATATATATACATCCCACATCATTCTCAATCATCCCAGGAACCAAGATCAATGGAGCAACTCACAAAGATATAAAAGGAAAAAACTAGAGAAGGCAAACAAAACCCCGCAGGCTTGAGGAACTGCTGGGCAACAGCAGCAAAGGCATAGGTGATGCCCAGCTTTGAAAAGGACAGGACTTATTCACAGGCCATGGAGCAAACACTATAAATCTAGTCATTAGATGGAAACAATGGCTAAAGGCAAAAACCTAGAGCTTTTCAGTTGGTGTTTCAAATAGAAACCAAATAAACTATTAAAACGGAGCAACTCCCTAGATTTGGGCTAATAAAACCAACTCAGAGGACAGAAATCAGCAAAAGGGCCTGTCTCCTTGCCACACTGATTGCTGATAAAATAGCAAGCTCATCTTAAGAAAAACAACATCCTCCAAGTGGAAACAAACTTGCAAAGGAAGACAAAGCACACACAAGCATTTCAAAGGATATGATCAAATGCAAAATAAAAAAATAGAAACAACTCATAAAAGAGAAATTTGGCTTTGGAACCTCTCCAGGAGGAACATCTCTGACTCTGTTCTTGGAATCCTATCCCTACCTCTGACTAGGCAACACCATCACATATTCCCCAGAGCAGCAATGAGTAAAAGAAGGAGTGAATAACAATTACATAAGAATTTTCTTTTAAATGAAATGAAATGAAACTGAAAAGAATGATTAGAAAGAAATCAGGAGTCTCACAGTCAGAATCTCATACTCAACAAAGCCCTTGGGCTAGAGACATAGCTCAGGAGTAAAGAGCATCGCACACAAGGTCCTAGGTTTCAACCCTAGCAATAAAAAAGCAAAAGAAAAACCAAGCCCTTGTACCCAAGCAGTGGTTCTACCAGGAAGTCCCTTTATTCAGCTACAGGCAAACCATGTAGGAAGCCCAGGAAAGGATCTGCCCCAGGGTCTCTAAGTGCTGACGGATTAGCTGTCCTCCCAGTCTCTTCATTTCCCTTCTAATCCTCTGCAGACGACTGAGAAATTGCTGGACTTGGTGAATGCTTTTGTAACCCTTCCCTTTCAGAAGCTGCTCTCAAGATGGGGAATTTCCAAATGGCTAAACTGGCTATCACAATACCATATCCAGGGAGGGAGTGAAAGGTTTTAGTTCTGGAAGTGCTCTGCCATTTGCCAAGGAAGTCACTGGTCCAGAAGCAGTCCTAGAAACATATTTGCACTCACTTCACTGGTAGCTGTTAATTTTGATACAGGTTCTTGCTAAATTGCTGAGGCTAGCCTCAAACTTTGTAATCCTCCAGCCTCAGCCTCCAAGTCACAGGGATTACAGGTAAACACCACTGCACCCAGAGAAAACATGCATCTCTTAAACGCCTCATGTGTGCAGGTTTCTATTTAGGCAGTTTCTATGGATTTGTTTTCACACCAGAAATTATTTCTTAGAAAATGCTTCTTGCTGAAGGGGCTGGGGTTATGGCTCAGTGGTAGAGCACTTGTCTCACATGTGCAAGGCCCTGGGTATTCGATGCTCACCACCACATAGAAAGAAAGAAAGAAAAGAGAGAAAGAGAGAGAAAAAGAGAGAAGGAGAGAAAGAGAGAGAAAGGAAGAAAGAAAGAGAGAAAGAGAGAAAGAGAGAGAGAAAGAGAGAAAGAGAGAGAGAAAGAAAGAAAGAAAGAAAGAAAGAAAGAAAGAAAGAAAGAAAGAAAGAAAGAAAGAAAGAAAGAAAGAAAGGTATTGTGTTCAACTACCAAAAAATATTTTAAAAAAAGAAAGAAAAAAAATGTTTCTTGCTGAAGTCCATTTTCTAAACAGTCTGTTGTATACTTTCTGGAGATGACTGGCAAATTCCTACCTTCCCTTGTGTAAACCTCCTTATTTATTTATTTATTATTTTTACTCATGCTGGGGATTGAACCCAGGGCCTTGGGCATTTGAGGCAAGCACTCTGCCAACTGAGCTATATCCCCAGCCCCACAATCCTCCTTTCTGTATGTTTGTTTCATCCCTGTTCCTCAACTTGGGATGCCTTGTGATCTGCTCTAATCAACAGAAAGCAGCAGAAGTGACACTGTGTTAGTTCTGGCTTAGGACTTAATAAGCATGGCAACTTCCGTGTTTATCCTCTTAAAGCCCGGTCAGTCCCCAGTCACTGATGCCCGCAATTCCAGTTGCAGCTACATAAGTGTGAAGTCATCTTGGTCTTTCCAACCTTGGTTGAGGTCTCAAATGAATGCAGCTTCTGAGTGATTCCATAGGACATCACACAGTGAAGAAACCACCACCACCCCCAGCTGAATCTAGTCAGCCAAGAAAAATATAGAAATCATAAATTGTTGCTATTTTAAGCCATTAAACTCAGGGATGGTTTGTTATGCAGCAATATGTAAGTGAAATAGTCATAAAACTGAAAGCATTGTGTTAAACTTCAGGGAAAAGTAATAATAAATAAAAGAAAAGCTGATAATAAGGAACACAACTCCAGAGGCCAGCAGTCAATGGTATGAAAATCAAGGTGTCAGCATGACACCTCTGGAGGCTCTACTGGAGAATCTTATCTTTACCTCTTCCAGCTTCTAGTATCTGCCAGCACTTTTTGGCTTATAGCTATGTTAATCAGATTTCATTTCCTGAACAAAAACCTAACCAGAACAACTTACAGGAGAAAACATTTATTTTTGGCTTATGGTTTCAAAGTTTTAGTCCACAGTCAACTCAATTGCTCTGAGCCCAAGGTGAGGAAGAGTATTATGGCAGAGAGGTGTAGCAGAAGGACACTGCTCAGCTGATGGCAGCCAGAAAGCAGGGAGAGAGCAGGAGCCAGGGACAGAATACATAATCCCTATGGGCACACCTCTAGTGACCCACCCTCTCCAACTTTACCTGCCTTTAGCTACCACCTAGTAACCCATTCAAATGATTAATCCATTGATTAGCTCACAACTCTCATAATCTGATCATTTTACCTCTGAACATTCCAGGATCACGAGCTTTTGGGGAACACCTCATATCCAAACCATAAGAAGTCGCATTGTTTCAATCTCTGCCTCTGCAATCATGCCATTTTTTCCTCTTCTCTCTCTGAAGACTCCCTCTACCTCATGTCTATAAGTGATTACATTAGGGCCCATCCAAATTATACAAAAGAGTCACCTGCTATGGCTTGGATATAGTTTTAAAATATTACCCTCCAAAGGTTCACGTGTTGGAGATTTGGTCCCAATGTGGCAAGGTGGGAGCTGAGAGACACTATTTAAGAGGTGGGGGCTCTAATGGAAGGTCCTAAGGATATTAATATTAAGTAGCTGCTCCCAGAATTCATAAAACCCTGAACTCTCCCGAGAGTTGTTATAAGAGCAAGCCCAATCTCTAGACCCCTAATCACTCTCTGGCTTCCTGTTTGGTGATGTGATCTCTGGCTCCCACACATGTTCCCTACCATTTCATGCTGTCCACGATTAAGCCCTCATCAGAAGCGGAACCAACTGGGCCACCTGAACTTGGACTTTCAGCCTCCCAAATATTAGTCTGCCTTAGGTATTTCTTTGTAGTAACAAAAAAAAATAGACTAATACATCACCCTATCTCAAGGCCCTTAAATTAGTTACATTAACAAACACCCCACTCCATCTATTCCATACAAGGTATCGTTTACAGGTTCCAGGAATTAAGACTTGGTTTCTTTAGGGGCCATTACTCTGCCTGTCACAACTGCTCAGACAAGAGTTAAGCACAAGAATGAACATACTAGTTTAGTCCAAGGCTGTTGTTTTCTAAAGCTTTAAAGCAATAGACTACTTTACTCAAATATAATCCCAATAGTTAAAAACAAAAATGAAATAATAAAAAAATAAAAATAAAAAATAAAACTCTTTAAAAAAATGAAGAGAGGATTCTGGGAAGATAGCTAAGTAAGAAACACCAGGAACTTGTTTCCTCAGACAACAAATGCACTGGCAGAATGTATCAAATGTAAGTATTTTGAAACTCTGGAGTCAACCTTAAGATTTGGAGAGTAGTAAATTTTGGCCAATTTCAGTTCACAGCATTGTAGCACCTGCCTATGCACCAGTCTCACGACAGGTAACTACAGATCTTCTCTGGGAGAGCCTGCACAAATTTATAGGACAAGAAGAACTCTGTCCAATAATTGAGGATCTACATACTGATTACTGACAGATACAACTCTGATTTTAGAGACACAAACCCATGGGCAGGCAGCCATTGTTGTAATCCTCCCCCAAGTTCCTCCTCCTCTGATTGAAGAAAAATCTAGGAGATTTAATGAGCCAGAGACCTTTTTCTTTCTTTTATTAACCTACCCATTCATTTTTTCTACCCATTCATTTTTTACTTCTTACCCTATTGAAAGTCAGACATTTTTAAAAAAGCAACTACATATACAAGGAAATTTAGAAAGTCACCACACACATCTAATAAAAGATGCAGGTTGAAAAAGAACTGAAAAGAACTTAAACTTATACTTCAGGCTAATCTCCAGCACAGCAACAATAAAAAAAAATCAACACATTCTGGAGAAGAGACAGAATCTGATTTCTAGAGCTACATTATTAGATTTAAATGTCCAGATTTTAAAAAAAAGAAAAATCCCAAGAAACAGGAGAGTGTGGCCCATTCAAAGGAAAACAACATCATCACAACAGAAACTTTCCCTGAGAAAGACCATATAGATGGTGGGTTTGCTAGAAAAACCTTAAAACAACTGACTTAAAGATACTCAAAGAAGGGCTGGAACTGTAGCTCACAGGCAGACTACTTGCCTAGCATGTGTGAGGCACTGGCTTCGATCCTAAGCACCACATAAAAATAAATAAAGGCATTCTATCCATCTACAACTACAAAAAAAATTTAAAAAGATGCTCAAAGAATCAGTTTATCCTGCTAAGCGAATTAAGCCAATCCTCAAAAAATCAAAGGCTAAATCTACTCTCTGATAAGTGGATGCTGATCCATATGGGGGTATGTAAAAAATGGAGAAACTTTGGGTAAAGAGAAGGGAAGGGAGGGTGGGAAGGAAATATGGGGGTGGGAAAGATGGTAGAATGGGATGGACTTTATTATCCTAGGGACATGTGACAATACATCATGTATATATATGTATATATATGATGTGAATATATATATATATAACATATATATGATGTGATAATATATCATGTACAATCAAAAAACTGAAAGTTGTGCTGCAATTGTGTACAATGCATTCTATACAATCAAAATGCATTCTGCTGTCATATATACCTAATGAAAGTAAATAAATTTAAAAAAATCTTAAAAGGACTGGGAATGTGGCTCAAAAAATAAAAAGATGCTCCAAGAATTAAAGGAAGACATGAGCAAAGACAAGAAAATGATACACTAACAAAATGGAAATATTAACTAAGTTATAGTAACCAAAATGAAAAATACATTACAGGGATTCAAAGACATATTTGAATAGGAGGAAGAAAGATCAATGAAACTGAAGTTATGACAATTGAAAGTATTAAGTCTGAGAAGCAAAAAGAAAAAAGATTCTTTATGTTGATCCTCAAAATTAAAAAAAAAATACTGATGCACAAAATTTCAAAATCTGGGTATCTTACTCAATACTGTTCTAACAAACAAAACCATCCAAGTAAACAAATGGATGTCCCCAGTCTTCAACTTTTACTTCTCATCCAGCTACAGTGTATCATCCATGCAGCCATCAAAATTATTATACTAAACAAAGCTAATCCTGTTATACCTGTGCTTTGAAATACTTTCTTTGCTCTCAGCTGGCTAACAAGGTCCTCTGTTCACCTCGGGCTGTCCCTCCTTGCATTGTGCACACCTCATCCCCAGGCTTTTACACAGAAGCAGTCACCCCCACCTTCACTCTCTCCCAGGCAAACATTTCCTGGCCTTCCTCTCTGCCATTATCTACTTCTTTCTCTGGGTGTTTTCCTTGATGCCCCAGACCATTCCCACGTGCTCTAACATACATTCCCACATGCTCTCATGGCAACACTTAAATCCTTCCTTGAAGACCTTCATTCATACATTTGACAAATACTGAGCTTCTGCTCTGTCAGACCCGGCCCTTGGTGCTTGAGATACAACAGGGAATAAGACAAAGAACTCCTCCCCATGGAGCTGATGACATTCTAGTAAGAGGAAGCAGACTAGAAATTAACGTCAAAATAATAGCAAAGAAGTAGAATATTTGGTGATTGCTCATCATTATATCCCAGGAACCTAGGACAATGCCTCGCTCCTAGCCAGTGCTCAAAAAATACTTACTGAATGAATAAATACAGCAGTGTGAAAAGATGCTATGTGAATGTGAAGTATTGTCTACTGCCTATGAAAACCTCTTCTCAGAGTCTGGTCTAAGCTTTCAGAGGCCTAAAGCATGTTGTGTTAGTCATACCAGGCCATTCACTACTTAGACTTGGTTTTACAGTTGGCAAAAGTCATAATTTTACCAGTAATTTTCAGATCAAATGAGTTAAGCACTGAAGTCTCGAAAGTCCCAACTTGGCATACTGTGCATCTTCCTCAAACTCAAAACACAAAATTAAAAGAAAGCCAGTTCCTTATATGGTTTGGACACCAGAATGCTGGCTTCGTGCTATATATAAAAGGTTAATACTGGAAAAGTCAATAACTACCATGAACAAGGACCCTGTCATATCACTGTCAAGGCCTAATCCTACCTCAGTTATCACCTGCTGAAGTAAATTAAAGTCAAGAAAGTAAACATTTAATGAATATTCACTTGCCTTTGGTCCAAGAAAGTCTTAGAAATAAGCTTTCCTTTAATTAAAAATAAAAATAACCCAGAAAGCTGAAATAAGATCTGAGGAACACTCAACACAGGTCAGCCAGTCAGCATAAGTAAGAGTTGGCAGTGCCCAGGTGAAACTGCTCCAGGATGTGACTGTACCACCATTCTGTTCATGCAAAAATTTGGAAAACAGATTTTCTGGGCAGAACTGGGGCCTAACATCTCCACTACCAAGTTCAAAGCCAAAAAATAAACCTGGTACAAAGGTACCCGTGGTTCTGAAAATAGCTCACTATCTTTACAGACAGCAAATACATCAAGCCTTGGGACTGAGACACACACCAATCCATCAACCAACTGACAAGCCAGTATTATGTACTATGCTAAGTGCTCTGAAGCATAGTCACACATATAAGAAAGACATAATTCTAGGCCTTAAGGAACTTTAAATCAAGTTTAAAAAATAAGACAGAAATGAATGGAAAAACAAAAAAAAATGCAAACCAGATTGAAAGGCTGGCATTCTAAGAGCCAGAGAAGTGGTAGATTGTTGCTCTGGAGGCCAAATCAATTGGGGAGAGCCCAAAGAGGGACTCTCAGCAAGGCTGGTTTCACAAGGAGTGAGACTCACCAGAATGTTTGCAGACTGAGAAAAGCAGAGAAGAGCCCTACACTGTTCTAAGTGCCCTTCAGTCTTGAAGGACAGATGGGAATCACCTCTCCCTGGGCCATGCGAGGCTGAAGGAGGAAGAGGAGAATGTGTGGAGAAGGAAGAGACTGACACACTGCTAAGGCAGAGATGTGTAAGGCAGCCATGGTGGGGAAGGCTACAGCAAAAGGCTCTGGTGTAGAGCAGGCCAGACTGTGGAGACCTCAAACTCCAAACTAATGAATTATTTCCAATTACTGGTAAGACACTTGATGATGTGGCCCAGAAGTATCACAATGAACTGTGTTTGGGTCTTCCCTAAACAGTTTCATGTAAGTCTACACTGTCCACACAAAAGAAGTAGAGCAAATTTTTTTTAATATGTTAAAAGTTGAAAAACCAACATATTTTCATAGATATTTAAATAAAGTCATATCACTGTGACTAAGTTTTAGATCATGCAGTAAATCATACATATCTGAATAAGAGCTATAACTACTGAAAGATCCATTTTAAACAGCACTAAAAAATGACTTCTGAAAGGCAAATCTAATCCTCCTACACCTACTCCATCACTTCACCCTCCCCCACAAACCTGACTAGGGTCTTTATTTTCCTTTAAGCATTACAGGTTTCTTTATGTACCTGGAAGGAAGAGCTGTTAGTCATCAGTCTGGATGGTGTGGGTTAATAGGGTCTTTGTTCAGAAAATTTAATTATAGGTTTGAACCTTGGATGAATGCAAAAGGAAAACACTGGAGGGGACTCGCAGCTAATCTGCCAACTAAGTGGACCCATGCGACTTCAGGAGCGTCCCTGGGTGCATTGTAGAGGCAGTTTCTTCCCTGTTGTCTGTAGCATGTCCTGCCCTAGTTTACTCCTAATTTGCTTCTCTGGCCTGATCTCTGACTGTCCTACAACAACCATTTCTGACAAAGGGCTCTGCAACCAAAGGCCCAAAGATGCTAAACCATAATTTTGGCAGTTTTATACCCTTTAGAGTTTTATATACCCTTCTGCCTCAATGCAGGCAGCACAACTAAGACTGTGCTCCTGTGCACTGGCTCCAGGCAACCTCAGAGCTTTCCCACCTTTGACCCCAAAGGCTTTGCAGAGGAAACAAGAGTTTAAAACCTGGCTTTAACATACCTCTACATTCACCAAATACTTTGACTCTGGCAAGTGATTATCTGAGGAAAGCTGCTGAACCAAGGGTATTTGGGGCTGCATTTTATACTTTGTTATCCTAGAGATACCAGTATTTAAAAAATATGAACTAGAAACAAAATAAAATGCAATAACTGTTAAAAGACTAGAGTTTGAAAGTTTTCTGAACAAGAAAGGAGAAAACTGATTAATAAAAAACCTGCTTTTTACTTCCACAGGAAATCTAAAATTGATGCCAGTATTACAAAAGGATAAAAGTGCTGACCAAAAAATGTCAGCGAAATCAACAGAAAATGCATAAAGAGAACCTCCCAAAGTAGTGGAGCTCTGAATGCCTGGAAATCTCGTTTCCTCCTAAAGCTCAGTTAAGTGATGATAAAATTCCTAGTTTAAAAAAAAAGTAAGGGAAACTGTTTTAATCAAACTAAAATAATCAAATTAACATGTCCAAACATTCAGATTCCTAAAGAAAAGTAATATGTGAATATAATGCATAGGAATTGTTAGGGCTACAATTAATTGAAAGGTGAATAGGTTATTCTGGAACCAAGAACTCTGGTTTCTCTTTATTTCCATCATTCTTTCATTCACTGACTAATATGTATGGCATTCTGAAGGATTAAAAAAAATTGAATCAAGCATTCAATACCCTCAAGTGCTGGGGAAGTCAAAAATCAAAATCTTAAAACAACTAATCCAAAGCTCTCCTGTTTTGAAACCTCCCTTAAACATTAAAAGGCATTTCCAGTTCAAAATGCAAAGGTAATGATTCCCACTGAGCAATGATTATTTGGATAGAGACATGTGGTAAACATTTCCTAGGGAAATGAAAAAAGGTCAAAGGTAAAAGACAACTGAGAAGAGCTGCAACATCTCGGCAAGTTACAAATTTAAGGGGTAAGGAACACACACAACCTCCATCCATTAGAAGCTGAGATTTAAAAGAAAAGTGAGGCTTCTCTGGGGTGAATATCATGACATCTGTTCTCTTCTCATAATAGCAACTAAGTTGATTTAAGAAAATATTCTCTCTCTCTTTTCTAGAGCTGTTGGTTCATAATTACATGATTTTTCTTGAGCTTTGGTTTCCTTAAGATGTGTTTATTCTGCACATCTGTTCTCCCCATACCTGATTACACAAAGGTATCATAAAGAGCAAACCAACAGGTATAAAGAGACCAGCCCTCAAAACAGATAAAAGCAAACAGCCCATGGAGTCCTTTGGAAATCTTGGCAGGCAGCTCTTGGAAATAAAAGTGCTTCTAAAGCAGAAAGCATTAAACTACCGTATTTATATAGGGCGTGATTGACAGGTCAGTTATTAACTTCATAAAAACACAGGCAATGTTAACTAGCAAGAATGTTTGTTCTAGCTGTTCTATCTGAAGGAAAATGAAATCCAAGATAGAATGGCTTGTTCTCTGTTTCTTTTAAGTATTTATGTTAGAACCGTGCAGTATAAAAGAATGTTTTTTCTAGTCAGTGAACTTAAGCTATTTTGCTTACTGTTCTGAAATTTAAGTATGCTGTTATAATTCTTTAGAAAACAAATGTTACATTTACTAAAGTCAAATTCCAATGGTGCACCATGATCTTTTCAAGCCCTCAACAATTTTTTACTCTTCTGAGTTACTAAAACTAAAGAAATTTACATTAATTCATCTTTCTTCCAGTAACTAACGTGTATCAAATCAGGGAATCAAAGTGCAGGCAGACTTCCTCCCAGTGCTCTGGATGCAAGCATGTGTTCCTTGAACTGCTTATGGCAACAGACCTAAAATCTGCCAAAAGGAGAAAAGAATCAAGGGTCTGTATTTTATTAATATTATTTTGAGGGCTTATTTTTATCTATACATTCTATCATGTGTGATCACTTATTGCAATATTACAAGGCAGTATATTTTATTTTAAAAATTCTCTCAGAAAATAATGTCAGCTGCAGGTAAATATACAGTCAGGAAATCCTGTAGAAGAACTCAAGTCCATTTCTGCAAGCAATAACTTTTATCTTGAAACTTACTTAACATGGTTAGCGCCCACACCCATCCCAGTGGGTACTGACAAAAAAAAAAAAGAAAATGTCAGCTAACTTAAAAAAATGTTTCTCCAATTTGAAAAGTGACTTCTCTAGTAGTTGTTTTGAGCAACTATATAGCAAGGAAGTATACAAAACTTCTATTTACCCAGTCTATGCTCTTATTCATTTATATGATGATTTTTTTAAAGTAACAAGGAAAAGGTAGAAGGAAAAATTAGAAGGAAAAACAAGGTTTTGCTTTTTAGAATCATTCAACAAATACTTTTAAGATTGGAGTTACATAAATTTGGCATTTCCTAGCCAAATAAATGCTTATGAAGTGGACTGGTGTTTCTGTGCATGTTTGTTTATGTGTGTTTAATATTCTCAAGCCTCAGAGTTTTTCCATGTAAACAAAAGTTTTGTTAAATGCCTCTTGAATTAAATTTAAAAGGCTATTTGTTATCAAAATGTTTCACTCATAGTAAAGGCTGTCATCATATGAGCTGCACACTAAACACAAGAGCAAACCCCAAATCCCAGAAAAACTATCCCTGCTCATCAGTACATTTAATGCAGCACAATCCTGATTCCTCCAGAGTTCCTACAAACAACAGTCCTTCAGAACACAGAATTCTTATGAAATAAATGCTCAATCTTAGAACATGCCCTGGCCTCCTCCACTACCCACACATCCACGCCCCTCCTGCAGGACTATATTTTCAAACTAGAATATTTGTTTTGACACACTTCTGCTTGCTTAATTCTCTGGCAAAGGATTTCTTGTGCACTCCTAGCCAGTAATGAACGTTTTGCCAGAAAATATGCAACTCTTAGCATGACAAGAATAAGGGGGTAAAAAATCCTTCCATCGAGACTTCCAGAATTGAAGATAAAAGCAGGTACACTGGATGAAGAGAACCCTTTCCCCTAACATTATAACTTCCTCTTGTTTTCCCTGCTTCACACCACTGTGAGGAGGAAAACCTTCATTTGGCAGTTTCACATATCTTCTCTACACTATTTAAAGCAAGGAGAAACTATTACTCCAATCTTGCTTTCTAATTAAAGAACTACTTATCCAAATGAAAAATGTAGGTTAGCTAATCCTACTCAGGGAGTAAATCTCCAAAACAATTTCTTAATAACAGTTTATTGAGAAAATTAATATCCATTGAATTCATTTAATCCAGTGGAATACTTACTTCTCTTTCATTATTTCTCCAGTTACATTTAAGGAACCCAACACTCAAAAACTTAACAATGCAAGATGGCTCCACCTTTCCCACTGAATTCAGAAGGGCTAGGTGGGAATCACACTGTGCTCCTTGGCGAGCTTAGGGTGTGGGTGAAGCACCTCCTCCACGATTACCCTGAATCTTGAGAGGGCAAATCCACAGAATAGACTTCCTTCATGGGTGGATTCAGGCACTCTGTAACAAAATAAAACACAACTGATGGATCTTGAAACAGAAAAGCATATCCCAAACAATTTTAGATTATTGAAATGCTTGTGAGCTGACAGATCCTCTTCCTGCACACATCACTTACTTACTGATGTCTCCTGGCATCTATCCTCACCCCACTGGTGATCTCATTCACTCCTGGTACGATATATCATCTCCACACAGATGACTCCTTCATCTAGCCCAGACTCCACTCACATATCTAACTGCCAAATGGATATGACCCACTCCACATGCCTCAGCATCTCAAAACATAGTTGCAAAACTGAACTTGAAATCTTCCCTCAACAATCTGTTCTTTCTAAATCTTCACCTTTACAAATGGTCCCAAAAACTATCCAAGCCAAAACTCCACTATCTTTCCTCTTTCCTGGTCCCCTCATTTTCCATCAAGTCCTATCAAATCTACTATTATACTCTCTCTTGTAATCAATATCCCTCTCCATCCTCCTTGCCTGCCTCAATTTTCCCCAAAGCACAACTTTCTTTTCTCACCACTTGGTCCATCCAGTTTTCCAAAATGGGTTCTTTAAAACACAGTTCTTTGCAAAATATCCCACAAGAAGAATTCCATGACTCAATATTTTAAATGAGTATCACATTAAAGTGCTCAAGAAAGCCTGGGTTGAAGATACACATTCACACCAACCCATCTATGCCACAACTGTTCTCCTGGCTCCCTTTCTCCACACAGTTTTTCTTCATCTAGCTAATCTCTACTCATCTTTCAAGCTCAGACCCTGACTCTTATAGGAAGCCTGTCTGAGAGATACCATTTATCTCCATTTCAAGCTTTTAAATTTCTTCTTGCCATCTCTATACCGTACTATGGTCATGTAGTTTGGAACATATCTACTCTGCTGGATTCTGAGATGCTTAAGAGCAAAGATTTTCCACTTATGTGCCTTTTAATGCTTAGCACATTTTTTGTACACAGGAGTACGTCAATAAACCTACATGAGCAAATGAATGCTAACATGCATTTGCTCATGCCAACTCCTAACTTACTCAATCAAACAAAAGCCCTACAGGTAGTTTCCCAATTCTGTACATGAAGCAACTAAAGGAGAAAAAATGGATAAGTTTCATTATTCCTCTAATATGACACTTTTTTTATCTCCTGCAGGGTATACATGAGTAATTCTACTCAACTTCTCAGGAAAGAGGACATGATTAAACCACTGGAAAACTGCTTGGCAAAACTCTTGTTACTTTTAGAAATACTATATATTATTGAACAAAAAAAAACTTTGATGTAATGGAAAATTAACTGGGTTAGGAGTCACATTTGAATTCAAACACCAGCTCTGCTTCACACTAGGTATGAGGCATGTAGCAAATTAATCATCTAAACTCCAAGTGTGTCATCTAGAATGAGGACAATAATACTTTCCATATTGAACATTCCTATTAGGAATACATAAGATAAGAAAGCCCTCTGCAGGCTTTGTTATAAAGTTGGATACGCCAATGCTGTTTCCACCTTGAACAATATAATGGAATGATGTTTACCTCCCCATCTAGCAATATTTATGATTGATTACTATATATTTCTATTTTTACTTCCCTTGATGATAACTAGTCCAAATAACTGGAAAAGTTTTTAAATCTGCATACTGAAAGTTAAGAAACTTTCTACTAAATTGAACCAATCAAAGCACATCTGCTTTGAGGCTTGGAGTATAAACTGGGAAATAAGAAAAACCATTGAGTATTTAATAAAAAGCTCGACAACAGTCTTAAAAATTTCAACAAAATCATGACCAGTACAACTGGCTAGACTATCTACACTGCAGAGACTGTCCACACTCTTCTGTCACTAATGGAATCTTATATAATATAGTCAATGCTCCCAGCCCTACAAACTATGAACAGCTCAGTAGATAAATCTCAATAAGCCTCCACATCAAACAGACTGGAAGAAATCAAAAGACCACTGAGCTAAGCCAGACCAGGCTGATATTTTGGTTTATTGGTTAACTGTTATGCTTGGAAAGGCATAAAGCTTAAATGCAAGGCTTGAGGTGTATGTAAAAAATGCCTGACTTAAGTAGAAATACTGATCAGAGCATCTGTCACTAGTTAAAATATGAGGAGATCTTTACCCGGGATATTTTTTGTTATTTTTATTTTAAATAAATGAAAATACCCAGTTACACAGTGACTAAACATGAATCATTGTTTCAACTTTTTGAGAATGCTAGGTAATACCAGGTGTAAATGAGGGAGTAACATTGCTGTTAATCCAGGGCATGTGAAAGTTAAAAGGGGAAAGAATCTGGTTTAGTTTATGGCTTCTTGTGGTATTAACTGAAAGGGTAAAGTTTCTAAGCTGGAAGGCTTGAATTAAAATGTAAAAGATTAGGTATTATTGAGTTCCTCTGTTACACCCAGCTTCCTGAGATAGTTAAGACAACACCCTACTAGCCATTTAGCCTAGGGCCCTATGCAGTTTGTCACAGGGCCCGAACCAATCAGTTCGAATGTGTACCCCGCTTAGGAATGACCAATCACCCCTGCCCGAGCTGTTCCCGCCAATGGATTTGCCAATCACGTCTCAGGGTTGTTGTTCAATTTCCCTGCGCCTCATGATGATTTGTTCTGATGTATGCAAAGCCCACCGCCCTCTCCAAAAAGTGTACTTAAGCTCTGCTTGACCTTTGCTCTGGGCTCTGGGCTGCTCTCCCTCCTTGAGTGAGCACAGAGCCCCAGCGCGCTGGAATGGATCCCCAATAAATCCCCTTTTGTCAATTGCATGGAGTAAGTCTCTTGTGTGGTCTCTCCCTCCGATGATCCGCCGGACCCCCTTTACATTAACCATAGGTTTCTCACAAATTTTTTTTTTTAAAGAGAGAGTGAGAGAGGAGAGAGAATTTTTTTAATATTTATTTTTTAGTTCTCGGCAGACACAACATCTTTGTTGGTATGTGGTGCTGAGGATCCAACCTGGGCCACACGCATGCCAGGAGAGCGCGCTACCACTTGAGCCACATCCCCAGCCCTCTGACAAATACTAATGAATACAACACTTTGAAACACTATATGGAAAAGTGAAATCCGGTGGTATAATCTGGATCTCTTAAACATTTTCTACTGAGTAACTCCGTTGGCTGAATAAGCAACAAAAGCTAACATTTTTTAAAAGGCCCTAGGAGAAAGTTCTCCTAGTGAAGGTCTTATGAAAAGCTGAAAATGAGGTCCTCATCACTGCCTTCCTCTAATTTCCACCACTACCAAAGCTACCCAACTATACTCAAGCAGCATAGTGCATTAGGACATGCAAAGACTTAAAATGCAATCCCTCCCCTTTAGAACCTTGTGTTCACTTGAGAGTACATAACTAATTTACAAGAAAGACAGTACACAGCCTCTGGGGTGGTACAGGAGAGTCCTATGGAACAAAAAAAACAACAAATGCTGAGATGACAATTAAAACAATGGGCACTAAAGGAGAGTTTCCTATATACTAAGCACCAGCCTTAGGCCCTCTACACCAGCCTTAGGCCCTCTTAGCTTTATCACATTTGCTCCTCACAATTCCAGAGGCAGACTCTATTGTCATTCACATTTTATAAGGATGCTGAGACAAAGAAATGGAGGCTCAGGGGACTAAGTCACTTACACCAGAAATCAAATGTAGACATGCCTATTTCTACATTCATCTTCTTTGCCTGCTCCTAGGGCAGAGCCTGAAGAAGGCAGTATGGACTACTACAGAGCTGCAGGCCCAGAGTCTGCTCTCCAGAAAACCAGTTTTAGGAAGACCATTGGGCTGAACCCAAGGATGGAAATCAGCATAGCTTAAGAAGGGAGAGGCAGGCATTTAGAAGCAGAAAAACCATGAACAAAAGCACTCAAAGTAAAAGCTTAACATTCAAAGGAACAATAGAGAGATTAGCTTGATTAGTGTGTGGGTATATGTTTGGAATGGGAGAAGGTAGTTGGCAGGCTTTAATAAATATTTGTAAGTTTGAATAATGCGAGATAAGGTGAAAAGGGCCTTGAAAGCAAAGCTGAAGAAAATGCAATTAACCAACAAATAACTTGAGCAAATGTTCAGCCTCCCTAGTAATAAAAGCAATGTAAATTGAAACACCAAGGTCTTTTCCTTCTCACATTCCCTGAAATTTGCATTAAAAAAAATACTTATTTCTGGGGCTAGGGTTGTGGCTCAATGGTAGAGTGATCTCCTAGCATGCATGAGGCACTGGTTCCATCCTCAGTACCACATAAATGTGAAACAAAAATACTGTGTCCACCTAAAACTAAAAAATAAATATTTTTTAAAAATGCTTACTCTTAGTACTAGGAAGATTGCACATGCTGGTAAATGTGTTAATTGGTATCAGTTAAAAGAAACTTGGCTATTAGTTTCATGGAATGTTTATATTCTTCAGTCCAGCAATCTCCCTTTCAATAATCATAAAAACATGGACAGGGGCTGGGGTTATGGCTCAGTAGTAGAGTGCTCACCTCACATGTGCGAGGTCCTAGGTTCGATCCTTAGCACCACATAAAGATAAATAAATAAAATAACGGTATTGTATCTAACTAAAAACTAAAAAAACAATTTTTTTTAAAAAAAGGACAAAGATAAAATTCATGAGAGAATATTCCTTGCATCATTATCTATAGTGGGGAAAAATCAGATAAAATGCTCAAGATTGTTGATTAAAATAAAAATAACTCTTTTAAAAAGAAAAAAGGGCAATTAGAGCAATAAACTTTATACTATGTGAAATGGAAAGTGAAACGTGTGACTGGAAGTGAAATGGAACCTGTTTTTTCAAGAAAATTAATTTATTAAGAAATATGACGGGCTGGCGATGTGGCTCAAGAGGTAGCGTGCTCGCCTGGCATGCGTGCAGCTCGGGTTCGATCCTCAGCACCACATACAAAGATGTTGTGTCCACCAAAAACTAAAAAATTTTTTAAAAATTCTCTCTCTCTCACCCCTCCCTCTCTCTCTCTCACTCTCTCTTAAGAAAAAGAAAAGAAATATGACAACTTGTGGGTTGGGGTGTGGCTCAGTGGCAGAGCCCTTGCCTAGCACAAGTGAGGCCTTGGGTTCGATCCTCGGCACCACATAAAAAATAAATAAATTATAAAATAAAGAACTCTGAAAAAAAAAGGAAGAAAGAAAAGAAATATGACAATATGTAAAACCTAACAGTATAGAATGCAACAACAAGTCGTGTCCTGTGACCTAGAAATCACACACAGGAGACTCTACTTGCAGAAAGAGGCTTACACATTAAAACACTTTATAAACAAAGATACACAGCAGTCTGTTAATTTTTTTTAAACTAGGAGGATTATAAATTATCAAACAAAAATGAAAAGTGATTCCTACCAGTGAAAAAAGAAGGGTGTGTGTAGAATAACTACAAATACATTTTATAAAAACTAAATACTCATGAATTAAAAAAAAAGGTCCAGAAAACACAGCAAAATGACAACTGCAATGCAATAGCCTAGGTGAAGACAATAAAACTGTGTAACTTTTTCATATTTTTCTTAATAAGCACATATTACTTTCAACATCCAAAGAGAGAAGAAGAGTGAAACAGAAGAGTAGGAGTGAAGTCCTGGAAACCACAGCGTCATCTTCCCCCCACCAAGGTTCTGCCCATACTTAACTACCCCATGTCAAATCGACACACTGGCCACAAAGAGGAGAGATGCTAGTTGGAAAGCAAACCTTTTGACTATAAGGAAAGAAAACTCAGCCATGGCACTGAAACCAGGAAGTACCTGAAGGACCAAAAAACAAGGCTGACTGTTGGAAAAGAAAGAGTGTAGGAAAAGATTTGGGAGTCCAAAGACCTACTTAAAATGTACCAGTGTTTTCTTTTAATTCACAAATGCACCCAGGTCTCTGAAGATTCAAGATTTTTCTAAGTAAACGGATCAAAAAATACAGAACAAGGAGAAGAGAAAATACTCTGACATATCATTTATTGTTCCCCATAGAGAATAAGATATTGCCAATTACAGAGTACCTCTGATTATAAAGAATACACACTAGAAATCAGGGAGTCCCTCTGAGAAATCTCCTTAAAGAGCTGGCCTACCTCTAAGCACTTCCTACCACATGAGCTATATCACATATACCATAGAGAAAAACGGGAAGAATCCTCAGATACTCGCCTCTTGGATTATACCAGAACAATGGAATAATATTTGATTCCTCTCTCTTCTTCTTTATCATTGCTGTCACTTCACAATAAGACTGATCTGTTCCTTGATTGTGTTTTAGTTTATTTCATTGTAAGCACACTATATGTTCCGTGAGAATAGGCTGTTCTTAGATCTTTTTTGGTGTCACCTAGTACTAAGCCCTGTATACAGTTGATAGTTAATACATATTTATTGATAGATATCAGGCTAGGTGCTCAAAGTCATTCCAGACTAAGGTAAATTGAGAAACATGATTCCTTCTGCTACTGTGATTTTTTAAAATAATTCTATGAAGAGTGACATTACTCCAGGTGTCACTATACATGACTGTAATCCCAGCTACTTGGAAGGCTGAGGCAGGAGGATCCCAGCCTTGGCAACTTAACAAGACCTTATCTCAAAATAAAAAATAAAGAAGGCTGGGGATACAGCTAAGTGGTAGAGCACTTGCCTAGCAGGCATGAAGCCCAGGTGTAGTCCTTAGGACTACCAACAAAAAAAAAAGAAAGGAAGAAAGAAAGAAAGAAAAGAGGGTTATTATACAGAAGGCCCTAAAAAACCATTAAAAATTCTATTTAATGGGAGCAGGAAGAAACGTCCACAGAAAATGCCAGGGATTCCACGGGATTCAATTTTCATGGACAAGCCAACCAGTTTGGCAATGCATGAGGGCACAATTTTAAATGCAGCCAGGGCTGAAAACAGGAAGGATATACACAATCAAGTATTTAGGGACAGTATGTTCCTTGGTGGAAGGCCACAACTTATAGTCATATGGCAAATGAAATACATGATATTATAAATGGTGGCATTGCAGGTAGCCCACAGAAGTTATTTACTTCACCACTGGAACAATATACTTTTATAATGATAAATAATTGAAAACTAGTTCATTGAAATATTGGAAAGCAAACAAGGAGAACACCACTAAAAGAACTTTTCTCTGAAATATAGAAGCTTCAGGGAAAGTTCTCAATTAAAGCATTAAGGAGTTGGAGATGACCTGTGCTGGGTTTCTGGGGGGAAACTAGGCACTTGTGACCCTTAGAAGTCAGTGGCACAGTATTTTTAATACACATAATTCCATTTTTCCAAATGCAGGTAGGGGAGGCAGAGCACCAATATTGCTCTGCGTTGACCACATTTTCTAGCAGCAATATAAACAAAAGGTGAGGGAAGATTTTCCCACATTATTGGAAGAACTGGAAGAGACACAGGGAGAAAGTGTGTTTAAAAGACATTAGCAAGAGCTCTGCTACAGCCACGTCTGCACAGTGCAGCGGGAGTGAGGCTCTTCCCATGAGGGAGAGCAAAGTCCACAGTTACCTTCAGCTTCCCACCTTGCTTTATAGGTAACTTTACAGTTGAGTCCAAGTCTTGCCTCTCCTCTTCCATTGTTCTTCAGAGATTTGCATCCTATTTTATAAATGTGTGTCATCCCCTCATCCCCTCAGTGCTTGAACCTACCTCATTTACTTGCTGAATGAATGATGAAGAAAAAAAATGTCAGAATGCCTAACCTGGACACCAGTTACACAGAAATGGAACCACAGGCATAGGAAAGCTTTGATTAAAGGGGTGACAGAGGGGATCAAGTGAACTACGGGACAGGGGTATGTAGCTGACCATTAGATGGATCTAAGACAGTTATTCAGATTTGAGAGGTTGTAGAAATAGATACAACTAAGATGAAGATGTCTTAAGAGCAAAAGAAAGGCAAGATGTCATGGAATTGTGCTTATAGAATGGAAAATTCTAGTCTTCCAAGATTTAGCAACTGGATCAGACGTACTGATCCTTGTCAAATGAAGCTAATCTAACCCTAACTTCTGTCAAGCCCAGCTGGTTTGCCCTGACCCAGACAGCCTCATGTTCCAATTCTATAGAGGCAGTTTGTAGAGAACAAAGCAGTTAGAGTTCAGAGGACAGAAAAGAAAGAAACTTGGCAGAAAAAGAAAGAGAGATTATTCAGAACAATTGGCCTAATTTGAGTTCAGAGGCCAAAAAAGTCACATCAAAATACCACATTCAATTGAAATAGAACAGGGATTTTTGACACAGAAACAAAAATAATTAAATGCCAATTCCCATAAATTTAGAAAGATCATTTGACTTCACACTATTTGGCCTTATGATAAGAAAACCAATATATAGGTCAAATTCCAAAAGTAAACCAGAGTTTGTGATAACAAACATGTTAACACTGTTAGCTTATTAGAGATTAGCTGTGAACCAGGAAGATAATTCATAATGTCAAAGAGCATTTTCAAGCTTGGATTCAGAATCTCTATTTTAATGTTTACAAAACTTGGTTCATGTGTGAAGACATACATATACTTTGTTCCTGGGTGCTATGGTTTTGGATATGGTTTATCCCTCAAAAGGACATATGCTGGAAGACTGGTATCCAATAAAATGATGTTGGAGTAGTCAAACTTTTAAGGGGTAGGGCCTCATGAAAGGTAACTAGGTTACAGGGTTACTTATACCCTCATGAATGGATTCATGATGTCTTGGAATAGGTCAAACCTCATGGGACTGAATTAGTTCTTGATAAACTGGGCTATTGGAAAGCAAAGCCACACCATGCAATTGGCCCTTCTACGCAGTCCATTGGTTTCCTTTCTACTTCCTGACCATGTTGTGATAGCCATGGGTGTGGGGGAGGGAACTTTTCCAGAATACTAGCACCATGCTGTTTGGACCACCTTCCACCACCAGAATCATGAGCCAAATAAATCTCTTTTCTTCATGCACTACCTAGCATCACGTGTTCTGTTATAGCAACATGAAATGGACTAAGGAATTACATGAAAATTTTTTAAATGCAAGCTATTTACAAGAATGAATTATAGCCACATCAGTGTTTATATCCGCTCAATTCAAAATAGCTAAGCTATGGAACCAACCTAGGTACCTTTCCACAGATGAATGGATAAAGAAAATGTGGTATATATACAAAATGGAATGTTAGTAAGCCATAAAGAAGAGTGAAATTATGGCATTGGCTGGTAAATGGTTGGAACTGAAGAATGTCGTGCTAAGGGAAATAAGCCAGTCCCCCAAAAAACCAATGGTTGAATGTTATCTCTAATACGTGGATGCTAACACACAGTGAAGGAAAGTGGAGAGGAGAAGAATAGAAGTTCAATTGGATTAGATAAAGGAGAATGAAGAGAAGGGAGTGGAGAGGAGAATAAGAAAGACAGTACAATGAACTGAACATAACTTTCCTATGTTCATATGCGAATACATGACCAGTATAATTCCACATCATGTACAACCACAAGAATGGGATCCTAATTAGAATAAGCTATACACCATGTATGTATAGTGTTAAAATACACTCTACTGTCATATAAAAAGAATAAAAAAAATTAAAAAGAATGAATTATACAGAACTGTATATCTAGACCCTTGTACTATTTCATATTTCTTTACATCTACATGTAGGAAATATGTAAAGAAAATAAATTTTCCTATTAGGCTAAAATATATTTATTATCTTCCTATATTTAAATCACTGTTCCTAATTAAAACATTTTCAATGCTTTTGAGATGACCTTGAACATCAGACATCAATGTAGTAACACACATTGCTTAATTCACACTCTTTCCCCGACCTTGTCCTTCCTTTTAATGGAACTTGACTTTTAGAATTTACCATTCTCAGACTAGTCATATGCTTCAGGAAGAGCTAACATATATTCCAGGCCCAACTGAAGAACCCTGATTTGTCTAAGCTAATTATGGCAGATCTATTTCCCCCACCCGGGTTAAGTTGGGACATGTTAAAAATTAACTTTGGTCAATAATATGTGAATAAAAATCTGTAGGATGTGGAGGTGGGGACATAGAAACACACACAGGAGGAAGTGTCATTGTTTTCAAAAAGAAATAAGAAACACAAGGCTTCTAAATATTGTGTTTCAACTCTAACATCTGGAGGATGGCTCCAACATCTACATAATAGCAGCCATCTTGTAACCATCCAGAAAGCCCCCTGGGTCCATGCCTTCACGTCTAGGATGGCACAGTAGAAACACAGAGAAAACACATGCTTTAACCTGAAAGAAATAACTCCCCCTTAAAACATCCTGGTTACATATGTAATAACTTTTCCCTGTTTAAATTCTGATTTGGGTTTTTTATTAGTTGTATCCAAAAGCATTCTAACTACTATTAAGTCTGAACTATTTCAAACTTATATTTAAATATTAAAAAATGGAGCTATTATTTGAGGGATGAAAAATGACAATGACAAGAGTATGCTACTTAATTTTTTTAACCACACAAATATAAAATAAAGATATTGTGTCCACCTATAGCTACTTAATTTTTTACTAGGACATCTAGCCCAAGGTACAGAACTCAGTACTTCTAGTGAATCCTAAAGTCTATTATATTTCAAAGGTGTTTACTACTCTATTCCCCCTTCACTACTTGCCTCCCCTCCTTCCCCACTTACAAGCAAACACATAAGTACACATACCACAGTCTGACAGATTAGGTCCTCAGCCTGCTGACCAGTTCATCATCCAGACTGGCGGTGCTACTTTCCCCATGTCATGACTTTAGGAAAATGGAAAGTATCTTCTTCTAATAACGGTAAAGACAAACACCAAAAAAGTAATATACTGCTCATGACAGGCTCTGTGTACTGGTGAATAAATGCTTTGTACATGAAAATAATTTGTGTTCCAGTCCTGCCACTTTCCAGCTATATGACAGCAGGCAAATAACTAAAATTCACTCCCTGTCGTTTTACTCCATTGTGAGGTGATGATGATATTACTCACCTTGCAAGGATCTCGTGAAGGTTAAATTAGACACACATAAAAAATTTTATTGATCATATTTTTATCAAAAATAGTTTTGTGTGTAACAACAATAGTTGGAAATTTCTGGAATTTCAAAACTATGTTACTAAAATCAATAGTTACTAGGACTGAATTCTGAACAAATTATAAATGTTATCTTAAGTTCTAAGGAAACCATTCCCTCTGGCCTTAAGTTCTTTGACTCCATTTTCTCATTTGGAAAACAGCTCTGTGGTGTTTCTCTACAGGTAGTGAATGAGCAACAAATACAGCTTGTAAACTTCCTGATAAATGAATACTTTATTGCATAGCCCTGGAAGCAACCCTGACGTCTTAAATTATGTAATCCTGGTATTACATTATATTAGTCTGGCTCATATAAAATGTAAGCTACAAAAATATCAAAGCTAAGAAAAAATATTTACTCATGCTTTTACATGCAGAAAGAGGATGCATGCATTGCCAAGATTCCATAGAACAAGCTCAAACGAGAGCAACAATGCCTCAGTTATTAGAGAGGGCAATGGCCTGAAGCAGTCCTAAGGAACAAAGATTACTTGGTCCATGCAAGAGTCAATATTTAAGCATACAATGAGTAATTCCCACTTTAAGTTCATGAACATATTTCTTTTCAAGAACTTCTTTTTGGTTACAAATTTCATTTGTGGTCTTCCTACCTATAATCCATGAACCTATGAATGAACAAAACGTTGAAACATGAAACTCTCCAGTAAACAAAAATGTCAGTACAGACTTAATTCTGACTAGACCATCTCAACAAGGTTACACAAGACTTGTACTGTACTTCTCAGTCTCCAAAAATACTCATTTATCTACCCTGGCTAAAGCAACAGATTGAATGTTCTACAAAGATTTGTGGTAAATGCATGAATGACACCTCCAGACTATATCAAATCATGGGGCTCTTAACTTTAAATCATTATTATTTAAAATCCTCTGACAAGTAAAGTGCCTCTTTGGGAGAATGAACCTCATATTCCACATTAGAATCATTTAAATTCAAATGAATATTATTGTTGCTAATAGAAACTTCATTTCTAAATATTTTTTTCAAATGTTCTAGTCATGCTATAAGCTAAAAATAACCATTAAATTATATTAATGCTAGCTTTGTGATCTTGAGCAAATCACTTAATTTTCTGCACCTTAATTTTCTTATCTGTTAAATGAAAATGGGATTGGGTGACTTTTTAGGTCCTTTAGAAAATAAAGACAAATAATAATTGTTATCATTTATGTCATTTTAATTAAAGATGTGAAAAATGTAACCAAAGATTCTGTAAAACATTAAGTCTAAAAGAAATTGAACCACAGCCAAGAATTTTTGTAAACCCCAAATCCCCTCTCGATAGCACCAAACAATTGAGTTTTACAGAGTTAACTATGAAAAAGGTAAATTTCTTATTAGTAAAACTGATAACCTCCTGGGCTAATTTAATTCATTCCCTACTTGCCAACCAGAAAAGTATGATTTTTACCTTTCTGGTTTAACAGCATAATGTTAGAAACTTTAAGGCCTACTCTTGCCTCATCTCTTATATACATGAAAACAGTGAGGCTCACTCAAAAAAAGAATACTTATGGGCATTCTCATCCATAGCCTACCTGCCTGCCCCTCTATCGGGTATACTGTATTTTCTCTTGCCTTTGTCTTACTTGCAATAAACTGCTCTAATAACTTCCCCACCAAAAACATAAAATCCACGAACGAAAAAAACTACATAATTCATATTGTCTTCCAACACCCACAGAAAGGGTCTTAGAGTCAACTCAAGCAAACTTCTCCCCTGCGCCCCACCCCCACTGAAATCAACATACCATATTAAAAATGTGTGATTATTGGTCCACATTCAGACTTTGAATGAACGAATGAAGTGGCTTGTCTCCCACAGTTAGGGCAATGTAAAATCTAAAGACATACACCAAAAAAGTAATATACTACTCATGACAGGCTCTATGTATTGATAAATAAGTGCCCTGTACATGAAAATAATTTGTGTTCCAGTCCTGCCACTTTCTGGCTATACGACAGCAGGCAAATAACTAAAATTCACTCCCTGTGGTTTTACGCCACTGTAAGGTGATGATGATATTGTTCACCTTGCAGGGATCTCGTGAAAGTTAAATTAGACACATAAAAATGGCCTGGCACAAGCCAACCATGGAATAGGCAAAAGACACTAAAAGACATGCCATCTGCCTTACAAAACTTCTCCCTTCCCTCAAGGTAAGTTGAACAGAATCCAATGCAACAGATAGCTGCCATATTTTTCACTGGGCTGTCAGTTCCCCTTAGGCACAGAATATTTCTGATTCATCTCTGCATGCTAGTACCCAGCAGATTGAAAACATAATGAATGTTATTCAATGGGGAAAATGAGAATTCTTTGGGTCTGAGGATGTTAATATTATCCCAGACCCAGTGAAAGAAAATTCCAATTTTCAGTTTGGCCAAATAGGTAAGTGTTTACTACAAGCTTCTATGTGGTTCAAAGCAAATAAGCTATTCTGAATTCTAATAATTACATTCTCTAAAATATAAAAAACTCAATTGCTCTAAAGCTCTCAATTTTAGTTTTGAAAAACCAATTCTTTCCTAAACAATGGAGTGGGTAACCACAGAAACTTGTGGAATCTCTTTTCCTAGAAAACACGAAGAACAGGAAAGAAGCCAGTCAGTCTGGAAATGGCTTCAAAATCTGCCAATAAGCAAGAAGTTGGGCTGAGTTAGATGCCCCTTGAAGGGTTCCTCTAAACCTATGCCACTAAGAAAAATAATTCTAATAATTCTGTCATTTATGTCCAAGAAAATAAAATAAATCTAACATCTCCCAATACAGTCATTGGAAATTATTTTATTTGGATCTAGTGATGCTTTTACAAACCCATTTTCTTCTTAAATTATAGTAAACTGTACTAAGCTCTTAATTTGAATATGAGCTCTTCTTAATAATACAGAATAGAAATTGCTCTTAACACAGTAAACAAAATTATTTATTCATTTCTCTTTTTCAGTCTATTTCATGACCTTAAATCTACTCATCCCCAAAGCCTTATAAGAAATACTATTTCCCCAAAAATACATCACTCTATTTTTTCCATTTACAGATGTCCAAGGCATTCATTACCCAAATCACATTGCACAGGTGATTAGTATATGATATCTTCTATTTTCATCTGATTCACAAGTAACAGTTTATTTCTCCCCAGCTGAACTGTAAGCTCAAAAGCCCAAGTTTTGGAGCCCTCATGTTTAAACTGAATTCAAGGTAAGTACTTATTCATCATTAAGTTCTTATTGGCTCACAGGTTGAGTTTAAGCAAAAGGAAAATGTAAAAGCAATACTATTTAACTCTGCACACTGAGCACCTGTATGAAGTTTTGGCAAAGCAGACACTCCACAAAGTCAAAAATAAAGCTTCTCAGACTACTATATATTGGCACTTGCCACTTAGCTGCAACTAACATAGTTGAAGGTTAAGACACACAAGGGACCCAGAGTTAAAGATGCAATTGGTTTAGCTGCTACCCTATAAAGAATGAGCAGCTATCAAGGACGGTCCATTCACATACAGATGGCAGCTACTATAGAAAAGCAGAAAGCACAGCACCTTCCCCAGAAAACAGGGCTATGCATGTTCCGACTTTACATGGAATCCATTATTCATTCTGTCAGACTAAGTCAGTTAAATGACAACAAACAGAAGGGAAAGGAGTGTTAGAAAATTACAGTGTAATAACATGATTGTAAAACTTGTATTTTCTCACTGTTCATAATCCAAAGAACACATCTAGATCAGACCAATGGGCTCAAAAGCTCAATCTTAAGTGCATTCCACACACTCATACAGAGAGGCAGGCCCCTGGTCCTTTCTACACATATTAAATGAAAACTTCTGGTCCCTACTATGTGTCAGGTACTGTCTAAGGCATTGGCACTTTATCAAACATGCAATTCTAGTAACATTATATAAAGTCTCAGCTTCATATTTTAGAGGGAAGACACCTCAGGCTTGGCCCAACCTCTTATTTGAGCAAGAAGAAACTCAAGGCATATAGAGGATAACCTCCTTGGTTATTGTGGCTTTATGAGAACAAAGGCAGGAGTAGAAAACAAACTTTTTATCCCCCCCTCCCCAGTAATAAAATTTACTTTTTCTACTAAGCAAGTATTTCTATATGCTTCCTACACACCAGACAGTATACAAGGTACCAGATACACAGGATTCTGACCCTGGTGCTGTCCTCAAAAGGCACAGTCTAACAGCAAGGCAACAGACAGAAACAGCAAACCATATCTCTAATTGTTTAGGACTTCAATTTAAAAAAAAATTAATAATAAAGTTGTAATAGTTTGTTGTAGACTCTTAATAACCCCATGAAGATAAAATCTAGATCTTACTACTCCTGTCATATAGATTGAGAAACTGAAGTATGGAGTGAATAAGGGACTCTACTAAGGTCATCTCCAGTGGCAGCAAAATGCCTAGAAACCAAGTTATACTCCAAGGTAGACATTCTTTTCACACTAGATGGAAAAAAAGCAGATGTTCTTTTTATGTTCAGTTCCTTTCTGACCAAGAGCACACATTTGCAAGACTGCATGCAGAACAACCTGTGGTTGTGAAAGCAAATTTAACTGGCTGTGAGGTGTCATCAGCTGAGGTTAGTTATTTGATGACTGAGTAATCACCCAACAAGACATTGTAAGTAGCATTCTTAAAGTGCCCTTTATATATACAAAGAATAGATGGAAACGGTCCTATCCTTTGGGGAATTAATATGTAGAAAATGGGTATATAAATATTTCAACAAAAAGTGACAAAATTAAATAAACTACAAAAGTAGAATAATCACAAACAATTGCAAATTTAACAAACTAAATGTTTTGCAGAACTTCTAAGAAGACCTGCCAAGAAACTGATAATTCAAGAGTTAAATAGAAAAGAGAAGCCTGTATAGGAGATGACACATGCCAGTCTTCTGATTATTGAAATACAGGCTCTTACTAAAAAATGTTCACCACACTTAAGTAAAATATCAACTTCCTAATTCCTTCATTTCACTTTCCACCATTAGTCAAAATAATTATACAAATATTCCATTTCCCTTCTTCTAGGAAAGTTATTAATTTTGTAATCTTCTCTATTCAAAAGAAATGAATTTCCATCAGTGTGACTTTAGCTAAAAGGGTAAAACTGTGTGATCTCATCGCCCTTTTATTCTTCTATCCTCTTTCAGTTGCAACCTAAATGAAATTAATGATCATTTTTCTCTGGTGCACAGTAAAATTTATATACACATTCAAGAAGAGCAATTTTAACATTAACTTTAATTGTTACTTAATATCATATTTTATTCATACTACTAAACATCATCATGGTCTCATAAAAAGATACAACTATTTTAAACTTAAGCACACTGTAGAATTATTAACAAATTAGACAAAGTTAAAAAGAAACAAATACTAGTAATTTTCAGTTAATGACAGGAAAAATTACTTTAAGAATGAGCTAAAGGGGCTGGTGTCATGGCTTGGTGGTAGAGCAGTTGCCTACCATGCGTAAGACACTGAGTTCAATCCTCAGCACCACCTAAAAATAAATAAATAAAGGTATTGTGTCCATCTATAACTAAAAATATTTAAAAAAAATAACAGGCTATAAAGTAAAAATTATAATCATGCTACTAAAGTAGTAATATTTATTTTAAAAATACAACTCAGGGGAGAAAAAAAAATCTCTTAGTATTCCTGCATTTACTCAGGGGATTCAAACTTAGAGCCAGTTACCTTTCTTTGAAATATTTGGTGAATTTTACAGGCTGATAAGCAGCAATTTTCAGAACTACCACAGCAGGTTTCACTAGAATTACCACAAGCATATCAAAAAATTATTTCATCATATCTTTTAGTTCTTAAAACTTAATTTCATCACAAGAAGACATATTTTAATAAATACCAGTTTAAAATCTAAATTTGAAGCAAAAGCATAGTAACTTGTTTAGGGAAGAGAGAAGCTGGGCTTGAATTCAAGTTTAGGTCCTTAAGACAATGACTTGTATGTCAAATTGGATTCTAAAAGTTTAAGGGAGTAATTAAACATGCAGCGACAGTGACATCTAGTGTTAACAGCTGCAAGCCAACTACACTACTATTAAATCCTCAAATGCTGAAGAACTATCCAAAGCTTCTCTTTAAGAACAAACAGAACTTGTGCATTAAATAATAATAATAATAATAATAACCAAAATGGTTCCATAGATTTCCTTCCAGACATTAAAAAGCCTTACTGAAAAAAACAGAGTAAATTAAAGACCAAAAAGTAAATGCATTATTTATTTCACACAGTCAACATCTCCAACTTTCTCCCTTCGTTTAGGAGAGTAATGAATGCACAGGTAGTCTGGAAGGTGTTCTGATAAGAGTTTCACAATCTTTTAAACTTTCGCCTATATGATTAAAGATACTGCACAGATAGTAAATACTCGATAACACATCAGGAAAAAAGAATGTAGGACATTTCAGGAATACTTGAAGAAGACACAAAGAAAAAAGAATAGTTACTGCAGTGAGAAACAAGTCTATATTTCAGCCCTGGCTTCCTTGCTTTATATTTGTTGATTTGAAAGGTCAACTTTGTAATCAGTTGATATTTTTGCCCAAGGATTTAGAATTTGGCAGCACAGGTTAATTCATTATACCATTTTTATAGTTTTATGCTACAGATGAATCTGTAAAAGTAAGCAAAATTTCGACAATTATTTTTGGCCAGGACAATTTTGTGTAAAAAGAAAAGTTAGCATTAGATGAAGCTTACTTACCTATTTGTTTTGGAAAGTTCGTCCTTTCCCCTTTTAACTCCAAAAATTCTTGTGATCAAGGAACTAAAGAGAAGAGTGGATGAATTTCTCACCTATTATAAAAATAAACGCACAATATGGGTCAAGGAATATTTATGGCATGAAATCAACATGTATAATGGTCAACTAGGTATTCCAATCATTATACCATTGGCTAGTGTAGGACTAAAGAAAACATGGTTTGTTTTCACAAAATGAGACAACTTTAAAAAAAAAAAACTTAATAGTAATTGACTCAATGAACTCTTAAATTAAGCCCTAACTCCAAACACAATATAGTTTTTTCCTATTCTAATATTATCAATTGATTTCATTTTGTCCTTGAATTGAATCATCAAACAGTACTTTAAGAAAAAAAAACTATTTTTCATATCCTTCCTGACAATGATTATTCTAGACCTCAACTCTTTTCACTTATTTTTCTGTACTTACCTACCTGTGAGAAAATACTTGTAAGACTTAATTTCAAAGAATCCATGTAATAAATAGTCAAGAAAATACTTAATATTCCAAATGCCATTAACTTCACAATGCCAATAACATAGCCAAGGGATATTAACCCTAAAATTATATGATAGAACTGATTAATAAAAACAAGAGGCAAGAATAATGTTAATAAACTTGGATCATTTCTCCAAGACACTACAGAGTATGTTTTCCAAGCCAATGCATCAAGATACTTTGGAATTTCACGACAATGTCTTGAATATTCTAGCATTATTGGTCTTCCTCAATCACCTTGCCAAATCAGAGTAGAGAGGTTTAAGTATGTACTGCCTTCCTTATGGTGTGCAAGGCAATATACCAGCACCACAGAGAATATCTAGAAATAGAAGACACACAATTGCTGCCATCATAGAGCTTATTTTCTAATTAGGTAAGTGATCATATGGTATGTTAAGTAGCAATATAATCAGAAAAGTCATTAAAAGTAATAATGCAGGCTGGAGCCATAGCTCAGTGGTAGAGCCCTTGCCTCGCACATGTGAGGCACTGGGTTTGATCCTCAGCACCACACAAAAATAAATTAATAAACAAAGATTTTTTTAAAAAAGTAATAACTTGAGATTTAGAAAACCACTTCCTGAAACCATTGCATAAGGGTCACAAACTCAAACGCCCAGTAGAAGCAGGGAGCAACAGAGGCAGCAGTGGACTGTGTCTAATGTAGTCCCTGCTCAGCTTCAGCTGACTAGCTGCCATGAAGGAATGCAAGCCTAATGTTGCCAGATCTTCTGCTTTTTTAACAGAAGCCAGAAACATGATTTTTATGTGAAATCTCACTATTTTGAAATGTTGGCAACAAATTAAAGGGGTGGTGGAAAAATGACCATAGAGTCCAAATAAAATTCATACCAAAATTGCAATGAAACCCTAATCTTGGACAGATCTACTTAGGTCCATTCAATAGTCAGCAAACATTAATGGAGTCCCTACTACATGCCCTGCCTAATATGCCCAAACTGTAACAAATAGATCCATCCTGTCAATATCAGTATCACCTCTGCCTAGCACAGGTCTTGATTATCTTACCCAGTCTCAGAAGGCTTGGTAAGGACATTTAGTACACCATTACTTCCCTCAAATCATAACAATGATAAAACACAAAAAGAAAGGTTAAAAGTAGGGCTCAGTGATAGAGTGCTTGCCCAGCACCACAAGTAGTAACAAAAAAATAAACAAAACACAACAGAAACACAAATTCCATTTTGCCCTAAACCAAACTCTCTGACAAAGGCTGCCAGATGCACTAAAGTTAAACATCTGGAGATGTTGAGAATACACACTTTAAACAAAACCATAGGGTTTTTTTTCACTTTGTGAAACAGGCACAACCCAGAAATAAAATTCTTTTTTTTTAATCAATAGACTGAGGGCAGGAGACAGATAATGCATTTTAGTAATATTAATATGGACAAATGGAGCCGGGTGCAGTGACACACGCCTGTAATCCCAGAAAGGCAAGGGGACCACAAGTTCAAAGGCTGAGGCAGGGGGACCACAAGTTCAAAGCCAGCCTCAGCAACTTACTGAGGCCTGAGCAGCTTAGTAAGACCCTGTCTCTAAATTAAAAAAAAAAAAAAGATGAACCAATGGGTATCAATACTATCAGCTTGATCCATCCTGCATTGGCTGAATGTTTGTGCCTCCTTCCCCAAATACATATGTAGAAATCCTAACCTTCAAAGTGATGGCTTTGGGAGGTGGGGTACTTAGGATATGATTAGGTTATGAAATCTTTACCCTTATAAATGGGATATTAAATGCTCATATTAAAGAGACGAGAGAGAGAGAGAGAGAGAGAGAGAGAGAGAGAGAGAGAGAGAGAGAGATCCATTGCCCCTTTTAACCTTTTACAAGATAAGGCACCTTCTATGAACCAAAAAGCAGGCCCTCATGAGACACTGAATCTGCTGGCACATCGATCTTGGATTTCCCAGCCTCCAGAACTATGAGAAATAAATTTTTGCTGCTTATAAGTCACCCATTCTGTGGCATTTGGTTATACCAGCTCAAACAGACCAAGAAATCCATTATAAAATTCCTCCATTTAGTAGCCAATTATGATCAATACCTATTCTGATACATATAGCAAAACGGTGATACTCTATCAGAACTTCTGCATTAATTACTTAACATTCCCAGAAAAAAATTTAAAAACTTTCCCTAATCATCTATTTGGTTACCCTGTTCACTCAATACAGAATTATTTGCATGTATTAACCAATTTTCCATTCAGGGCAGAGCAAACCTCCAAAAGTAATCAATTGATGATACTTGGTTTTATTTATTTTTTTTTTTAAGAGAGAATGAGGGGGGGGGACAGAGAGAGAGAGAGAGAGAATTTTAACATTTATTTATTTTTTCTTAGTTCTCGGCGGACACAACATCTTTGTTGGTATGTGGTGCTGCTGAGGATCGAACCCGGGTCGCACGCACGCTAGGCGAGCGCACTACCGCTTGAGCCACATCCCCAGCCCCCAATACTTGGTTTTAATATTTTAAAAATGACTTTCCCTTCTTTGAGATACAATACACATACTGTAAAATTCACCATTTTGAAGTATACAAGTCAGTGGTTTTTACTATATTTCTAAAGTGGGAGACTATCACCACTAAATCAACAATATTTTCACAGCCCCAAAATGAAACCCTGCACACATTAGTCATCATTTTCCCTCCACCCATAGTAGGAAAGCACTGATCTATTTCTGTCTCTAAATATTTGCCTATTCCAGACATTTCATATACATAGGATCATGAAACAGATGGCCTTTTATGTAAGCCTTCTTTCACTCAGCACAATATCCTCAAGATTCACCCATATTCTAACATTTTTTGATATGTTCTTCCTTTTTATGGTAATATCCCATAATAGAGATATATCACATTTTTTAAATCTGTTCAGCATTTGATGGGACATTTGGCTTGTTTCCCATTTTTTGGCTATTATGGATAATGCTACTGAAAACATCTGTGCACAAATTTTTGTATCAACATGTTTTCATTTCTCTTAGGTATACATCCAGAAGTAGTATGGTAAATTATTACAGTAACTCTGCTTGTAGGAACTGCCAAAATGGTGGTACCATTTTATATTCTGATTAGCAATATATTAGGGCTTCAATTCCACCAATTCTGTGATTCTGTACATCTTCCTCAATACTTTTATTGTCCATCTTTTTAATCTTAGTGAGTACAAAATGGTATCTCATTGTGGCTATGATTTGCATTTCCCTAATGATGCTAAACATCTTTTTATGTACTTATTGACCATCTGAATATCTTTTTGGGGGAAATATATTCAAATGAATTGTCCATTTTTTTAATTGGGTTGTCTTTTTATTATTATTGAGTTCTAAGAGTTTTCTGTATATTCTTAATTTTGATCAAGTCTAATTTACCTATGTTATTTTCTGTTGCTTGTACCTTAGGTGTTGTATCTAAGACACTGTTAACCCACTCCAAGGTAAAAAAACTTACACAAGTTTTCTTCTAAAATTTTTATAGCTCTTACATTTAGATTTTTGATCCATTTTTAGTTCCTCAAACATGAAATTCATTCCCTTGCATTATAGCTATCTAATGGTACTAGTACTATTGGTTGAAAGAACTATTCTTTCTCCATTGATCTTTGAGCACTATTTTTTAAATTTTTTGTGGAGATTTATTTCTGGACAATCAATCCTATTCCATGATTTATATGTCTATCCTGATGTCAAATCCATAATCAAATTTACTACTGCTTAGTAGTAATTTTTGAAATTGGAGCCTATGAGCCCTTTGACTTTTTTTCAAGATTGTTTTGTCTAGTATGGGACCCTTGTATTTTTTTAACATATATTAGGACCAAAATATTAATTTATGCCAAAAAATATTCAGATGGAATTTTAACAGAAATTATGTTGAATCTGTAGATCAATTTGGGGAATATTATCATCTTAATGATAGAACGTCTTCCAATAATAAACATGGGATATCTGGTCCTCTTGCATTTCTCTGAATAATGTTTTCATATTTTCAGTGTGAAAGGTTGCACTTTTTCTGTTAAATTAATTTCCTTTTAAAAAATATTTTTATTAGTTATTGATGGGCCTTTATTTATTTGTTTATATGTGGTGCTGAGAATAGAACCAGTTTCTCACACATGCTGGGCAAGCACTCTACCACTGAGCCACAAACCCAGCCTCATCTTCTGTTAAATTTATTTCTAAAGTATTTTATTCTTCTTTATATTTTTATTAGTGCATTATAGTTATACATAATAGTGGTATTCTTTGTGACATGTACATACATGCATATATTGTAATTTACTCCATTTCATTCTCTAGACTTCCCCTTTCCCTCCCTTCCTCCTTTCCTGAATCCCCTTTCTCTACTGATCTTTCTTCTATTTATTTTATTACCTTTATTTATTTAATTTTTAATAGGTGCATTATAATTATACATAAAACTGTGACTCATTGTGATATATGCATACAGCACATAGCATAATTTAGTCCATTTAGTCTTCCTCCACTCCACCCTGCCCCTCAATGACTTTCTTCTATTATACTATTCTCCCTTCTGTTTTCATCAGATTCCCTTTTATTATTCCTTATTTCTCTTCACTTCCACACAGGAGAGAAAAGATTTGACCCTCGTCTCCCTGAGTCTGGCTTATTCACTTAGCATGTTGTTCTCTAGTTCTATCCATTTATCAGCAAATGATATAATTTCATTCTTCTTGATGGCTGAGTAGAACTCCATTGTGTACTGCCAGTGTCTTGGCTGGCACTGAATCACGAGCCACTACACAGCTTTGTAGATTCAAATAGCAATTCTTTATTCCCGAACTCACACGGGCCTCCATCTAACACGTTCTGCTCCAATCTCCAATATCCCGCCACCTCCAATCACCTACTCCACAGAGGCTTTTTCCAAATCCAATTTGAATCTCAACACACAGCAGGAACACCCTAATCCCAGCAGCAATAATCTTCAACCTCCAACTTCCCTAAAACCCCTATTGTCTTAAAGTGGGAATGCCTTAAACCCAAATTATCTTAAGCCCGGATACTTCCTCAAACCTGCAGGATACTTCCTCAAACCTGGATCCACCCTCGTTCACCTTGAGCAGGGTCGCCTTTCTCAAACACACATGCAAGGTCACAGGGGATTTCAAAGGAAGTCCATTTAACATGGGGTACGCTGGCAAGGATTTTGAATCATCATTCCTACTTGGCAATGGCCCTCAGCAGTGTACATATGCCATACATTTTCTTTTCTTCTTTTATTCTTTTTTAAAAATTCTTTTTGAATTAATGTTTGAACTATTCATTGCTCAAGTAAAAATGATTTTGATACTTTTATCTTGTATTCAGCCACCTCATTGAACTTGTTTATTAGCTCTAATTTATGTGAGTGTGTTCCTTAGGATTTTCTACATAAAAGATCATGGCATCAGAAAATAAAAACAGTTACACCTTCCTTTATTACATCTTATTTTGGCCTGATTGCCCTAGTTAGGAGTTCTAATGTAATGCTGAACATAAGTGGCAAGAGTGTATACCCTTGACCTTTTACTGATCTTAAGGGAGAGCTTTCAGTTTTTCACCAGTAAGTATATGCTATGTTTTCCACTGCTGTTCTTGATCAGGTTGAGAAAATTCCATTCCTAGTTCATTGAGTGTTTTTAATCATGAAATGGAATTAGATTATTGTCAAATGCTTTTTCTACATCTGCTTAAACATCATTTAATTTTTGCCCTTTATTCATTACATGTTACATTAGCTGATTTCCTATGCTGATATGTATACTGTTTTAAAACTGTAGAAGTTAAAAAACAGACCACTAAATAGTTATTATAAAGGGTCAGTTGGTCCCATTATTTTTGAGACTGTGGCAAGGCAAAACATCATGGCAGGGAGCATGTAGTAGAGCACAACTGTTTACCTTATGGGAGTCAGAAAGCAAAAGAAAAGAGAGGAGGGGTGTAGGTCCCAAAAGGATTTTCGAGAGCATGCCTCCATGACCTAACTTCCTCCCACTAGGCCCCACCTCCCAAAGGTTCTATTACTTCCCAATAGTACCACAGGATGGTGATCAAGCCTTTCACACATGGGCCTCTGGGGAAATTCTTAGATCCAAACTATAGCAACAGTAATACAATAAAAGCAAATTCCTTTGGGGAAAAATGAATGAAGGAGTATGCAAGTTAAAAAAGGATTAAAGACAGAATTAGTGGTAAAGTTGAAAATGCAGAGATTAGAACAACTGTCAAGTAATTCTACCTATAAACAATTCTTTTTATCAGGGAAAACCAGAATACTTCCTGCTCTCTACCTCTTTCTTCACTGAGTCTCCAACATATGGTTGGCAGGGACTTGGTAGTCAGCTGCAAAGTGACAACTGTTACCAAAGTATTTCTCTTCTATTCATTGAATAGATAATTTTTTTCTTTCTTTCTTGGCATAAGAAAGCTTCTATATATAGACTTATATAAGAGATAGAAGAATTTATTAGCTCTAATTTATTAGAAAATTAGGTTACACCATGTTGTATGCATGTGTACAAGTACATATGTACACTCATTTTTTAATTACATAACATATAAACTCCCTTAACAAATATTCAAAAAATATGAAAGGGGAGCCCACCCTGTGCAATTACTATGTAGCATAATCACTGACACACCATACACCCCTAGTAGGCAGTCAAGGATAGGGTCAAGATACAACATTTTAATATTCTGTCCAGGGTATGTGATACAGGTTTAGAGCAGAAAGAGACATTTTTTGAAAAAAATTAAATGAGATTTGAGTTCTAAGCCATGTGACTTTGAAGAAATCCTACACCTATAATCCAGAAAAACCATGCCATATTTTCTGGGCTTCTAAGGAGAAGACCAGCAATACTTGAGTTCTTGGTAACTGTCTTCCAAAGCTGTAAGATACTTCTCCCATGAGAGGTCAAAAGTAAAGAAAGGGTTTCCACTAATCCATACAGCATCTATAAGTGAATTAGAAAAAATGTACCTCTTCCTCTGAGTAAATGAAGCTCCATTCCAAGGCACATAGCATGATGAGTGGAGCACAGCTGGATTTCAAGACTACACAGCCCTAAGCCTGGAACCTTCATAGCAACTTCACAACTGCCAGAGGGCAGAGTCATTGGTGCCAACAAGACACAAAGTAACCATGGCAGTGCTGCCAGGAAGATCTGAAAGTGTCTTTTTTGTATATTCCTCTGATATCCCCTGCATGCTGTGAATCAGAACTGACTTGAGAGAAGCAAGATAAAACTGTTCTAGATAAAAATATAACCTCAGGATAGGTCATAGGAGGACCCTAGTTGGGTTGCTTGGCAAGCTCTATTGGAAAGGCTGAGAGTTGCCTAGGGAAAGGCAATCAGGTGTCCAACAGTCACTAAACATAATAAAGAGAATCAGATGCTATTTTAAAAGAACAACTGCCCAGAAAACTCTAAGGATCTATGCATATGTATCTATAAGTCATTTTATGTAACTTAAATTTTGACTAAACTAACTTCATCTACAAAATGTACATCAAACATAATCATTTCTTACCATCTTTACTAAAATTTCTCTATTCTAGGCCATCATCACCTTTTGGCAGAACTATTATAATAGCTTCCTGATTGGTCTTCCTCCTTCCTTCTTGCCACCTTAGAATCAAGTCCCCATTTATCTAGATTAATAAAAAACCCATCATTCCCTGCTATAAAACCCCCTTGTGAAGGATTTTTCAATAGGCTTTTCAATAGCAGAAGGAATCACAGTTGCATTTCAAGTATTTATGCCAACACTTGTCCAAGTTGGGTTAATGCCCCAAGGGGTAAACTCTGACCAACAAGAAACAAGCAATGGGACTCTTCTAAGAGGTGGTAGTTTCACATAGAAGATGTACCATGTGACAAGACAACCAGCTCAGTTTTCTTGCAAGGTTAGGGCCTACTTGGTAGCATCTCTGAGGATATTCAAAGCATGAACCTAGGACAAGAAGTTCAAAATTAGCTGTGGGTTAATAACTATGGTGATTCTAAATCTGTATATAAAATTACAAGAAGAAAGTAATAATATGCAAATGAAACAGTAGATTTAATAAAATAATAATTGATAAAAATAATTTTTAGACATTAGTAAGAACAATGTAATAAAAAAAATTTGATCCAACGAACCTATAAGGAATCCTGAATCTAACAAACACATTCTTTTCAAGGAACATTTATTCTTTAAAATGGCCTCAAACAAGGAACATTTATTTTTTAAAATGGCCTCAAATATAGGATTTCATTTTTATAACATTAAAGTAAAAGGTAAAACTAAAGTGTTAGAAATTAGGATTTTGGTTACTGTCAGGGAAACAGTGCTGATTAGAAGAGAACATGAAGGGCCCTTGGTGTCCTAGAAAAGTTCTGCTTCTTTCTTGTTACACAAATGTGATCACTTTGTGAAGCTGTAATGACTTGCACACTGTATATTATAATTAAATCTAAAAATGCATATAAAATATGACAGGGACAGCATGAGAAAGGAAGAACATAAGCCAATCTCAATTATGAACCCAGTGAGAAGCATAAATGTATATCCTTTCTAAAGAAAATTTAATAATGTATAAAAACATGTCAAAGTTGAGTTCATTCTCAGTATGCAAATATATTATATTTAAAAATCAGCATAAGTGCTGGGAATGTAGTTCAGTGGTAGAGCAATTGCCTAGCGTGTACAAGGCCCTTCAATCCCCAGCATTGAAAACTACAACAAAAAGAATAACATGTAATTCATGATATTTGAAAATTCTAGGGAAAAACAAAACGTATTTATCTCAAATGATGCAGGAAAGCACTCAACAATTGTTTTTTTTTAATGAGATAAAGGACAGATTAAAAATTTCAACAAATAACAACAACATAAAGATGCCTGCTATCTCTATTTCTAGCAAAATTGTGCTACAGGTTCCAGCAGCAAAATAAGATAAATAAAAATTTTTAAAAGACTAAGCATTAGAAAGCTAACAAACTTAGGATTACCTACTAGGGATACAATTATCTATAAAGAAAATCCTAAGAATTTATAGACAAGTCATTAGTTGTATTATAGCAGTGCAGGTAAGTTGCTAAACATAAGTACAACAATTACCAAAAAATCAATTTCATTCTCACAGAGAACAACACATAATATAAAATTTAGAAATATCATTTATAAGAAAAATATATAGAAATAAATCTCATAAAAGATTCATAAGACTTTTATGAGGAAAATATATGCATTCCTACCCACAAGGTATGAGAATTTCTGTTGCTTACCAGCATCTTGGTATTATGAGACCTTTACAGTTTTTACTTTTCTGTATCAAATGGCTCGGATTCCGGGGCCAGAGGCGGCACGACGCTGCAGGGGAGTGGGCAGCGCGGGCGGGCCAGGGGTCGGCGGGACCTGGGGACCGGGGAACCGGAGACCCGGCGCGGGAGCGCGGCTTGGGCGGGCAGGGGGCTCCGGCGCCGGGGGAGGATGCGCGGGCGGCGGGGCTCTGCCACCAATGCCGGGAGCCGCGCCGGGGCGGGGGAAGGGGTCCGCGGGGCGGCGGGCGGTGGGGGGGAAGGGGTCCGCGGGGCGGCGGGCGGTGGGGGGGAAGGGGTCCGCGGGGCGGGGGGTGGGAAGGGGTCCGCGGGCGGGGGGGGGGGGGGGGGAAGGGGTCCGCGTGGCAGGGGGGGGGGGGGGGGAAGGGGTCCGCGGGGCGGCGGGCGGCGCCCCGGGCCGGGCGCAACGGGCGGGAAGGTGCTGCGGCCTCAGGCGCGCCGGGCCCGGGTTGGGGTCGGGTCCCGGGAGGCCCCCTCCTACCTATGCCAGGGGCCACACAGACGGAGTAGAGCAGCGAGGACAAGAGCGAGAAGAAGAAGAGCGCGGCGAGCAGTGAGCGGCGCGGCAGCCACAGCAGCCCCCGGCGGGCGCACATGCTGCAGCCGGGCGGCCGCTCGAGGGCCGAACCTGCTCCTGCCGCTCCCGTTCGCCGCTGCCTGGGCCTCGGCCGCCGTCTCCGGAGCCTCAAGGGCCGCCGCCTCGCAGATCCCAGCCAACGGCCGCCTCGCGGATCCCAGCCAATGGCCGCCGCGGGACGGGCCACATGAAGCGGGCGGGGCCGCGCGGCCCAGAGCAAGCGCAGCGACGGGGGCGGGGCGGGCGGTCGCACAGGGGCGGAGGGGCGGGACCAGCGCCGCCGGGCACCGTCGCAAAAGACCCACGCGCTCGCCACCTGACCCCAGTAGCCCCCGCGGCTGCGCAGCGGCTTTAGGGAGCGTCACTAAATGACGACAGCCCCTCTCTCCGTGGGGCCACCGCCCAGGCTTGCTGGGAGCGTGTCTCAAGAGCCAGCCGGCTTGCGCTCAGGCTCCTCAAGAAGGGGGCCAAGGGGCCATCTGCAAAGTCTGACGGTCTGATAGCCCACTGCAGCAGAAGAACTGGGATTGTAATGCTTGGGGGGCTGGGCTTTCATTCATTCGTTTATTTATTCATTCAATCAATTCATTATTTATTTATTGGATGCCAGATGCAGTTGTTGGTGCTGAGAACAAAACAGATTAAATCTCTTGTCTTATTTGAACTTATATTCATGTGGAGGAGAATAAACGCAAGTCAATCAATAATTATCTGGTACTAATAACAGATATGAGCAAAATAAAACAGGAGGATGTGTTGGCAGCAGGCTACAGTAGACAAGGAAGGTCTCCCTAACCAGCTGACATCAGCTGAGACCAAGGGTGAGAAAGAGCCAGCCACAAGTGAGGACAGAACAGTGCCACCAGGGGGAACAGCAGGGCAAAGGCCCTGAGGTGGAGAAAGGCCACTCTGGCCCCAGGTTGAACCCAAGGCCAGCAAGTGAAGTAGGAGACCTGTAGACAGGTGCACATCCCACGGAACAGGGAACCAAAGAGGAAACTGACATTGCTATAAGGAGAAGCAAGTCACGCCCTTCCACGCAAAACTGGCCTGACTCTGAAGGCAGGCCCTTGACTACTGAGCCGTAAACTGCCTCAGTGGTCTCTCTGGACCCTGCAGCTCATTCTGTAGGCAAATTGGTGTCCTATCCCATCACTTTAGCACAGGACCATATCTAAAGACCAGCCTTGATCCAGAGCACCTCAGAAGGCAGTGAGCAATAGCTAGAGACCCATGGGGAGTGACAGTAGCACCCCACCATCTTCAAGAAGCTCCCAGATGAATCCAAGAGGCAAGTGTCCCCCATGTGGGAACATCTGAAACCAGAGCCCTGTCTTGGAATATGTCAGAAGCCAGGAGTGGGGAACTTTTCAGGGATTCTGTGAGAACCAAAATTAATCCTACTCTATATTCCTAAAGCAATTTGAACTTTTTCCACTGTTAACTTGACCCTTTTAAGGGGAGGCTATAGAGCCAGACTGCCGGGGTTCTTTAACTTCCAGCTCTTCCATTCTTAGCTTGTGACCTTAAGCAAGTTAGTTAAACTCTCTGTACCTTAATACAATGGGAATGTCATTAGTAATGACCATATGAGATTGTTGTGAGGATTTGACTGATACATGCAATGCCTGACACATGGTAAATGCACATGGGTCTCGCCTTATCCAACAGCCCTGGGAAATGGGATGGGAGAGAAGAGGCTTTAAAAAGAGAAGCAGAGAATTTTGATTCGGATAGATGTGGGTTCAACTCTCGGGTTGGCCTAAACTTTACTGTGTGACCTTGAGAAAACCTCTTATCTCTCTGAGTTTCTGTTCATTTGTGAAATGCACCCCACCCCGTGCCACCTACCCCACAGGGATGTGATGTAGATTATGTGAGGTTACTGTGGAAAGGCCCTGAACCAAACTCTCTAAACTAATCTGATTTTGAATACTTTTTCTTTAGCCAATATAATAACCCTTTTAAACACCCATGTCTAAGAAATATTTTTAGATGCACAGAAAAGTTTTAACTTTTAAGAAGAATACAAGGGCTGGGGATGTGGCTCAAGCGGTAGCGCGCTCGCCTGGCATGCGTTTGGCCCGGGTTCGATCCTCAGCACCACATACAAACAAAGATGTTGTGTCTGCCGAAAACTAAAAAATAAATATTAAAATTCTCTCTCTCTCTCTGTGTGTGTCTCTCTCTTTAAAAAAAAAAAAGAAAAAAAAAGAACAATACAACACATTTGTACACTCTCCACCTGAATTCAACAATTGTTATCCTTGCTGGCTGCGATGGCACATGCCTATAATCCCAGCAAGTCTGGAGGCTGAGACAGGAGGATCACAAATTTGAGGCCAACCTAGGCAATTTAGCAAGACCCTGTCTCAAAATTTAAAAATAAATAAATAAAAAGGATAAAGCTTGGTGGTACAGTGCCTGCCCCTGGGTTCAATTTTCAGTGGGGGAAGGGGGGCAGCAAGAACAAGTAAATTAGCAATCGTATCATATCCTTATAATTTCTGGTCTATTCTGTAGGCCTTGACAAGGAGGCCTTGCTACATCCAGACTAAATACTGATGACCAACCTCTGTTACATCTCTCCCTCTTTTTCTTCCTGTTTGGCAGTACTGGGGACTGATCCAGGAGCTGAACTGTATCCCTAGCTCTTTTTATCTTATTTTATTTTATTTTGAGCCAGGGTCTGACTGGCCTCAAACTTGCAATCCTCCTGCCTCTGTCTCCTGAGTAGCTAGGATTACAGGTTACTTTTTTTTTTAATGGAAGAAGGGAGAAAAAAGATATCGGGGTCCCTGTCTCAATTCCCCCCATCATGCTCCTTTTTCATCTCCAAGTTAAGTTTCCAGCTCACCTGGGTATTCGTTTTTCATTCATTCCTTCCCTGGACTGCTCAATCCCTCCGTCAAACAGACTTGAATTCTGCTTCCTGCTCGAGTGTTACCTCTCCCAAGACTTTCCTCCAAGGGAGCTTCCCTGTCCCCAGCCTCTCTGTCCATCCCTGGCCCGTCTGTGGCATTTTTCATCCCCTGGCATCGTATGGTCCATGCATGTATTCACTTGTTCGTTTTTCTGTCTCCCAGATCGGAAACTACATTCCCCAAGGGTAGGGATTTTGTTTCATTTTCTGCCATATTCTTGCATGTTACACAGTGTCCAGGGCCAGTAGGTGCTCAATAATTGTTGAACAAATGCTGGAAAGACACCAGATGTGTTTTGAGCGCATGCTGGGCCTGACAGGGGCAGAGATGACTAAGTGAAGGTTCCTGTAGTCCTGCTGTGGGATGACAGGGAGGTGAGCAAGCTGGGACAAGGAGGTGAAGGCAGGACTCATTGTAGCTGGCCTTAGGGAAGGCAACCTGAGAAATTCTAGACTGACTTTGAAGGGACATGAGACAGATTTGCTCAAGGGGCAGTGACGGAGGCACCTGGCTGGCTGCAGCAGCTGGTTCCTGCAAGAAACAGGAAAAGGTGAGGACTGAGACTGGAAGACCTTGACCTTGGAGCTCAGCAGGCCCCTGGAGCCAGCCATATCTGGTGATCAACCGGTCCTACCTCCTCCTGGCCTTCCTCTTTCATTCACACCAGTTGCTTCATCTCCTGGACCTTCATTTGCACAACTGTAAAATGGAGGTCCTATAGTTCCTTGCCTTAGAGTTGCCAAGAGGATTCGGGAAAGAGTCCCTCCAGTTCCTGGCATGTAACAGTGCTCAATCCACGAGAGCCTTGCTGTTCTTACACTGTTTCCTGTGAGCTGTACAGAGCCCTTGGAGGTTCTGGAGCAGGGGAATGGCCTAAAGAAAGGGAGGCCCCTGAGTAGATCTCAGGAGAGCATAGTTGAGCCTCCTGTGCTTCTAACCGCCCAGCTGCAGGTTAGCCCAAGCCAAACACAAAAAGAAGGATCCAGCCTAAAGGTAAAAATCATAAGTATCACCCCTTCCGACTCTCCTACAGCAGGTCCCAGGCCCACGCCCTGAGGAAGCCATTGCATAATCCATAAACATGCAGGAGTAAGATAACATCACAGAGCAGAGACTATCAGTTCAAACTCCAGGAGCAGCAGCAGATAAAGAGCACAAGCATGCATATAACTGCAGCCATCAAGGACTCCCAGTGCCAAGAACTCCTGAAGGCTGAGCAGTGGTTGACCCTGAGATTCACCCTGGTAGCCTAAAGCTGAGCTATGGCTAATCATTCACTCTCAGGAGAAATGAGACTCAGAGCAGAAGGGACACTTATCACTTCCTGTCAGCAGCTATAAAAGTCAGTGTGTCCTATGTCATTCTTTTCTCTCTACCAAATAACCATCATGTTCTACAGAGCAGCTGAGTTCTAGAATGAAAAGGAATCCTCCAACTGCCTTGGACTAGTGATGAACTCATAGCATGAACAAGAAAGAAAACATTGTTTTAAGCTTTAGATATCAGGGCTGTTTGTTACTGCAGCATAACCTGGCCTATCCTAACTGAATATAAATATACTCTTCTGCAACTTGCTTTCTCTTGACATCATTTCTGTAACATGTATCCATAATGATACATGAAAATTGAGTTTATTTATTTCTACTGCTATATAATATTTTATCATATAACTAGGTCACACTTTTTTAAAAATCATTTTTCTGATGAGGTCTATTTAAGTCATTTACAATTTTTTGCTTAGTTTTCTTTTTTTTTTTAAAGAGAGAGAATTTTTTTAATATTGGCTGTTCTGATAAAATTTTATTTACAAAGACAAGTGGTGGGCCAGATTTGCCCAGAGGTGATTGTTTGCTGAGCCTCGCTTTAGAGGATGAGCCTTTATTTCATGAAAGTATTTACAATAGGTTATTGTACTTAGTAAATATCGATTTTCTGTTTTGTCTTTAAAATTATTTTTATAAAAATAACTACCACCCTTCAGTTTATTTGATCTATTTCTCTTACCAGATTAAGCTTCTTCAAATATAATTTGTTTGTTTTGTTTTTGGTGCTGGGGATCGAACCCAAGGCCTTGTGCATGCAAGGCTAGCACTCTACCAACGGAGCTAGCCAGCCCCAAGCTTCTTCAAATATAATTTGCATCACATCATTCTTCTACCTCAAAACATTGGTGGCTCTTTATAGTCTGTAGAACTATTCCTAACCTTCATTTGGTCTTTAAGACCCTCCATGATCTGGCCACGCACTTTGTATCCTCTGCTTCTCTCCAACATGTAATAGAGCACAGCCATGGCCCATGTCTGCTCTCTTCCTCCAGCTCTCCTGAGGACTTCAAGATTTTATACTGAAGAATGTCCTTAAGTAACAGCCTGTGATTCTACACCACCAGGAGACCAGTCAGCATTTCGGGAGTCTCTCCATGGTTGGGGGCTCAGTCAGCATTTCAGGAGTTCCTACAGGGTTGGGGGCTCAGTCAGGGTTCCCGGAGCACATATGTGGGAGAGAGCTCAATCAGCCTCCCATAATTCCACACAGAAGGGGTTTCTGCTAACATTCCAAGTCCACACAGATGAGGAAGCTCTGCAGATGTTCCATCATGATAAGGAAAGCGGTTCTGTGGACGTTCCATGATTTCCTACCCAGGCAGGCAGTCTGCAAACAGAACAAAACTCAAGGCACAAGAAGGGGCTCTGCAAACATCCCATGATTAACTGTTCTTCGAAATTCTATATACAAGAAGAAGAAGTTGTTTTACGACCCCCAAATTCTATCCTCAGGAAGTACTCAGGAATGTTTCGTGATTTCATAATAAGGAGGCTTTATTGTATTTCATAGTTCTACAGACAGAGACCGGCTGTGGAGACCTTTTGTCAAAGCAGATTCCACACCGCGATCCTAAGACAGGAGAGAACTCCTCACAATGAACAACTCTGCCAAGAGGAAGGTGTTCATTTGCTCGACTCTTTTAGATCTGGGATCCCATGGTATGAACCTGGGGGACTCTGTGTGCGTTCAGGATGCGAGAGATAGGAGGCCATTCTCTAAATATGCCCCTCACCAGAGGAGGAGGCTAGCCAACAGGCCACGGCTGTTACAATCACAGTTCAAAATTGCTTTGATTTGGTGTGTTACTCTATATATTTTTGCCTCCAGGGACAGTTTTGATGCTAATCCAAATTTTTCAAGGCACGAAATGAGGTGTCTGGTCTGGTAAAGAAAGTCGTTCATCAGAGTTACAATTCTTCCTGGTTGGGGATGTAAACGGAAACATCTAAATAGTTTAAGAAAACTGATTTTATGATATTGCTGCGAAAGATGTCATAACAGTGGCAGAAACCAACACTTACTTACCACTTCCTAGGACCTAAGTACTTCAAGGTTAGTAATATATAAATAGATTCCAGTTGGATAAAAAAATGTAAACATTAATGTTTCTTAGTTTAATTCCTGTGGATGCCTGTAAGCTTGGGCAGAGGAGAAGAGACTCATTAGGAAAAAAAAAAAAAACAACACAGTGTCTGACTCCATGTCTTTTCTGACTATTCTTTCCATGACCTGAATTCTTTTTTCCCTTTCTTAACACAGTTGTATCCCATTTGGACAACTCTGAAGGGTGTTGCTAGGCTTAATTTGTGACATCACACTTATTGTTAAATCTTGTCCATTTCAACAAAGTCAATTTTAAACGCTATAGGAGACAAAAAAGAATTATGAGACTCAGTTTCCTATCTTCAAATAACTTACTCTAGATTTGAAGAGAAGCATATACCATCATTTTGCCATTTATTGGGGGTTTTGAAAAAAATACTAAAAATAAATAGTGTTTGTGTGCTCTGGCGTCAGACTCTCCATTCTTTTATTTAGGATCTGGGTAACTATGGCCTTGTATGACAGCTGCACATGGTGTCAGTACTATAATATATATCATAGGTTATTCTTGTGAATATCAATTAGTTAACGTGTAAATTTGTAAAAATGGTACCTATAGAGATACACCCATGTAGTGTTATTACTCATTTCTTTAGTTAGGAAATCTGCATAGGTGTTGCATGCCAATTTGTTCTGAATATAGAGATGTGACTAATGCAATTTCATTTCATTCACAGGATTTATATTCTCAAGGAGAAAGAAAGATTGAGAAAACATTTTAAAAAACAAGTGTTAAAAGAGTAATGAATATGATGATAAATGTAGGATGGGTGAAAGCAAATGTTTGAGATAGGACTTGCCCTTGGTCAGTCAGAGCAGGTCTCACCAAGGAGAAATTACTCTGATGGAAAACCAGATTATTCACTGCATGGTGAGTCATAGTCACCACGTGGTCCATATGTGAGGTAGATCATCCAAAGGAAGAGGTACCATTAATCCCTAGGGTGATCAGAAGAGGGTTCTTGGAGGAAGTGGGTTTCAGCATAATATTTTTAGCTGAGAGAAGAATGATCACCCCAGGCAAAGACTTGAAGGTGAGATACTCAAGCTATGGAATGTAGTAAATGGGTCTTAATACAGGTATATGTTTGTATAGAATAGTTTATGCAGAAGAGTAATGGGCAAGGCCACGATGTAAACGGAAACCAGGTTGTAAAGGGCATTCAAACCCAGAGTATTCTTAAATGACATAAGTATTTCTTCAAACAAAAATGAAGTCACTGATAGTTTATGAGAGATATAATTCAGTTGACTATTTCCCCAATTCAATGATAGCCTCTTCAAGTGGGCACTCGGTAGAAACTTGCTGACCGAGTGATTGATGGGTTAGTTAGTTGAGTGTTTTATTTATTGCACAAGGCCTAGAAAAATAGATGCTGAATAAATGTTTATGGAAGAAAAGGAGAAAGGGATGATGGATAATGGTGGTGATAATAACAATGGTAAGAAAAATGGGAGAGAGAAATCAACAGTACCATGTCAATGTGGAAGAAATTGAAAAGAGACAAGTCAAAGATGAATGAAGTGTCTGTTCTAAATGACAAGTACATTATAGTATCAGGAAAACACCAAGGAGGCATATTTTGAAGTAAGAAAAAGATGAGGAGGTCCATTTTAGATGTACACACATCGAAGAAACACCATAATGAGGGTCTAACAGAACACACAAATTGTTAAAGAGGGTGTGGAATAAATGAATGCAATGAAAGTAACAATTTTTAAGAGCTGTCTCAAACATCTACTAATAAAAAAAAATTCATAGAGACTCAAAGCTAAAAAAAAAATTCTTTAGATTAGTTAATTAGGAGATCCATTGTTGATATTTGAAGGGGCAAATCCAGTGGATTATTGGGGACAGAATCCAAGTTGTTCTTTTGTCCTCACATCCATCATTCCCTGTAGTACTCAAGAAACTTCTATCAGTAGACAAAAAAAATAGGGAGTTGGTATTTTGTATAAATGCTGAAAATAAATGACTAGGTCATATCCATAATTATCAAATTGCCAGATTTCACTTTTTCTTTCAATAAGACAACTAAAAGTGTTTGAAAGACAACAAAATATGACTCCTCCCACACACACCCTTTCAAATGTACTCAGTATGTAATTAAAAATGTAAGATAATTATGTTTTCTCACATTTCAGGCTAAAAGAGTTGACACCTTGAAGAATTTCTCAAAAAATAGAACTAGTAAATAAACACAGTAGAGTTTTAAAAGATAACTTTTATTTACTTGATCCTAAAAGACAAATTTAATAATAAATAAGAAAGAAAGGACATGGGTTTTAAAGGTCAAGTTAAGCATTTTTCTTTAACAAGGTTATTTTGACATTACTAAATGGAATAGCCACAGCACTTTGGGCAACCCTGTTAGATTAATGATAGCATCAACAGCAAGAACAAGTTCTATTTGTTAAGCACCTTTTCCCCTCAATACTTTAATTCTGCTTGGGACAGAGAAAATGGAGATGAAAAGTAAGGCTAATCTAACCTTGGTCACTATATATTTTCTTTTTCTCTTTTTCATTTTTTCTTAATTCAATGAGAATGAAGCAAGAGCAAAAAATAACCATTTCCAAACAATACAAAAAAAAATCAATAATCAATCTTGCCAGAAAAATTTCAAAGATACTTTCAGTGCTGTTACAGATTAGACAGTCTGTATTGTAATCATTTTTTAAAAGCCACATGCCTTGTCTTTTATAGACTCTAAAGAAATGATCTTAATTATTATTATTTACATAAAGCCTCTTTGCCTCACTCATGTCCCTAAGTCAAACTTAATCTCTTTTTCCTGTGACTGGGTTAGAATTTTACATTGCAAATTGAGTAAGAGCTTCTGGAGAAGAATAGAGGTTTAAATACATGAGAACTTCTTTCTGTGCTGCTTCCTGGGAAAACCCACACAAACAGAAAGAGAGGAAGCTATCATGAGATACAGAGAGGCCAAGGAAGCATTGGAAGGTGAGCCATACCAAGCAGAAGCAGGACGAAATCTCATAGCAGGAGCTTGGAATGGCTCCTCTATCTTGATACCAGATACCACAGAAGTCTAGGGTGAGGTGAGACTGAAAAGTGAAAAGTTTCTTGAAAAGAGTTTATCTTGGCTCCTTTCCGGGAGTGTCCAGATATGAGCACACTTGGCACAGAAGAGAACTGCTCTGAAAAGTTGCTGTTTCAGCAAACGCTGTGAACCTTGTAAATGTCACTCCATTGCAACAATACCCTATGTTAGGTCAATGTCCCTAAGCAAGAGTTCTGGATAGTCTACTCTGGACAAACTCAGCAGCTGCCAAAAAATAGAGAAAGATATAACTCTTGACTTTTAATGATGCTTCAGTGAAAAGGCTGGCTCCTCTCTCAGTCTCTGTATAGTGAAACCCACTGGTCCTTTCGGTCAAACCACATGCATAAACTTGGAGGTTTCATCCAGGAGACTCAAGGCTCCCTGAACCTTAATCTTCACCTCAAAGTTCACTTCACCATGGAGCAAATTTTTGTCATATAAGGATTGAACAAAGAGGCCCTTAACCATTGAGCCACAGCCTCAACCCCATTTCTTCCCCCTTAATTTTTTTTTTTATTTTGAAACAAGGCTTCACTAAGTTGCTTAGGGCTGCGCTAAGTTGCTGAGGCTGGCTTTGAACTTGCAATCCTCCTGCCTCAGCCTCATGAGGAACTGTGATTACAGGCCAGCACCACTGTGCGTGGCAAAAAAAAAGAAAAAGAAAAAAAATTAAAGATGTTATTTTTTACACATCAAAAGAGTTAGCTAAGTTGCCAGCTAATGAATGATAAATGACCCAAATCACATCAAAATGCAATTTCAGTCAGGAAAGAAAAAGATCCAAAAGGCTTCCAGGAAAGAAAGAAATCAGATAACATAAAAAGAACCAAAATAAGGTTGGACTTCTGAACAGCAACTTCACTCACATATAGAAGATGAAAGAGCAATGCCTTCAAAATTTTGAGGGTAAATGGCTTTCAGACTGTTAATTGTAAAAGCTGCCAAATTGCCAAGTAAATGTGAGAGCTGAATAATGCTTTTAATATATGCAAGTTTAAAAAAAAAAAAAAACATCTCCCATTCTCTTTTCTATTGTTGTATGTGTGTCACCAAACCAAGAGAGGAAACAAAAGAAAAGTCCACACTGGATTCAGTCAATGGAACCCAACAGAGTAGAGGCAGAGTGAAACCCCAGGACAGGGACTGTGCAACAATCCAACTAGAGCAGGGCTCCATCAGGTAGCACGAAGGCTCAGAGAGAGCTTTCTAGAAAAATGATGGAATTGCTCCAACACTTGAAGTTTTCAGTGTGTATGATTCTGTTAGGAAATAGGAAAAGGAAATATAATCAGAGTACAATACTTCAATCAGTTATCATAAGATAAAATATGAATATCAGTTTAACAAATACTGTTATATAACCACAACAGAGAAACACAGGGAGATAATTGAGGAGAAAATAGGATGTAGAAAAATATCAAAATCGAGGAGGAGTGGGTCAGAGGAATGGTGATGTTTACAATTAGCCTTGTTGTGCTACCTGATTGTTAGGTTCTGCACACGTACTTTATTGACAAGGACTAAAAAATATTTTTCAGGTGGAGTGATGAGTGATGTAGAAGAAGGGAGGGTTGTTGTTTGTTAGCTTTACCTTGAGTGCAAGCTCCAAATCATATTCATTGGGATTTCTCTTGTATTCTTCCCATGTATGATACAGTATAATTTATCATCATTCAAGAGAAGTTTCCAGAAACAAAAAATAGACTTATTTATTTCTTATGATAGCACAATATCCAATTTAAGGTAGTATTCAGAAAGTAGTAATTAAATGAACAAATTTAGAAGAAGAGTGTTAGCAGAAACTGATAGACATGTAGTAAAAATTATTAGGTAATCTCACATAGAAATCATGGAATGAATGAGTGAGTGACTGTGTGAGTGTGTATAAGAGAGAAAGAAGAGATAGGTAAATAAGTGAGTTTGTTTAATAATTACATAAATCACCTAATGATTTAATTATCATAACAAATTTATTCTCTACCCTTTGTAGCTTTGCTCTTCCTTTTCAGATCATGTCTCTAGAAAAGCAGGAGTCCTATTGGCTATCTCCGAAATGGCATTAAGAATACTTGAAATCAGGGTCTGGGGATATAGCTCAGTTGGTACAATGCACAAGGCCCTGTGTTCAATCCCCATCACCACCAAAAATTAACAACAAAAAACTTGAAATCAGCCTGGCTCAGTCGCACTTGCCTGTAATCCCAGGAGCTCCAGAGCCTGAGGCAGGAGGATCACAGGTCCAAAGCCAACCTCAGCAACATAGTAAGGCTGTAAGCAACCTAGAGAGAGCCTGTCTTTAAAAAAAAGAAAAAAAGAAAAAGAGGGGGTCAGTGGTTCAGCATCCTTGGGTTCAATCTCTGGTATCAATAAATATAAATAAATAAATAAATGAAAAAAAAAAGAATATTTGAAATCAATTTTCAACAGGGAAGTAGGGAAGCAAACAAACAACAACATTGTATCCAGGTACTGGTGCTAGTCTGGGAAGTTTTAGTAAATAGGTTGCTCATTGTGAAGAAGACAGAGGTAGAGGTGAACTTGGGAAGCATTCTGGAACTGAAGAGATAGACTTTGTGAACCCAGTATAGAGGCAGCTGGATCCATAGTAACATAGCAAATATGGACTGGAGGCAAGTCAGATTGTCTGTCTTAATGCTACCTGGAAGAAGGAAGGAAGGAAGGAAGGAAGGAAGGAAGGAAGGAAGGAAGGAAGGAAGGAAGGAAGGAAGGAAGGAAGGAAGGAGAGAGGAGACCAGAGGAGATGAAAGGAGAGGAGCGGGGAGGGAAGGAGGAAAGGGAGAAATGGAGGGAGGACTAAAGAAAAGAAAGAGAAGAGAAAGAAAGAAAGAAAGAAAGAAAGAAAGAAAGAAAGAAAGAAAGGAATGAAGGAAGAAAGGAATGAAGGAAGAAAGAAAGAAAGAGGTGTTGGTAATATAGTAAGCTATAGCTAAACTAGCAATGTAGGGATGGCCTGGCAGTGAGTCCAGAGGGCTATTTCTAAACACCAGGAAGAACTAGCCCTAGCAATGGGGCAAGACCCATGGAAAAGCTAGTGAACAGGAGAGGTGCATCAGCACAAAATGGAGTTAAAAATCTCCAATTTGTTTTTAGAAACTGACATCTACATTCAGTTTCATTTCCAAGCAATCTAAAATGAAAATCTTCCTTTTTGAGAGAAATGTCTGAAATATGGAAAGATCATGATAGCCACAGAATCAGAGAATACATATTATTAATCAAAATATACTTAGAAAGAAAAACAGTACAATAGAGAAAATTCAAGTATCCCATACATATAAAAGAGGGCATTAAAGACATGGAGCCAAAGTTGTTCTTTAATAGTTGGTGTTAAATTACTTTTTGCCATTACGTTATTAGCCTAAGTGTTTTCATCTACAAAATGAAGGGATATTTTTCCTCAAGTAACCTCCAGTCAATCTTATTTCCATAAGTTGATTATACAACTGGAAATGATTTAGCAGTGAACTCATCATAGCTTAAATCTATTCCAAAATATGCTATGCATGAATATTAGAAGATTGATGCATTCATTAAAATGAAAAGCATTAATTCCTTAATATTTATTTAAATTTTTTAAAAAAAGCCTTAGTGGCACAAATGTAGATTAGGTGAAATAGGAAATTATGTCTAAAAATGCAATACACATTTTTGCCATAGATATCAGATAAAGGATTCAAACTAAAACATGACTGATTTTCTTTGTCAGAAATTATAAAATGTGCATTTTTTAGCAGATGCTAATTGTACCAATGGGATTTGTTCAAATCACTATCATCTGGGACATAGTTAATTCTTACTACATCAGCATAACTATTCTTTTCTGAGACTTAAGTTAAAAAAAACATAAAATAAACTTATTTCTACCTTTACATGAAGTGAACACATGGGGCTATTAGTTCTACTGATTTTTATCAAGAGCATATTGTGTACCATTGTACTTTTATAGGCGGCTATGGACAGGTGCCATGGGGCTGAGAAAACAATTTGAACTCTCATGACACAACGTAAGAATAAGATAACATATGAGGATAGAATGCCATTTGGGGTACTATGTGTTGACAACTAGAGACCAAGAAAGTATTAAATAAGTTACTAACTGCATAATAAATACAAAACATTTAAAATGAGTTAAAGAATGGAAAGACAAAAGAATATTAGGTTTTATGCTCAAGAGAGAGAACACTGATAAGAAAATTCAAGGGTTCCCCTTATTCAACAGCATCTGGGACTATGTGGGACTCCAATATTTATCAATATTTATCTGGGACTATGTGGACTCCAAACATATTGGACCTGGGGGAGCAGCTCAATGGAAAAACACATGATCAGTGTGTGCTGGGCCCTAAGTTCTATCCTCAGCACCAAATAATAATAGAAACTATAATTATACACACACATACACACATATATAATATACATTATATAATATGCACATAGTGAATATGCATTTATAATTTAATGTAATATATTGTATAAATGAATATAGCAAATATGCACATATTATACATAATTATCATTATATTATCTAATATATAATATATATATATATGCACATACACATATTTTAATAACACCACAAATTTCAATTACACTTTATATTTTTCAAAATCCTTCCATATGTTAAGCCAGAGTGTGTGTTTTTATTATCATACTACTGTCTACCTCAATGACATAAAGTCACTTTCTTAACACTACACAAAAGCCACGTGCAAGGCCTCCAGTGGTCTTGACTCTACCCATGGCCTTGCCACAAGACATCAAGAAGCGTGGCCTCATGAGAGAGCATGTGCAGCAACACAAAGGCAAAGGGTCATAAAAATGATGATATTACAGTATCAAAGTGTCAAATGGGCTCCTGAGATATTGATTCAAACATTTTGAAAAAAAATCTCCATCATGAGTTCCCTTGAGCCCAGGGTGTGGAGGAGGGAAGGGCACAGGACTGGTTAGATTGAGGGCACCTACTCTCCAGTTTAGTGAAAGCCATCTGCTTTAAACAGAAGCCTCTGTCTAGACAGCTGCCCTTATGTGTGTGAGGTGGATGGAGAGCCCCTCCAAGTAGAAAATGGGAGGGAAATCTGAGAACAGAAAGGGTCTATGGGGGAATTATCCCAGGGCTGTATTTATAGTGAAAATATGAAAAACCATTTGTTGCTTAGTAAATGCTACAAGTGTACAGAGAAAAATGTATTGTAGATACACTTCACAGAGTAGTCACAGAATGATGACAGCTTTGATGTTTCTGTGCTAGTCAAGGATGAATGAAGAACATGTATCTTCCATATACAAATATATGTATGCTTGGGATAAAAGTACTTTATGCAGGGGATTATCACTATAGACCTAAATAAAATCTAGTTTAAATGTTAGCATAAAATATTGATAGATTTCTCCCTCTAGATCAGACTCTTGTCCTAAGTAAAGCTATAAAGTAATTTATACTTATGTGCTTTGTCAAAGTCAATCAAATTCATGGGGAAAATTTCTTTCTTAATAAAAAATAAGATCTCTATCCAAAAGAGTGCATTTTAAAAATTTGGTTGATGTGTTAGACCTATGGGCTACTCTTCTGCCCTGAATTACCTTGTTTCTCTTCTTTCTGCCTTCCAGTTGCTACCAATCAGGGTAAAGCCATAAAGAATTCTGATTTGCTGGGAAAATCACACTACTGTCCTCTCTCATGTAGGTTTATTAGATCCATGCACCCAAATGGGAGACGAAATGTATTTTTTCTGCAGTAAAAGTCATCAAAAATGGCTCAAAGATTCGAAGGAAACAAATATCTATGTTAAGAAGGTAACACATTTCTACAGTTACTTTCTGACCACAGCTAAGCTTTCAGGAAAAAAGAAAAGGCTGAAAAACTAAGGGATTCAAGTAGAAGTTACAGAGCCCACTCATTAGAACACACAGCATGTCCTTTCTGCACTCCACTGTGGTCATGCTTTTCCTTCTACCAAACAGATCTATCTCAGGAGCCCTCTTGGAACTGTTGATAAAGTCATTATCAATTATGTAATGCAGGGGGAAGCAAAGATTAATAATTCAAAGCTAAGACATCCTCATGATTTATAATCTTGCATGTGACTGTCCTCAGCTAGCATTGGGAACCTGTCATTAAAAGGCATTAACTTGAGAAAATTAGAGTTCTGTATTGATCACCAAACACGTATGGTTTATTGTGGAGTTGATGCTTTAATTTATATTCCCAGCCAGGCTTTAGGTGCATATCATTTGCATAGGGAAAACTGCATCCTAAAGCCACTGAGTTATTCAACATGACAGAGACTGTAGGTAAGCTCTCCCACTAAGTGTATTCCCATGTACTCAGCAGGGATTGAACCCAATACTGCTTAAGCAGGGCGGGGTGGTCTGTGGTTAGAGTACAATCACTAACCAAAGAGAACTTGCTTTGTCTTGAGTAAGCAGAACTTGTGATTAGTCAATGGCTAGATGGATGTTCTAAAGTGAATACAAACTTTCTACCTTCTTACCTTTAGGTAAGTAAACTACCTCTGTTTTCTCTACCTCTCTAACAATTTGCCTTCCTTAACAAAATTAGAAGGATGTTACTGAATGACTGAGTTTCTGTAGGAGAATTCTAGAGGTCGAGATTGTGCAGTGTTAGTCCTGAGAGAACTGGATATCAGGGTGCATTAACTCAGATAATCAGATTGCCAGTGCCAACCTTGAGAAGAGGCACTTGAGAGTTCTGAGCTGAACTTCAGAGATAGTAAAAGGACCTCTGCAAACATTGCCTAATACTAAGTTAGGCAGAAATCTCCTAACCTCTAGGTAACAATGGGTTAACAATGGTTTGCAGTGTTAGCTGCATTTTATAATCTTCCGGGGAGACTTTTAAATGTTGATGTCTGAGTTTCATCCCCTGAGATTCTCATTTAATTGGTCTGGGGTGGGTGACTAAGCACTGGAAAAATTTTAAAGTTCCCCAAGTGATTTCAATGTGCAGCCAATTTTAAGTACCCCTGGTTGTAGAGTGTTGAAGTATATGTGAACAAATGTAAGATAGAGAGGATGGACTACATTGAAATGGCTAAGATTTAGGGTTGACACAAAAATAATGGGTATGAAAATATTGAGCAGCAAAAAGCAATTGGTGCATAAAAAAGAAAAACAGGTGCAAAATTTTGGTTTGATTTTTGCATCGGGCTTGACTGTGTGGCCAAAGAAACTCAGAGGGAACATGGTAGTGTGAGACAGCACCAGCAGGCCTCCTCTATTTATATCATGACAGAAAAGCACCACTGTTCATTTAGAAACCCAGCAGTTAAGGCGTGTGGTGGACAATGGTTGAATTTAGTGGAAATCAGACATGCTGTTCCTGGCTATGAACCACAGGGAGGGCTACAGGATAAAAGTGGGATCAGAAAATCAGATTTTGCAGCTTTGAGGTTAGGACTAGAAAATCATTCCTCTAAAAAACGTCTTTGAGGAGCTGACGAACCATGTCTCTGTCCAATTGTGTTTCACAAGGACTGCTGGGAGAATGTTCACTGGGTCCCCTCCACCGTGTACCTGTGCATTAAGACCTGGATGTAAACAGGAAAGAGTGGGTGATATTAGAAGAGCTTCTAGCCAGATACTGAGCAAAATGATAAAGGGAGATTAAAAGAGTGTTTCCGAAGGCTTGAAAACCTCAGAGATAAGCATCTGACAAAGAGCATTCAAGGCAAAGAACAATAGATTAGAGAGGTAGCTTTGATAAATTTTCATGCTGAGGAAACAAGAAGAATAAAGAAATAAACCAGCTAAAATGAGCCCAAAGACCTCACTGCTTGTGCATTATTGATAACTAAAGGGGAATAAAAATAACTAATCTTGACAAATAGAATGATGACAGCTTTGATGTTTCTGTGCTAGTCAAGGATGAATGAAGAACATGTATCTTCCATATACAAATATATGTATAGTTGGGATAAAAGTACTTTATGCAGGGGATTATCACTGTAGATCTAAATAAAATCTAGTTTAAATGTTAGCATACAATACAGGGTGGATTTCAGGATGCCCCTTAGCACTGGGTATTAATTTTTCTTCAATATTTATTAGTTAGAATCGTCTAGACTTGTTCCCAGACAGTTAAAGACCTTTGAGATAATCAGTCTGACTGATTCTACCAGCTTTGGAGTCACAGTTGACTATTTCACCTTCCAGTCCTTGGTATATCCAGTCCAGTCAACAGTGAACTTCTAGCTCTTACTGGGTCATGAAAAACCCAGAGGTAACAAACTTTCTTCACCTCCTCCCTTTGTGAAAGCAATAATATGTTCTAAAGACAGTGCCTGTGGACCTTTATTATCCAGGGTGAAAATGTAATGGAAGAAGAGATGATGTGCCAACATGGCCCCATCAAATAAGATATTGGCCATCATTTCTTGTGATTAGATTAAAGAAATCTCCAGGTACCTTGATGTGATTTGTAGAAAAACACATTCCTATTTACCTGGGGAGAAGTGACTCAGGTTACAGCTCCCAGATTCTGGCCTTAGTGCCTTAAATTTGATTAACGGGGTATATTGCTTGGTATTAACCTGCATCAGGCTGGGATATAATGAGATGTGGAATTGACAGAGACTTTTCTGTTTTGGCAAACCAGTTCAGATGACAGCACAAGTTTGAAAGGAAATGTACTTGGTGTGAATTCTTTTCTAATTCCTTTCCTTGGAGCCAAATATTTGTATTCTCAAAGTCCATTTCAATTTTGTATGTCCTTTCCCTTTGTCTTTATCTTTAAAAAATAAATCTACATAGGTACCAATCCATTAGTCCAAGAGCAGTGAGTTTGGATTGCATTATCAATTTGAAGAGCTCCATTGTAATTCTTAACCTACTTTTTTTTTAAAACAACTACTCCAAAGCCTTAGCACTGCCACACTGAACAAATAATAGCTGGTATTTATTGAGCACATTATGAACCAGAGAAAAGTTAAGTCTTATGTTCATCATTTTCTTTTATGTTCATGAGGCCCCATGATAAGGTATGATGGCTTTCCATTGTACAAATGATAAAATGGAGGCATGAGAAGTTAAATTATCTTTCCAAAGTGAATGAATAATGGAGTTCAGTTTTCTCATTCAATGCATGTTTGTTCAGAACCTAGTATGTGTCAAGAAGTACTACACTAGGACTAAGAAGCACTGCAGTGAGAAATGCAGAGACGTGCCCTCATGGAAAAAAGACTTTTTTTTCTTTTTTCACAAACTTTTTATTGGTGCATCGTAGTTGTACAGAATGATTGGATTTGTTGTTATATATTCACACATGCACACAATATAGCAATATGATTTGGCCAGTATCATTCCCCAGTATTTCCCCCTTCCTACCCTGCCTCCTATCTCTTGATCCCTGTCCTCAACCGATCTCCCTTTGATTTTCATGAGATCTGCTCCACATTTGTTTACATTTTTTTTCCTCTCTAGCTTCTATATGAGAGAAAACATAACCCTTGACTTTCTGAGTTTGACTTATTTCACTTAACATAATCCATTTTGCTGCAAATTACATCATTTTATTTTTCTTCATGGCTGAATAAAATGCGATTGTGTATGTAGACCACATTTTCTTTACCCATTCATCTGTTGATGAACATCTAGGCTGGTTCCATAGTTTGGCTATTGTGAATTGTCCTGCTAAAAAGACGAGTATGCATGTGTCACTGTAGAAAGGTGACTTTAATTCTTCAGGATTAATACCAAAGGTGGTAGAGCTGGTTCATATGGTGGTGCCATGCCTACTCTTTTGATGAACCTCCATACTAATTTTCACAGTGATTGAACTAATTTGCCATCCTATTAACAGTACAAAAATGTTCCTTTTTCTCCACTTTATTTCTAGCACTTATTACATGCCCCTTCTTTTTTGAAATAAAACCCCACACCCATATCTCAACTTCTTCAAAATCAAATGACACTTATAAATACATCACAGATTAAAGAAGAAAGCTCAAGAAAAGTAAATAAAAAGTGCTTTGAGGAGCTGGGTAGTGGCTCAATGGTACAGCACTTGCCTAGCACGTGTGAGGCACTTAGTTCAATCCTCAGCACCAAAATAAATAAATAAATTAAATAAAGGTATTTTTTAAAAGTGGTTTGAACTAAATAATAATAAAACTTAAAATATAAGAATCTCTAGGATGAAACAGTACTTAGATGAACACTTATAACTTAAAGTACTTTTATAAGAAAGATTAACAATAAATTATCAATTGTATTTTTTAGTTCTATAGCTTCTTTATTAGTTTTTGTTTGAAGGATATATCCAGTAGTAAGAGAGGTATGTTAAAGTCACCCAGAATTATTGTGTTGTGGTCTATTTGATTCTTGAGATTGAGAGGGATTTTTTTTTTTGATGTACATATATGCACCATCCTTTGGGGCATAATCATTTATGAATGTTATGTCTTGTTGATGTGTAATTCCCTTAGTATGAAATGCCCTTCTTTGTCCCTTCTGATTAACTTTGGCCACTTTATCTAATGTGAAGATAGAAACTCCAGCTTATTTACGAGATTCATGTGAAAGATATATTTTTTCCCATCCTTTTACCTTGAGTCTGTTTTTGCCTATAAGAGACAGCTATTGTTGGGTCTTGTTTTTTTAATCTAATCTGCCAATCTACCGCATGGGGATTTTGTTATAGCCAAGACAAAGGATAAACATACAAAAAAAATGCTGGCAAATTGTGATGTCATTATATAAAGACAAAGGGGATATTCTCCTCTAAAGTGGATAGGTAGGAAAGGTTTTTCTATAGAGGCAGCACAGACTCTGAGTCCTGAGCCCAGAAACACTGAGTGGGGGAGGGGCAGAAATAGAAGTGGAACACAGGATGTGCCCAAGCCTGTGTTCCCAATCATCAGACCAGAGCGGCTGCTCTTTGACCCTCTGCAGGACAATCTGAGGCACTGATTTTGTTTTTTTCTCAACACATGTAGTCAGCACCCACGACCACCAAAGCTGTAATTTCTACACACATTGACTTGTCTTCGGGCTAAAGGAAGAGGTGTCAGTAACACTCTCCAATGTGACTCTCCAGGAATGCTCATACCTTGCGACTTCCCTGAAGCCTTGCTCCTCTGGCTTCTTTTTATCATCTCTATCTCCATCCTCAAGTTCTCTCATTTCTTTTCTTTTTGTGTACAAACAGCCCTCACCTGCTGGCCCCAATCCTTGGTAATATTATTCTGTAATTTCCTTCTTATTCCCTCTCTTTTCATTCATTCCCTGGATCCTATGAACTGGTTCAGCCTCCTTCACTCCACAGAACAAAAGAGGTAGTGGAATGAAGGGAATAGACTTTGGAGCCAACAAATGGAGGAGAGACCCCAGTCCAGATGTTTAGCTGAGTAACTGTGGGAAAGATACATAACTTCTCTGACTTTATTTTACATATCTGTAAAACAAGGATAATGATAACAACATTTGCTTCACAGGTTAGAGGCAGGATAAAGTACAATACATACCAAAGCACACCACAGAACTTCATATAAAAGTACAGTGACTATTAGCTATTATTTAAACAGTACTGGCAAAAGTCACCAAATGATGAACTAATTGTTAAATCCAATGGAATGTTTTCAGATGTAATATTTCTGGCAGTCCCTTTTGATGTCTGACATTTGAACACTTCTCTGATGTTAATATCTTAATAGTCTCTGATGGCATCCATAAAATCTCTTTATCCTATTTCTCATTCTGTCACATAACTGTTCCTTCTGGGTAGGCTGGGTTGGTCCTTCTGTGGCTGCTTCCTCTTGTTCCCTTGGAACACTTCCTTTGTTATGGTAGGCCTCCCTGCTGGTCACTTATATGGATTTGATTGACATCTACATGTTAACAACTAATAAACCTAACTGTCACCAAATAGCTGTTCTGTGGACTCTAGGTGTGCACATATGCTCAACTGCTTACAGGACTTCTTCACCTCTGTGTCCCATGGGCACCTCCGTGTCAATACAGAGAAAGCTGTTTCTCTTCCTTTGATTCCCTCTCTCATTTTATATGACCCAGATCCACCTTATCTCTCAAGGAAAAACACTAGGAATATCTTAGGCTTTTTGGCTGGTACATTCAGGATAAATATCCAGACCTTTCACCTCAAAATCCAGTACTTTTTGACACAGGGCACTGCATTTAGCAGTACATAGTAGGCATTTTAACCAAGTCAGTAATTACTTGGTTATTACTGTGATGGTTAATTGGATACATCCACTTGGTTAGGTCATGGTACACAGTTTTAAGTCCAATATCAGGGAGGTTGTTTCTGTGAAGGTATTTTTTAGATGCTTCTTTAAAAAAAAAAAATCAGGGTTTTCACTGCTGTGACGAACAGACTTGACAAAACAATTTTAGAGGAGAAAAAGGTTATTTGGGGGCCCACAGATTTAGAGGTCTCAGTCCATGGACAGCTGGCACCATTCCTTGGGGTTCAAGGTGAGGCAGAACATCATGGCAGAAATGTGTGGCCAAGAAAGAAGCTCAGATCACATTCATCAAGAAACAGAGTGAGTCCACTTGCCAGATACAAATACATATACCCAAAGGCACAGTCCCAATGTCACCTCCTCCAACCATACCCTGCTTTCAGTTACCATTCAGATAATCCAATCGGGGGGTGTTGATTCCTTGATTGGGTTAAGGTTCTCATAACCAAATCATTTCACCTCTAAGCCTTTTTTCATCATACTACACATTTCACATCCATACCATAACAGATGTGAGTAACATTCAAACCAGTAGACTTTGAAAAAAGTCTACTGCTCTCCATACAGACTGCTCTCCATACAGTAGATGGGCCTCATCCAACCAGTTGAAGGCCTTTAAAGAAAGCACTGAGACTCTCCAAGGAAGAAGAAATGCTCCCCCAACCTGTCTTTAAACTCAACATCAGCATTTTGCTGATGCACATAACATGCAGCATGTTGTTTCCAGTCTTCCAGGCTGCCCTGCAGATGAGAGACTCCTCAACTCCCACAGTCAGGTGAGCAATTCCTTAAATCCATCAATCAACAAATGAATCTCTACATAATACATGCCCTGTATTTTTTTTCTCTATCTAGAAACATATTATCAGCACTCTACCAGTTTCACTTTCCTTTTTGCACATTTGCAATATTTATTTTTGGATAAATAGATGTCTTCAATCGGTTACTTAATCTACTTAGATAAATGATGTCTGGAAATTTGTTAAATCATGAGTACAGTGGGCCCTTCAGTCTACAAAAGGAAAAGCTGCTCTCCTCACTTCTCCCTCTTCAGCTTCCTATGCCCTAGCCCTGCCATCCTCCTATTCAACCCAGAAACGAATGTCAGCTGTCTCATTCGCACTAGTGGTTGGCAAGGATTTGCAATCCAAGTATTTCTGGCTCCTAAGCTAGGAAAACAAACTCAATTGCTATCTTGAGATCCAGGTGGTAGAAAAAAATTAAAACCTAATAAATCACAATTTTGTGTCTTTTTCCCCCTCTCATACTTCTACTTGATTATTATGTCCCAAATTGATTAATTTACCATCTATCATCACTCTCAAGCGATAAGTTAAGGATTGCAAGAGCTTTGCATGTCACTATCAATTTGGTTTCTCAGAAAAAAAGACAAAAACCTGATTTGGAGAGAAATCTCTATGGTATTAATTAACTCAGAGAAGGTACTTCCAGCCCTGGGTAAAGGCTGGATGATGGACTGAAGACGGAGTTCACTCCCTGTGTGCCACTGGCTGAAAAATGCAATTAATCTAGTATATTAAATAAATACTTTAGGATGTAAAAGGAAGGCAGAAATGTTGTGTTTTCTGTGTTGTGCTGGTTGTTTTTCCTTGCAGCTAAAACTACAGCTCATCCTCCTTCTCCCATCTGGAACAAGTAATATCTAAGGAGTGCCTGGGATGGAGCAGGTTAGCGTCCCCTGTTAAGCTTGAGGCTTTAAGGTAATATTCAGTGATTCCGCTCACATTTGCTGAGTTACCAGAAATTTTAATAAGCACACGTGCTTTGGACTTCTTATTTCTGGTCTGGGGATTACAGTGTTTTCCTAGGTTTGCCTGTTTTGTTTTGTTTTGTTTTGTTTTGTTTTTTCTCATTCCAGTCTCTATAGCCATTCGCTTGGGTCATTCTTCTCAGGAATTTAAATCTTCTCCCCAGATGCCATGGCCTGCTCCTCTGATGTCTGTATAATTAATACTCAGAGGTGAACAGAAGAAATCTTCATACAAAAAGTTAAACAACACGGTATCACCTATATGTAAATAGGATCCCCACAGACACCATCTTTGGTTTCCTGCCCCTCTGTTGGTTCTTTTTACAAAAAAAAAAAAAAAAGATACCCTTTTTTGTCATTTGATAAATGTTACAATGTTTTTTTTGTCCTCCCTACTGACTTCCTTCCTTTATTTATATGTTTTTATTTTGACAATCTATGGGATATTCATATTTTTAAAAGATCAAAGTAGACTCTTAACCCTCCTGAAAAATCCAATGATTTAGTAGATTGTCCATTTATGTAGTGCACGTGATGGCATGGAGATGCCTTAAGACCAATAATAATAATAATAATAATGGAGAAGTATTTCTCTAAATTTAAAGAATATACTATGCATAAATCTTTGCAAATAATATGCAGCATGAAAGGAAATAGAAAATGGGTAGATGCATATGGCTCCTTTTAAAATCTCCTCTGGATGTCATTTATTCTAAAATCAGAGGAGCGAATAAAATAAAACTTTTGATTACCTTCTTGTTCTAGAATTCTAAGACAGAAGAAAATACATTCAGATCACAGAGATAGTGTTTCTTGAGTTGAATACTTGCCAAAGGCAAGAAGACATGTTCCAATATTGTTGCAGTAAAATTAACACGTTTCGCTCCCACTTTAAAGTCTAACAGATATTTCATTAAAATTAGGATTAAATTATTCATTGTGGCTAATACTCTTAACATTTCAATAATTAACTGCCCTAGCTTGAGAGAGAATGTCCAACTCATTTGTTTACTTCCATTCTATTATCTAATTGTTCTTGCTGTCATCTACATCTACTTTATAATGTCCCAGTGACTAGAAGACATCAGAAATTATTTAAAAGCTGAGTCTCAAGACAAAGGTTTCTTCTTCTTTCCTTTATGTAGTACCTAGAATGACAACAATAACTGTCTATTCATTTTGTCTCTCTCTTTCCCTCTTTTCTCTGATTGTCCTCCCTCTTTCCCTCCCTCCCTCTCACCTTTTCTCTTCCCAAATACAGCATGTATTAAGCTTGGAAGACTGGAGATATTAACCAGTGTAACTATTCATAGCACGAGTAACAAAACATACATACCTTTTGCTAATAGTTTTTATACACATAAAAAACCAGCAGATTCATACAGTGACACAGTCTCAGTTTATATCATCTAGTAATGTTACCTCAACCACCAGAAAAAAGTTATTTGAGCCAACAAAGAACAATTTTTAATAATGTAAGAAGTCTCCTGTGTATTTCTGAAACTCACTCGACCTTCAAGTACAGCTCTCCACAGTAAATATGATTCAAAAGTTCAATCACTAATTCTATTTAGGCTTAATGTGTCATAAAGCTAAGGAAAGCAGGCCCATTTTCCTCTCTGCTGGGGCACAAAAAGTGTATTAACTATTCCAGCCAGTACTGTGGATGATTTATTAATTCAATTTTTGAAACTGAGACTGTCAGATCATATAAGCACATATTATAAACAGACAAACTCTCGGAAGATTCTTACTCCTTCTCTTATTCTCCGTCTTAGCTAAATGACTGGCAAGGCACTTCACTGCTGAAATCGATACCTCTCCCTCTCCTCTGCTCACTCCCAGCCCCCAAACAACGTTAGTTGAATAATCCAGGGATGGTCAATAATATTCTCTCATACTTGAGACAGTAGGACTGACTCTGAATATAAATTTGAAGCATGGGGAAGGAAAGGAAGGACATTTTCTAAAGCATAGAGTCAATTGTGCTATGGTTGAAAAGAACATTAAGTGCAGGACTCCTGGATTTTAGACCAGGATTTTCTACAAAACTCAAGTGATCAGCAATAAATCACTTTCCTGTGTTGTCATCTCCAAAGGGGGAGGACAAAGATCACTAGGTTCCTTCCAGATTTAATTTCCCATAAACCTAAGTGGCAACATAAATGACAGAGAAGGAATAATCCTAGTCTAGGCTCAACCCAGCTGTAAAATTCTCTCCATATAAATCTACATAGAACCTGAAAAAAAAATCAATTTCCGGTTATCTCTTCTGATTGACACACCGTGTGGCAAATTTATAATTATCTAATCTTAGAATCCTGATACTGGGGCAATATCATAAAGTGTGTGTGTGTGTGTGTGTGTGTGTGTGTGTGTGTATGTGTGTGTGTGTGTGTGTGTTGTTCTATAGCTCTAAAACTATTTTTGTTATCTCTTTGCACAAGACCTTCAAAGCTTTCTACAATTCCTTTTAACTTATAGAAGAGGTTGGTTTTATTCCCACCAGAACTCTAAGAATTAAAGATAAAAAAAAAACAAGATTATTTTAATCATGTGATGGTGATTCATTTCCTAAGATATTCAGAGTGTGATAAATATGGGTGAAATCAAGGGATAATTTTCAAGATCAGAGAGCTGTTTGTAATTTTGCATCATGCTGAAAGTACATTCACCTGTTTCCTAACCAAATTATGCTCAATGGGAAATGTTTATTTCAGGTTTCTGACTAAAACTTTTGATAGGGATATGCCCATTGATGTCTCAAAAAGCACCTCAGGTATAAATCAATTAAAGTTAAGATCAGGAAAGGAGTGGCACAAGTGAAAGGGTAGAAGCAAACTTGGTTTTATAAAAGAAGAAAAGGAGCACAAATTATTTAATATAAAAAAAGTCAACTTTTATTTTTAGGAAATTCTGTACCGTGCTGCTTTACATAGAAGAGATACTTAAGTTATAAAATGTGTTCCACAATATCTGTGAACACTTTCCTTCCTGGGGCACTCCTTACAAGTGTCATGTTCTGAGAAATTCATGTGTGATTCTATGTCCTGGGTATTACAAATGCAAACAAAGATAGTCCTTTCATTCTGACTAGGATCTCCCTCAATTACGACACAGGAACTAGATTAGAATTGAGTTTCCTGAATTCAAATGCAAAATGTATGGCTTCATTTTTTTTCCTTTGTTTTTTTTTAAAATAATATTTAACTTATTATAATTTTGCTTGTTAAGAGCTAAATTTTATTCTCTTTTCAAAAATTCAGAAATTGAAGTCTTAATCCCCAACACCTGTGAATGGGATGTTACTTGGAAATAGGTTCTTTGTAAATGGTATTTTTAAGATGGGGTGGACAGAGAGTGGATGCTAACTCAATAGGGAAGACTTGGACTGATGGGAAAGAAAAGAGGGGGAGCAGGGAAGAAGGTCATATGAAGATACATCGGAGAAGCATGTTGTATCTAAACACCAAAGACTGGTGGCAAATCCTGAGTTAGTTCACCATGGAGCAGGGTTTTCCTCAGTCCTCCGAAGGAACTGAACCCAGAACTGTGAGACAATACATTACTGCTAATTGGTCCATGTAGTTTGTGTTACTATGTTACGGAATCCTGGGAAACTATTGCATGTCTGCGTGTTTGCTTGTTATTCAAACGTGAGAATGCTGTAGGTGCCTGAAATGAGACACATAGTTTGGAGTAACCAATTTCAGTAATTGGCAGAATTTGAGCAAAAATGAAGGAATGCTCACTTTTTTTTTGTCTCCAGTTTTTGCTGTTTACAACTTTTGCTGTTTTCCCTGTTGCTTTAGGTTCAACCTATTAATTTGTGGTGATAGCATTGTTTCCATGGATTCTGACAAATACATTTGAATGGACTGTCAATTAGAGAATAAATGGACATCCCTCACAACTCATTCATCATTCCCTCTTTCTTGCCCCTCCTCTGATTCTCTTTCCTTTTTGCAGTTTACCCTTCAAATTTCTTTCTGCATCAACAAGATTTTGGCAATTTGCTTCAGGAGAAGTCAGCCCCAGTGTCTCCTAGGCAGCTGGTCAGTTTCTCTGCTTGCTGCCATTCTTTTCAAGGCCTGGTGTGTGGAATACGAAATGGGGTTCGCAGAGGGGGGTAGAAGGAGGATGTGAACCTGAATCTGACTTTAGTTAAGTCTTTTGAAATATGGAGGTTGGGCTTTCTGAATCCCTTGAACCCTCCTCCAGACTTCTCCCTGTTTCATAGAGTCTAAGATAGCAAGCTCCCGGGTCACCTGTACTCTGTTCTCTGTCATTTCCTTGGAGGCCTGGTAAGGGATTCTGTGATAATACCCATGTTGACACTTCTCTATTCCCCAGACAGAATACAGATAATTAGATGCATGCTTCTATTATTATTCTCTATTTATATGGGATTGTGAAGAGTGAATTAATATGTCCAAAGATCCCACTCATAATAACAAAAAAAAAGTAGATAAGAATTGATTTGTATCTATTCTATTGTGCTTAAATCCCTATGTTTCTCTATTTGCTTTTCAGCCTCACACAAGAGAAGTCCAAGTAAAGAAAGGGGGGGAAATGTGAAAATGGAAGTGTGTGTGCCAACCGGCACACCATTGTGAGCAGATTTTGATGTGTCAGTCTTCTCCACTCTCCCCCCCCCCCACAAAGAAAGAAACATTCCACAAACCAATAATCCACTTGGTTTTTCATCTAACCCTCCTGGGTCAGCAAAATTAAACCGTAGATATTCCTAGAATTGCTTCTCAGGAGATTTCCAGTATTTCTGAGTGGGACAGAAATCAGTAAAAATGGCCTCTCTCTTCCCATGTTGAGGCATTTGGGCTACGAGAAAGAGAAAAAGGCCCAGGTGAACTTTTTACCTTCATTCTTCATCAAGCTGCAGTAGCTTAGCACCTGATTACACGGGCCTCTGGGGCTTTGCCTTAATGCATGCGACCTGCAAGTGAGCTCAGGGAGCTGAACTGCACCCAGCCGAGTCCTGACAGCAGCCGTTGGCAGCACAAGTAAATGTTGCCTCCTAAGAAGAGGTGCAAAGGAGTTGAGTGTGTCTCCTCTAAGATTTTCATCATCGCTCAGAAACCCTACTGGAATGACTTTTATAAAAAGAATGTGATAAGTGTAAAGTTGCCCTCTAAGACTTGCTCTCAAAGAAACATATCATAGAGCTTGGTTAGGAAGGACGATGTTTTCACAGCACATCTTTGGACCAGATGTCTCCCTCCCTCTAAGATAGACTTTTTTTGCAGGGCCTCTGTCTATATAAACATTTTGAGTCACTCCAAATCACTGTATCAGCTCCTTTCTGATGGCCTGATCCCATACTATCTTAAGAAAGAAATTAGGCACCTACAGAGAGAATGATGGGTTGGCCAGGCCACCCTGCAGGAAGTGACATAATTGCTGGATTTCTGGGGCTTCTCCAGAAGAGAGGCTTGGAGAAAAAAAAACTGAGCTCATGTATCCTTCACGAAAGGAGCTGTCTTCCTGACCGTTGGAGGCTAGGCAAAGAGACTCAGAAAGTGTCAAGGAAAGCCCTCCAAAAAGTGGGAGAGAGTAGGGGCCACCACATGGATTAGTAACTGGGTTCTACTTTCCTATATTTATGGAAGTACTTCTTTGGGTTAACCTATTAGTTAGGTGTTGTTCAAATGTGCAGTGCCCAAAAGATAATTTTAAACATAATGTATGACAGATATTTAAGCAGCACCATTTATAGTGAAAAGGGGAAAAATCACTTTTATTTTATTAAAACACATTTACCTGAGTGTTGTTTAAATATTCAAATGCTTATGCTTTGGTACATACACATAAATATATTATCCTATTGTCTGAGAAAATAACCACTTGTGAAATGACTACATATGATTAGATTATTTGCAATATGTTTCACAAAGTGAAAATGAAATGGCTGAATCATATGAAATATTTGAACAACATATGTTGATGTGCAAAGTGTTATGAAAATGGACTATTTTTATGGAAGTTAAAAATGCTGCAGTGATTATATGTGTTGCTACAGTTTAAAATTGTTTTATAAGATTATATGGAAAGTTTTTCTCTTCATCTAAACTTCTTTGCCCATTTGAAAACTTTTCATTAACAGTTTTTAATTGTACATATCAGTGGGGTTCAGTGTGATATGTCAACACATGCATACAGTGTGTTAGTTCTTCCTTCTTATCATTTCTCTATGTTTGGAGTCCTCAAGTTCCTCTTTTCAGAATTTTTATAAAATATGCAATAGGTTTTGTGAACTATAGTCATGTCTCTGTGTTATGGGATCACCAGAACTCATTCCTTCTGTCTAACTGTGATTTGGTACCTGTTTTCCGACCCCTCTTTGCCTCTCTTCTTCTCTATTCATCACTGTTCTATATTCAGGTGGAATTTTTTTTAGCTTCCACTTGTGAGAGAGAACATGTGGCCTTTGTCTTTCTGCATCTCACTTATTTCACTGAACAGAATGTCCTCCAGTTCCACCTATTTTTCTGCAAATAACAAAATTTCATTCATGTTTGTCCATTTTAATCAAGAAGAGGAAATACAAGGAACTTTCATTTTCAGCACTATGGCAACTGATATAAAACAACTTAAAAGCCTGAAAAATATGTGATGGACATCTTTTAAAATACACACTTAAGGAATAAAGACATTAAAAAAGCAGTCCAAATAAAGAAGATACTGAATGAAACTATTCACAAGACCCTGATGATTCTGCAGGGGTTGGGGGCAATAGCAACAGCAGACTCCGAACAAAGGGCTGAGGTTAGTGTGAGTAACAGTGTCCAGGAAAAGTTCTAGAGAGTAGGCAAGGAAGACTGAGAACCAGAACTCTCCTTGCTACACAGCCAAGACTGACAGTCTATGTTCTCAGTAAAAAAGTTATTGGTTATTGACAATAATAATAATAATCAGCAGCAAATAAATTATAAATAAGATTGTCTGTCTTTGCCTAGACTCTAGATACAAAAAATAGAAGAAGAAGAAGAGGAGGAGGAAGAGGAACAACTTTAACAGCTGTCTCTCTTTTACCTTTTCCAATCTTTCCAATACATTATCAACCCTGCTCCAGTTATGATTCTTAATAATTTTAAGACAGAACACAGATAGTCTTTATAGTATAATGCCAGTGCAGTGAATTAATTCCTTGGTTTTATTCCCTTCGATGATACTATCCTTCTACTCCACCTCAGCCACACACATCCATGGTCTTACTATATGCCATCTCAACAGTGAATGAATATTCCAGAAGAAATATAAATTGAAATGAAACTTAGTTCCTAGGCATAGTAACTCAATAGTATTTAGATTGATCTATGAATTCAATGCACTTCAGAGTAAATGCCAAATAGAATTCTTCATGAAGTTTGACTCACAATAAGCTAAGAGCCTCAATTTAAAAATAGTCATAACGTAATTCTTGCAACTTTGAGAAACATCAAAATACCAAAGCTTTATATAAATATCCAATTATTATACTAATTAAGATAATGGTGTGGAATCAGTGCAGAGATATAGAAATGAGAAAAGCAGAGACAACTGGAGCATGTAGAGCCACACCTAACTCACAGTGAAGCTGAGCACACAAAGAGGTGTCCATTTAGATCATGTCGAAAGGACAGGCCACTCAACAAAAGGTGCTGAGACGTTTGGTTGTTCACATTTTAAAAATGAATTATTTTATCATACTCTTAATAACTACACATACAATAAATCTAAAATACAAAGCTTTTATAAGAAAACATTGAAAAATATCTTTATATGCTCAGGCCAGGAAAGGAGACTGCCTATAACCTTTCCCCTAAGATCTTTCAACTATTGCCAATAGCTGATTTTTCTACCTCTACTTTTCTTATCAAGCAAACTTTTTAGGTTCTTGGCTTTAAACTCTGTTTACTTTATCACGCTGTTTTATATCAACAAAATACTATTTTTCTTCTTTCTACCTACATGCTTATTAAACAGATTGGATGACAAAGAACCCTCCTTAATTTCCCAGCTATCTAATTAAAAGAAAGCCAAGAATAGAACTCCATATGTGAGACTTTAGGAAAAATATCCCCTGACCAAGATATAAACTCAAAAGCCCTAGAAACTCTAGCCACTTAAAACAATAACAACACCACTACTAATAAGAATAAGGCAAAAGGAACTGTCCATAAGCACCGTACTCTGGTTGTGTGTACTTGGATATGATGTCATGCGAAGGCCACTTTATCTCTGTGATCTTCACCCTCAAAGCCTAATCATGAAAGAAAAAAAAATCAGATAATCCTAATCAAGGGTCAGTCAACAAAATACCAGACCAATACTTTATAAAACTTTTTTCAAGGTTTTAAGAACAAGGATATTCTGAAAAACTGTCACTGCCAAGATGTCCCTAAGAAGACTTGACAACAGAATGCAATGTGGTATCCTGGATCAGATTCTAGAACAGAAAAGGGATGGAAGGTAAAAAGGAAGGAATAAAGTATGAGCTTTAATCAATAATAATAATATATTAAGATCAGTCCATTCATTATGACAAATGTACAATATAATTGGTGTGGTATATGGGAACTCTGTACTGTGTTCGTGGTTTTTCTGTAAATTTGAAAGTATTCTAAGAAACAGAGATTGTTTAAAATATCTAAACAAAAGAAATCCAAAATCACTGTAGAACATCTTGGGTTCTTTGACATCGGTCCTGGAGTGGGGTCCCTGGGATCAGGTACAGTTCAACTGTGGACTTCACAGGAAGAATTTTCCTGATAATTTGATTCGACAGAATCTCCAGTTGCTCATTGCCACAGTATGTCATATCATTCTCTCCTCAGAACTTAACACTGCCTAAAATCCTAGATTATTTTTCTCATATATCCACTAAGTCCTGAGGCAGAATGTAAGTTTCATGAAACCAGGCATTTTGTCTTCCTGAATCTGAATCTTGGGCTTTGAATCAGCTGGCATTAGTAGGTACTCATTAGACATTAGTTGGATAAATGTATCTTAAAACCATTTAGAATCATAGACTTACATGGTGACATAAAGATCAAAAAAATCACTCACCATTTTGACGTAATGTGTACTACTTCCCAGCATCCACTTTTCACTCAGGAGTGTTGACTCCCAGTCACGTGTCTCTAGACACGATACTTCAAACCTGCACATGTCCTGAAAGATCATGCAGTTCAGGGTCTGCAGTTTATAAATAAGGGATCATGGACTTTAGTGGTTTTGACTGGCTTCAGATAAAAAAAAATGTAATTAAATTAATAGCAGATCTATGGAATTTTAAGTTATTAAAGGAGAAAGAAAAGCAAATGTTTATTGACTATTTATATTTCAGTTTCCACATCAGCATCATACAAAGAACAAAGTGGGGAAAGTCTTACATGATTAAATTATACAAACTCTCTAAGCTCAGTTTTGAGATTCTTTCTCTGTATTTCCTGAGAGTGAGAAATAAAACTTGTAAATAAAATAATTTAACGGCTGAAATTTATAAACTAACTTGCTACAGGGAATTTTTGTGCACTTAAAATATAAAATATGTTTTATAAAAATTAAATTTTCTCATTTAAACTGTGAAATAAATTTTCATAGTCTTGGATTAATTTACTTTCCTCTCTACATATCATGTATATTCTCTTGCTTGTCACAGAAGCAACCAAGAACACAAAACAAACCACTACTACCAAAAAAAAAACCAAAAAACAAAAAAAAAACACTGTTTCTGGCTCTCTCTTTTCATATTTACAAACTACATCAGAGTTAAATCTAGACATAACATAGAGTCTTGTTCTATGTTAGCAACAACACAGGGTAAACATATTTTCCATGTTTCATAAAGAATAATAGCAGGCTACTACTGTAAGAACATTATGGTATTGATTAATTTATTCTTCACAGCAGCCCTATGGAGCAGGCTCTATAGTATTTCCTTTTTAGTAAGTAAATAAAGACAAGAAATTATAAATAACTTCTTTCAAGTCTACATAAGTGATGGAATAGACATTTAATAAGTGATGGAATAGAATTCAGAGCCAGACAGTCTAATTCTAAAGAGTAAGTGCTTAACCAGCATACTAGTAAAAAATAATAATAATAACTTATTTGGGTCCAATCCTACTGCAATCATGAAAAAGCTACATGGGACAAACGTAGAGTCTTATTGAAGTTTAAATTCATTTATTTCCCTTCTTTGATCTCTCCTCTACAACTTAAGCCTATGTCTCTTATGCATGCAATTCTGAATGAACACAAACTTCATGAAAGAACATAGTAGTGGGCATTGTAAACATGGAGGGGAATGAATAATTTGCTACCAACAAATTTCTGAGGATCAATGGAGACATTTAGAAACAGATTTCCGGTGGGGCATGGTGGCCTGCACCTGTAGTCCTAACTTTGGGAGGCAGAGGTAGGAGGATCTTTTGATCCCAGAAGTTCAAGACCAGCCTGAGCCACACAGAAAGAGCCCTGTAAACTTTGACAGATAGGCAAGTAGGTAGATAGGTAGGTTGGGAGGTAGATAGATGTTAGATAGATAGATAGGTAGATAAAACAGACATTTTTTCAGTTTATCTTATGAAGTATTGTCAATCTCATTGTGATTTTTATGGCAAAAAAAATCGATCCTATCATTAACTTATTCCAATGGTATAGCCTCCATGACTTCTAAAGGACCATTAAACAAAGTTTAGACCTCTTGGTTAGGACTCAAAATCTCCATATTCTGACTCAAATCTACCTCTTCACTAATCACTTACTTGTAAATTATGCTATAGGTAAATCAAACTTATTGTCATTCTTCAAAAAAACTCTGTACCGAATACACTAGTTTTGTAGTGGGACCCCTTCCTTCACAAAAAATCTTAACTAAGCTTCTCCAGAAATCTTCACCATAATTGATTTTAGGACTATCAGCAAAAGAGTTTCTACAAAAAAGTTCAATATAAGTAAACTTCCTATTTTCCTGTTGCTCTATTACTTGGCCACTGGCCTGGAAGAAATCATCGGCACTCCAGGTTCTGGATGCCCCTTTACTTGTCCAGTATAGTAGTTTGTAAAAGTGTGTTTGCAGATGCAAAATGTGATTTAAAAAAAAAAAAAGACAGATCCTTTAACAAGTCCTCTGGCCTTGAGCTGCAGCTTCACAGAGATGTCTACATTTCTAAGAAGAGAGAAGTTACCAATTGGGCTCCATGGTAACAGCTGGCAGGAGGAGGAATGGAAGGGGAGAAGAAGGTCTCCCCTTCTCAGGTTTGTTCTTGAAGGGTTAACTTGCCCAAAACAGCAAAAGAAAGCTGATTTTATGAAAACTTCTGCAGACTATGAACATCTGAGCCCCTCCCCTTATATGCTGGGTATAAAGTTCTGAAACTACCTGAACTCAGGGTGCAGGGGATTAATTGATACAGCAAAATTGACTTATATAGTGAATTGATACAGAGAAAACTGTACCCTGTGAACATGGCTTCAGCCAAATAAAACTACTTCCTTCTAGATCCAGTGCCTTGCTTCATCTGTCCCTTACAATAGTTATATTTATCAGCACATATATTAATTAATTTTTAATTAAAAATTTAGATAGAATTCTTTGAGTGCTAGTTACACAAGCAGACTTTTTTATTTTTTTCATCTCATAAGTAATATATGTTTGTAATGAAAAAATTATAAAGTATAAACAGAAAAAAACAGGCATTTTTTAGGCCTAACACAAAGAGAATCACTAGACAACATATTTTTGGATACTCTTATTTTATACATAAATTATATGTGCAAAAACCAGACTCACACTACAAGTGTAGTGTTTGTAACTATCATTCTCCCATAGTGCATGAGTATCTTTCCATGTTGACAAGTGTTAAGTTAACATTATAATATTAATACTAATGGCATTATAATTATATATGAATAGTTCAATATTTACTTTCACAAACCTGTTTTTTTAATTTCTCAGTGTTTAACTATTATATGAAACAACAATGTGAATTTTCCTATTTATTCATCTTTACTTATTTGTCCAAATATTTCCTTAAGAAAAACAACTTAATGCAGAATTGTTGATAGAACATATCTGAAGATTTTAACCATACCTGACTCATTGTTAAAGCTCTCTGGAAAGACTGCACAAATTTAACATCCACTCACAGGTATAAAACTGCCCATTTGCTGGTGCTGGGAAAACTGGAAATCCATATGCAACAAAATGAAATTAAATCCCTATCTCTCACCATGCACAAAACTCAACTCAAAGTGGGTCAAGGACCTAGGAATTTAACCAGAGACACTGCATCTATTAGAAGAAAAAGTAGGTCCAAATCTCCACCATTTCAGATTAGGCCCCAACTTACTCAATAAGACTCCTATAGTTCAAAAAATTTAGTTCTAATAATAACCCTAGAACTAAAAAGCTTCAACCTAAAAAGCATCTTCTCATCAAAAGAAACAATCAGTGAGGTGAATAGAGAGCCTACAATTTGGTAACAAATTTTTACCACACACACATCAGATAGAACATTAATCTCTGGGATATATAAAGAACTCAAAAATTTTAACACCAAAAAAACCCCCAAATAACCCAATCAACAAATGGGCCCAGGAACTGAACAGACACTTCTCAGAAGAGGATATACAATCAATCAACAAATATATGAAAAAAAATGTTCATCATCTCTAGCAATTAGAGAAATGCAAATCAAAACCACTCTAAGATTTCATCTCATTCCAGTCAGAATGGCTGCTATTAAGAATACAAACAATAATAAGTGTTGGGGAGGATGTGGGGGAAAAGGCACACTCATACATTGCTAGTGGGACTGAAAATTGATACAAACACTGTGGAAAGTAGTATGCAGAATCCTTGGAAAACTGGGAATGGAACCACCATTTGACCCAGCTACCCCACTTCTTAGTCTATACCCAAAGTACTTAAAAAACAGCCTACTACAAGGACACAGCCACATCAATGTTTATAGCAGCACAGTTTACAATAGCTAAAATGTGGAGCCAACCTAGATGCCCTTCAGTAGATGAATGGATAAAGAAACTGTGGTATATATACAGCATTAAAAGAGAATAAAATCATGGCATTTGCAGGTAAATGGATGGAGTTGAAGAATATAATGCTAAGTAAAGTTAGCCAAAAAAACAAATGCCGAATGTTTTCTCTGATTTAAGGATGCTGATTCATAATGTGGTGGGGGGGGCATGGGATGATTAAATTAATTCTAGATAGGGCAAAGTGGAAAAGGGGAGGGAGGGGCAGAGAGGGGGCATGGTGAACATCATTAACCTAAGTACATGTATGAAGACATGAGTGGTGTGACTTTACTTTGTTTTTACCAGAGATTTGCTCTATATTGTGCTCTATATGTGTAATATGAATTGTAATACATTCTGCTGTCATATATAACAACTTAAAATTTTAAAAATGAAAAAAAACCCTTCCCATTTGCTCCTTATTAACACTGGATATTAACTCTGAATTTAATATTTGCTTATGGAAATAAGAAAATAATCTCTTGTGGCTATTTTATTTTTGGACCAGGGTTTAGCAAAGTCAATATCATGAATTCCTTTAATTATAAGGAACAAAACCTGAATCAGATCTTTGGGTGTTTTTATACTGAAACCCAGACCTTAATTAACCCTACTTTCTAGAAAAGATGCCCTAACTTTTATAAGTCAAACAACAAGAAAACCAAGCCATGAGTTGGAGCCTTCTTCATGACCAAACTCATTTCAAAGAGATCACACAGGACCTTTCTTGGACTTATTCTGTGTTCTTATAACTTTCTGCTTCAGAGTCTTCCTGTTTTACAAGAGTCCCACCCTCACAACTTCCTCCGTTGGAGAGAGGGTTATGATGAGAAGAAAATGTGGCCGCTCTACTTGTTGGTTGTGTACCTTTCTTGAAGATGTCTGTCTACCTGCTCTAATGATCCAGTCTTAGCAGGTGGAAAAAGGGCAAGGCTAAGCCATGCCACTGTGGAATTCAAGGAACAAGATCTGTCAATATAATTGGCACCCTATCTGTCAGAGGATCTCTTAGGAACTGACAAGAAAGAGAAACATAATTAGCAGGCAGGCTTTTCTCCTTGAAAGTAAAGTAAAACTTAATAAACATAATGTCCACAGGGTGCATAGAGAAAACAGCTCTCCTGGTACCCTTCTGAGTGTTTCACTGCCACTTGCCATTCCATGAAACCCATAATAATGCAACATCTCCTACAAGGATGAATGATTTATTCTATTTCGAAGTCGCCCAGAGCTAGAGTTTTCAGTTGCGCCTGCGGCTTGGGGACAATCTGAAGTCTAACTTTGGGGAAGCTACCTGTGCTTTCAGGCTCTGTTTATTGTCCTTGTGCTTCAAGGTATCTTTGGACTCAAACTTACCCCTAGATTTCCTAAAACTAAAAAGGAAAAAGAATAGCAGACTGTTCTGTGCAGCATAGAAATAGGTATCCACACATCTCAGCAATGCCCATTATCCTAAAGGAAAAGAAAGCTTTCAGGAAACAAATTAAGAATTAGAAAGGAAAAGGACTAAGCTAATGAAATATGAAGTTGGACCAAAGTTCCACTGCCTAACTACGTGGTGTTGGAAAATATACTGACCTTAAAATAAATTTGCTCATTTTTAAAAAGAAATGGCAACAGATAGATAGAGATTAAATGAAAAATAGGAGAAACAAAACAAAAAATATCTGACAATATACACTCCCTATTACCTTTGGCTTCTGATGGTTGATTCTGTTTTTCTTATTATTATCACTTTTACATAGGCTATATATTCACATGGCATAAAATGTTTTTAAAGACCACAAAATAAAATATACATATATGAGGGGTTGGGGTTTTGGCTTGTTGGTAGAGCGCTTGCCTAGCATGTGTGAATCATTGGGTTCGATCCTCAGCACCATATACATATGAATAAATAAATAAGATATTTTAAAAATTAAAAAGGTAATATACATGAAAATTCTTTCTCATAGGCCTAACATCTGCATAGTTTCGGTCTTCACAGTCAATAAATTTTGTCACTTTTATTTGTGTTCTTCCAGAGCTATTGGATCCGTCTACAAAAAATTAACTCTGAACACTATAGGTATATATACATTGACTTTTTTATTCCATATTTTACAAATTTTAGGATACCAATATACCTGTTCACATTTTCATTTTTTCACAGTTAATATAGAGTTCTTTTTACATAGGTGACAAAAAAAATCTCAGCTTGTTCCTTTATGGGACATTCTATAATTTAATTACTCCCATTTGGTGGAAATTTAGGTTCTTTTTTAACATTTTGCTACTTCAAAAAGAAATATTTGCCTATATAAACTCAATTATGCATATGTGTATATATCCCACTAGATATAATATTTTATATGCATGTATATACAATTTACATATGTGAAGGATGCCTTTAAGATAAATCCTTAGCAGTAGAATTGTCGGTTCAAAGGGCACTTTATTATTTTGCAATTGTTACTTTGATAGCTATTTTTAAATTGCACTTTCTAAGAAATTATACCAATTTCTATTACTGTCCCAAACATCTGATATTGCCTATTCACCCTCAATCATTATAAATGTGTATGCCAAAACAGTATGTGAAATTGGTATCTCAGTAATAATTTGGGTTTCTATTTCTTATATTCTGAGTGAGATTGAGCATTTTTTTAATGTTTGAGTTATTTATGCTTATTTTTGTGTATTATCTTGTTTTTGCTATATTTTTCCTACTGATTAGATTTTGTTACTAGAAATATCAGATCTTAAAAGAATGTTTTCTTGTTATTTGTTTTTTTGCTTATTGTGGGTTTTGTATGTAAATGATGAGGAGGAGGAAGAGAAAAAGAATGATCTAGCTGAGTATATCAATCTTTCTCTTTACCGATTGAAATTTCATTTTCTACACATAAATTTTTACATGTATTACAGTTTATATACATATGTATTTCACGTATATGAAATAGTAACATAAATGGAAATGTGTAATTCTTCCATAGCATCTCTAAATATTTTATTTCTGTTTTCTTTTTTTTCCAGAGGTTAAAATTATTTCTGTTTTCTATATTAGATGTATGACCCATTTATAACTTTTTGGTATAAGCTGGAAGTTGGAATCCAATTTTATTTCATTTTGTTTTGGCAGACAGACCCCCAGCCATCCCAGTACCTAGTATCCCAGTACTCTATATCTAGTACTGAATGCTGGTTGAGTCTAAGGATAATTTCCCATTCAATACCAGCACACATAGTTTGAGTTTAAAAGTGTATATGAAATAGATGAAAACACACAAGCAATTGGCTGAGTTTTCAGAGCCCCAGGAGCTAGGCCTGGACTTATCTTTGACTTACTTAGTTTAATGGGCTATTTTTTGTCTCTACATCCAGCATCACCATCTTCCAACATGTGTACATTTAACACTGATGCCCAGTTGGTCTTTCTAAACCACAAAATGTTTTTTAAGAAGATCTGCATACTTATGTAACAATAAATATGTACTGTTGGGAAATAGAAAAGAAAAAAAATAGATCTGTCAATAGTTCCACAGTACGTATAGGACAATGCTCAGTTTCTAATATGGATTCTCCTCCTTGTACCAGCCATGCGTTAGATTACCGCTCTAATACTACATTTTTCACCTTGATTTTTGGCAAATTTAATTATGTAATTATCTTTCCAAGAGTGGATATTCTACGAAGGAAAGGAGTAAAGTCTCACCCAGCACATTTGAATGTGCAATAGATAGATACTAAAAGACACTTTATTGAAGTAAAAATAACTCTCTTATAAGCAGCTCATCTAATGCTTTTGGTTACAACTCTTTCGGCAAACTTCTCTAAGCACCAGGCTCTGGACCTGAAAAAAGGCGTTGGGCAATCAAGCCCACCTTCTCCTCATCTTGTAAGGAAGAATCGTGGCTAAAATATTTTCTTATGAATTTGTAGTTTGAAAGTAGCTACAAGAATTCTCAGAACCATACTCAGAGATTAAAGGGAACTATTCGTCCCTTTTATTTAAACTCTTATTGCCTGGTACTTACCTACTTTGTAACTGTCTCCAAGGGCTAAATAACTGACAAAACAAAACACATGCCACATAAGGTAGATAACGTCCTCAAATCCACATTAACAGTATCCTAATGGATCGCTACAGAACCCTGCACATAGCAATTACAAATCAGATGTTCTGAACCTGAAGTTCCACTTGCTGCTTCCAGGGATCTCATGAGCGTGGTGCCTATGTTCTGTCTGCATCTCTCGTAGTTATCATTCCTTCTTCAGGTGAAGTGGGGTGTGCTGAAGCATTTAGCCATTTTCCTTCATCTATGTACAATTTTAACTGAACATCAGTACACCACAGACACCCGTTGCCCTCCTACAGATGGCCACCTGGTCCCTGCCAGCATGCCTGAGAGTACCCGGTATTGCCAAGGAACAGAGGCTGCGGGGGAAGTTCATGAGCTGTTATTCCAGGGACTCCTGCTCAAAGGACTGTCACCTTTTTGGTCTCTGTCTGGGTTTCCACTCCAGTCACAGCTGCTGGCTAGTGACTAACTCCACAATTTGTCAAATTCACTTGATATTTATCTCCCCTTAGTAAGACAGAAAATGCTCAAATAATTGAACCTACTACACTGTGTTTATTTCAATTGCCACCTGGCATCCCATTCAAGTGACATATGCAGGAAAACCACCAGGCCAGAGGGGTCCTGCGCAGGCCTGATTCTTGCCATAACATAATCATTAAGCCAAATCACGGGCTCTCTAGGGGACAAAGAGACAGTGGGAAAAAAATATGTGCCAATTTGTTGCTCCACCTTCATGGTAATCATTGCAGATCCTTTACTTTAAAACTAAATCAAAATGTACATTTGAAATACCCATTTAGTTTTACTGTAATGTCCCCATTTTATCAGATTGTATTGCTCCCCTAGTTAAAACTCTTCAATAATTTCCCATTGCAATTAGAATAAAATGAAAAATCAGAACTGTGCTTCCCTAAATGGTCCGTTTGGATAACAGACTCTTCTTCCCCTGGTTTCTGTCTCCCAGAACCCCTTGCTTCCTTTTGCTTGAAAAATCTGAGACTGTTTACTGTTCTCTCTGCAACCCCTACCTGCTTTTCACCCTTCCCTGTAACTTTTTCCTCAAATTTTAGGACTCAGCACAAATTTGACTTCAGCTTTCTTTGGTTGCCCTGTCTAAAACAGATCACCTCCTGATGCCCCCACTTGGCCTGTCTCCTTTTCCATATTTCATGTCTATCACAGTACTGGTCACATCATGTGTGCGAGAGCACGCATGCACATACACACACTACAAAAAAGCAAAAAGCTGGTAAGCACTACAAAAGCAAAAAGCTGGTCTTTCTTGTTCTTTTTGTGATAACAGCAACAGGCACATCATGGACAATTAATAAATATTAAGTCACTGAAGCCTATGCACCAGTAACAAAAACTTTTAATGTTCTTCTTAAATATTTATTTCCAGTAAATGGAAATGGTTGAGCACAAGTAATCATATGATAGAGAAAGAGACAAGGGCTGTTTATAAAAGAGCAGGGATTCTAATGGTTAGAGACAAAATCATCACTGCATTGCTGGTCAAAGCAACCGTGACTACCCAGTTCACCTTTTCAAGACTCACTATTGAAAAGCCGATAACCAAAAGAAATTGGTGAGAAACAAACAATAATTACATTATAAATCTTATTTTTAAATATTTGAGCAGGCCAGAAAAGTCATTGCTCTAACAAAAGAATGTACAAAAGCCACCATAAATTTGAAAATTCAGAAACATATCTATTCTGGTAATGATTACACTATGTTCGAATTGCCAAGTATTTTAAACTGGAACCAGTCTTTTGTTGTTGTTGTTGTTGTTGTTCTAAGGGTGGAAATAGAGTTCTGCTCCTCTTAATAATGTTTTGGTTTCCATGATTTCAAGAGTGGATTTTTTTTTTCCAAATTGAATGTAGCAAGTCAGTGAGCTTTTATTGTAGTCCTGTAGCTGTCAAAAAGAAAATAGAAATGGGCATGTTATTAATGGCTGAAAATTAGTTCGCTCCATCTGTTTGAGAAGCTCTTCTGCCACTTTAAGCCCTCGGATCCACATTCACGTCAGGGAGATAAACCAGACTGACTGCTGGAAACATGAGGAAGCATCACATCAACAAGCTGTTCCATGAAGAAGGATCCATGATGTCTCAGTGGCCCAGATGATTGCTCTCCAGAATGGTGCGGGTTCGTTTATACGGCACGACATTCTGTCTCTCTTCTTCTGATTCAGGTACATAAGTGCACATGGTGACACCATGGCACACACCTGAGAAAGGACTCAGAGACAGTTGGCAGACCAAATCACCAACAGGGTGCTAGATAGGAAATCATGAGATGCAAATTCAGGCCTCGCCCTACTTGTGATTACATGAATGGCCCAGAGCACCTGATTTCATTTCTCTAAAAGCCAATCTGTCTCCACAGATATACACCGTGAAAGGTTCTAAAGAGAATAAAATGAAGTTAAAAGAACATCTGTAGCAGTCAGTCTAGTGAATGGAGTTTCAGTAAAAGGTTCCTTTTCTCTTTCTTTCCTTTTTTCTTTCCATTTCTTCTTCAAAATAACAATTCTGTGGGATGTAAAATTAGGGATTTAAAATGTCAAGAGGAATATCAATAGAATTTTACAAATTGCTATTAAACCGTTAGGGCTGTACCTCCCATAATTAAAATGTATCTGCATCTAAGTAGAAAATTAATGATGCAGCTTAAAATTAGTTATTTTTGTTGTATTTAGCTACATGTTTCTTCTTGTGAAAAAAATTATTGCAATGAGTGAAAATGGAATCCCCCCCCAAAAAAAATCTGATAATATTTATTTTTGGTCATATAAGAACACAGAAAAAAAGACATCTATCCATAAACCAGTATATGGGCTTTTCCCAGACACTAAATTTCCTGGCATGTTGATGTTGGGCTTCCTAGCTTCTGGAACTATGAGAAATAAATTTAATTTATTTATAAACAAAAAAGAGTTAATTCTATATGTGTTTTTGCCTTTACATTATTTCAGCAAATATACAACATTACTATGTGACCCAAGCTGAATCCCAGTTTGGAGATTTTTAATGGAGGTCCCTACTCTTAGGGAGAACATGGTGTAGTAGTGAAAAGGATGCATAGATGAGCAGCTGCATTACAGGAGGTGAGCATTACAAATGAAAGGATGGGGAAGTAATTTTGAAGCACATGGCATATATGACTTGGGCTAGATAAGTGCACAGGGAAGATTCAGAAAAGTTCACTGAGATGAAACCATCTTTGAGTTGGTTTGGGAAAATGGCAATATTACTAAAGTGCAGGAGAAAGGTAGAAATTTGAAATATACATTTGCAGTCCTCTGGGTTTTAGTGGCAAGAGTTTGGATGAGGTTAGTCATTGTCACTGTGTAGAATGAACAGATAGCCAACTTCAGATTATTGGTTTATTAGTCAGCTTTTACTAGTTTTATCAAACTAGAATACATTCATAACTTACAGAAATAGACACTTATTTCCTGCTCACTTAATTTGTTATAAAATCCATGGCTGACCTGAACTTCATAGGTCATTTCTGGGCTATTGTGGACTTTGAGCTCCTAGAATCTTCTCATGAAAAACCTAATGCAAGTAAGAAAAAATAAAACTCAAAGGAAACCAGAGTTCTTCTATCATAAAACTTAGACAAAAATCTTCCCAAAGACAAAATATTTCAATAAGGAAGAAAAGAAATTGCCAAAAAAGAAAAAGGATATTCAGAAAAAAAAACCCTGAGGTCTTAAATTTGACATTCTTTAAATATTTGCTGAAATAATGTGATGATAAAGTATATATTCAATACAAAAAATATTATCCCTATTTTATAATTGGAAAAAATAAAAGCTCTCAGAAAGTTAGAAATAGAGGGTCTACATCAACTTGATAGAAAGATTGTAGGAAAAAAAAACTAAACTAAAATTATACATAGTAATAAAAGACCGAATGCTTTGCTCCTAGGTTTGGGGAAAACTTGGGGATGTCCATTCTCACCACTTCTATTCAAATCTGTGTTAGAAGTTGTAACTGTGTAATAAGGAACATAATAAAGTCATATAGATCACAAAGGAAGAAGTAAAACTAGCTATCTTGAAGGAGATGTTTGTTTATGTAAAAATCTTAAATAAACTATGATAAAGTCACAAATTAAGTGCAAGTTTACAGATGATAAGATGAAGATACACAAATTAGTCATTTACCTACATCCTAGGAATAAACATGTGAACACTGACACTAAAAATACAAGGTGTTTAGAGTCACTAAGAAAACTAGTTAAGTGTAAAGACACATTTATAGTCTTTGTATGTTTAAAATCACAAAACATTGACAGAATCAAATTGGGGGAAAAAACAAAAAAAAATATCCTACATTTATGGATTGAAAGACTCAACACATTTAAAATGTCAAATCTCTTGAAACTGATTACAGCTATTCAAATCCCTATTAATATAGCAATACTTCTTATATATATAGACAAAGTCACTACAAATTCACATACATGAAAAGGTAAAGAAACTAAAATAGTTGAGACAATTTTGAATAAAAAGAAAATCTGAGGAATCAGTCTATACAATTTCAAGACTCATATAACTACAAATTCAGGATTCTGTAGTATGGCAAAGTAATAGACCCACAGATCCATGGAACTCAGGAATACACCCCAAAATATTTCAAATTGAATTCTTGACAAAGGTAAAGAGCAACTTTATAGAGGAAAGATATACTCTTCAACAAATGGTGCTGGAGCAATTGGATGTCTAAAGGGGAAAAATAAATCTTGACCATGTCAATCAGATCCTGTTGGTTGATGGTGTTAAGAGGTCATCTACATCACTGCTTATTTTCTTTCTAGCGGTTCTATCAATTAAGAGAGGAATGTTTAAGTCTTTTAATATAGTTGTGGATATCTCTATTTCTTCTTTCTTGTAAATCAAATTTTGCTTTACATATTTTGCTCTATATTTATATATTCATTTAGGATTATTATGTACTCTTGATGTGTTGGCTTTTTATCATTAATGTTTCTAATGTCTGATCATTTTTTATACTAAAGAGTATTCTAATATCAATATAGCTAATCCTACTTTTTATTAATGTTTGCATGATAAAACTTTATCAACCTGCTTATGCCATTATATTTTGAAGTTAAGTTTCTTGTGGACAACATATAGTTAGGTCATGTTTTATAATCCACTATGTTTATTTATGTCTTAATTAATATGTTTGAACTATTTATATTTAATGTAATTATTAAGAGATTAATGATAACATCTGACATTTTAATATTATTTTCTGTTTATTCTCATTTTTGTTTCATTATACAAGTTTGTTTTTTGCCCTCCTTTCAGTTAAATATCTTACATTAGAGTTTGAACAAATCCTTTGCATACTTTTTAATTATTGATGTAGGTGTTACCTCACATGCACATAACTCATCACATACACTGGTGCCATAGTTTTGTTAGTCCTAGTGAAGTGTAGAAAGCTTACTCCTCCATTGTCTACTGACATACCACCCTTAATGTACCCAGTCTCATCTGATTATATCCTAACTCTATTTATGATAAAATTCTCTTAACTATTTTTTCCTTATACATTTATGATACGATCAGAAATTTTTATTATAATTTTCATGTAATAATCAATCATAATTGAGAAAATTCAAGAGGAGAAGAAACATGTATATTATATACCCATCTGTTTACTCATTCCACTTTTCTTTCTTCACCTTGATCTTCCTGGACTTCTTCTTTGATTATTTTCCATTGTATTTTGAGAATTCCCTTTAGTCATTCTTTTCATGTGAAGTCTATTGATAACAAAAAGTCTTAATTTTCCTTTATGTAAAAATAGTTTTATTTTCTGTCATTTCTGAAGAATATTTTGTAGAATACAGTATTTTGAGTTGATAGTTCTTTACATAAAGCATCTGAAAAATGTTTTATCACTTCATTTGGTCTTCTATAATTTCTAATGAGAAATACATATATATTTATATTATAAATATATAAATATATTTGAATGTTTTTCCATAAGTAATAGCTTTTTTTTCCTCACTGTTGTTTTCAAGATTGTTTTGTCTTTAGTTTTTGTGAAGTTTGACTATGATGTGTCTTGGTATTAATTTCCTTGGTTTTATCCTGATTGAAATTCAATCAGGTTTGGTTGTTGTTGTTGTTGTTGTTGTTGTTGTTGTTTGACTGTATAATTTTAGGTCTCCAGCAAATTTGGGGAGTTTTCAAACATAATTTCCTTGAGTACTTTTCAACCCAAGTGTTTCTCTTCTCAATGTTCTGAAGAAATGAATGTTAGATCTTTTGTTATATTTCCATAGATACTAAAGTCTGTTTTCTCTTGTTTTCCAGTCTGTTTTCTCTGATATTCAAAAGAACTAATTTCTCTTAGGTATCCTCCAGTTAATTGGTTCTTTCCTCCATTCCACTAGTGAGCACATTCACTGAGTATTTTTTTTAGTCACTTATTTTTGCACTGAAATTTTGATTTGCTTCTTTCTTATATTTTCTATTTCTTTTTCTGTTTTACTCAGACTTTCTATTTTTTTCATTGCTTGAAGTTTGTTTGCAATGTCTTGTTTATGTGCTTTTTATGAGAGCTTAAATGTTCATCAGCTAATTCTAGCAATTTTTTTGTCTCTGTCAGTATAGTTTCATCCATTTGAAATTTAACTGGTTCTTGGCATAAGTGGTTTTTATACAAACTTTGAGATTGGGGGTATTACGTAATGAGATGATAGATTTTATTTTTCTTCCTCTGACCCAGCTCCAGCAAGGGAGGTAGGTGGCACTGCCTCACTCCTTCCAGGTAGATGTAGAAACCCAGGTTCCCCACTTAGTTTCCACCGACAGGGGAGTGGTTCATGGGTCATCGTTTCTGCTTGATAGAGTGGGAGCTCTGGCTTTCCAGGTGACCTCAGCCGCATGGTAGGGGACCTTGTTATTACTAGGTAGCGTTAAAAAGTTATTGACTGTCCTCTAAGATTCCTGACACAATCCCAACAGGGAGAGGAAAGGGACCCATCATTCCTGCTGGGAGTGGAAAGAATGCAGGTTCCCCATGCAAGGGCCACAGACAACACGGAGAATGGGGCTGGTTATTAATTAGTGATGATGAAAGTCCCAACTCAATCTCTTATAAAACAACTTTAGTGGGTATTTGGATACCTCATTACAACCTGCTGAGGGCAGAAATCTAGGTCCTAAGAACCCTTTGAAAGTGTGTGGAGGTGTGGACATAGTTCTACTCTGTGGCATTTGGCTGAAATAGGGTTGTAATCATTGAAAAGAAAGTATTTTGTCTTACTAGACTGTCCTTTTCCTTATTCTTTATCTGGAGGTTTTTTTTTTTTTTTATCTGTGGATCCTTGATATTTCCAGGTTGCTGTTTTCTTTAGCCTCAAGTCTGGGATACAGAAGATAAAAAAAGGAGGAATTTACCACTCTACCATACCTTGGGTCCCAAGAATCTCAGAACTGCCTTCTTCTCTCACACACCCTAGAGTTTTTAGCTGTACTTAAAGAATACCTGCTCCATCTTTCCAGAAGCAAAAATTCCATTAAGTTTTTTGTTTCAGTTTTCATTATTTTTTATCTTCCAATACTTTTATTCATTCCCACTGACTCTTCATGCCTACTATTTTGCAGCATCTTTTTTTTTAAAAAAAAAATCTATTTTATCTTCATATCTTTTTTAGGTTATTCTACTACCTCAAGTTCTCAGAATACTAATCCCACAGTTTGTTGTATCTGCCAATTTCCTTCCATGATAGTTCATTGCCTCTTGAGGCTTGTAATTTTTGAATGATTGTTTATTTTCAACTTGAACCTCTTCTCCTGTACTGTAGAAACCCTGAAGAGCAGTTTTGTTTTGCTTCCACCAGGCACCTCTGAGAATTCACTGGTCCAGGATCAGTATTTACATTTCTAATTTAGCAGCTTAAAATTCATGCCTGTACACAGAATGTGAATTGATATTCCATACCGAGGCATGGCATGAGCTCTGAGTTTCAGTTCTTAATTGGAGATTTTTTTTTATTACCCAGAGCATAAAGGAGAGAGAGGCTTCCTTGTCAATTCTTAGAACATATGATGTTTTCTTGTTCACTTGACAAACTGGGCCGCTCTTAAAGTGTCCCACCTTTGTTCTGCTGTCTCAGTTTCAGCAATCAGTCTTGCTACCGTTCTAATTGTACCTCTCTTCTATGTCTGTCTGTCTGTCTGTCTCTCTCTCTCTCTTTGTATGTGTGTGTGTGTGTTGCTGGGGATTGAACCCAGGGCCTTGTGCATGTTAGGCAAGCACTGAGCCATATCCCAGCCCTATGGGCATATCTCCAATTTAGGTGAGTATTAAAACCCCAGCTTCTAGGATCTCAGCTGCTCCCACTAAAGCTTAAATCTATCAGTGTACCTTTGGTTCCATCTCGACATTCCTTATTCACTTGTATAAATCATTTCTGGTTCCTCAGGCTTCTGGTCATATGTGCTGAAACCAGCTTATATAGACAGGCAAGAGATAATGGCTAAATTTTTTTATATGCATAAACTATTATAAACAAACTGGTTGGTTTTTTTATTAATTTTGGAGGTACTGTGTTAGTTCAGAACATCATGATGGTGAAAGTGGAGTTTTGTCATTGATTTAACAGAACCAGAACATTAAGAAATGATTTTACTTTTCATCCAGGACAATGTCCTTTCACCCTTCTACCCTCTTTACTCCAATCCCTCCCTCAGAGAGAAATGAGAAATCTGAGAGCCAATAAGTCAAATCGCAAGAGGCTTTTTTCCTCACTTTTAATCACATACCTGCTCTTTCTGCTTCATCCTGGGTCCTGCCCACACTGGCTTGGCTAAAAGATTATTTCTCCATTTTTATTTTAAAATAACAACCTATGCAAAGATCTAGACGCTTCCAGGTGGCAGGGCGTTGGAAGGCATCATCAAGAGCTGTCCGGGCATTGGATTCCCTGTGGAGGTGTTCTTGGCTGGATCAATCAGGAAAAAACCCTCTGAAAGACAGATGTCTCTGCACATCTCCCCAGAGGGCACTAACACCTGCCAAATTGCCCCTGTGCCAACAAAAGTCCCCAGCACTCAGCTTTATTAAGCCTTTGCATAGCCAAACAGATGTCATTTTGAGTCAGTTCTTATTTTCCCATTTTCTAACTTTACCCTTCCCTCTCTTTTCATCTCTTCTCCTTTGGGCCTCTCTTCTTCCTGGCATTGTTCCATTAATGTTACTACTATTGTAGTAAAGGAATAATCACTGAAATGTGTACAAATATCCATGAACATGCCATGCGAATGCATTGTTTCCCAGGTGCTATGTTTCATAAGGAAATGGCAGATTTTTAATTATCAGCAAAAAATGACCTAAGAACCACAAAAGTAAGTGTTTGTGACATGAAGAATCTACACACAATCAAAAAAAATATTGTCAATGTGTAGTACATTTGTTATCTTTACTTCTCATCCTTAATCAGTAAGAATATTTGAATCAATATACAATTCAGATGCTGAGGGGACTTGGATTTTAAGAAGCTGTATGACTAGTAGTTATTCAATCTGACCTCCATCATTTGGTGAATAAGGAAGAAAAATTAAGAGAAGAAGCACATAGTATTTTTTATTGTCAAATTCAAGAATTATATCACTTCTGTATGTTATCTTCCTTATGCATGCAATAAAATCTACTTGCATATTTAATGATATAAACTAAATTTACTTGAATATAAAGTGACAAAACAGTTTAAAAGGGCATGCTCTGTGGTCCAGAAAACCAGCACTATCCAAAAAGTCATATGTTGGTGATTGGTAACATTTGAACCTCAGTTCATATATGAAAATTAAGGCTACACAATTAGCTGTTATAATGCATTCCTATCAAATAAAAAATTTTAATAGTATTTGGTAATTCCAAATACAGACCCTGAAGCCAGACTGTATATGAATACTGTTGTAATCATTGAAGACCAATGTGACTGAACAAGTCATTGCCTTCTCTTATCTGTTTTCTCACTTACAAAATATTTATAATAACCCTAACGACCTTAATTGTTTTGAAGATTAAGTAAAATATTTATGTAGAATACTCAGAATAGTTTCTAGCAAAAAGTGAATGCTACCTATGGATTAATTGCTATATTGTTATTTTTATATGGTTGTAACTGCCCACTTCCCTATCTCTATGCAGAGTTATTGCTTAACAATTCTCAAGAAGGGATAGACTGTTTCTCCAGTTCCACTCACTTACAGAGGTAATGGTGTGTTGATTTTGATCTTAGGCTTCAAGAGGCCATGCAAGCTGCAATACTCACTCAGACCTTATTTCCACCAAAGAGGCTGCTAAGGGTCACCTACAGGGCACGAGACCATACAAACCAGTGCCAACTCTGCCCAAACTGAGGTCTCAGAAAGAATAGGCAAAATCAACAAAACCAGCCTAAAACTGACCTCACATGCATAAAGAAGCCCAGCTGAGAGTCATCAAGTTGAGTCCATCCTAAATTACAAACCACAAAACTGTGAGCTAAAGAAGCTGCTCTTATTTTAAATTTTGTGATATTTTGTTGTGCAGCAGTAACACACTGATAGATCTATTTAAGTACATTTTTTATATTACCCCAAATTCTTTGATACTTTCCTCATCAAGAAGACAGAAGATACTCTTTTAACACTCTTCCAATCACAAAAGGGATGCACAGCTCTTCCTTTTGAACCTGGATTGGTTTGTGACTGATAAACCAAAATAATGCATCAGAAGTTACATGACTTCAGAAACAAGGGCAGAAAGGCTCCTTGAAATATGGACTCTGGGATAAGTCAGGCATCAAGGAAGATGCATCACTATCCTGAGGTGGTCATGATGGAGAGGTGACACAGAATATTCCATTCATGGCCCCAGCTGAGCTCCCAGTTGACAGCCAGCCGTGTGACTGACCATCTTGTATATCCAGCCCTGTCAAGACCTCACTTGACTGCAGCCCAAATGACATCTGACTACGACTTCCTGGGAGACCCTATGTGAAAATGACCCCATCAAGCCCTTCTGGAATTTATGGCCCACCAAATTGTGAGCAAAATTAAGTTATGTAAGCTGCTAAGATTTGTAGTAAGCAAATAATCAACAATCGAAACAATCAACCATTGAAACCAGAACATCCCACCATGGTGTTACTGGATTGTGGTAGAAAAATTTTTCTTCTAAAAAGCTACTTTGGGATGGGCATAGTGGTGCACACCTATAATCCCAGTGGCTCAGGAAGCTGAGGCAGGAGGATCATATGTTCAAAGCTAGCCCCAGCACCTTAGAGAGACCCAGAGCAACTAAGCGTGTCTCAAGACCTCAAAATTAAAAATTAAAAAACTGATAGAGATGTGAATCGGTGGTTAAGTGCCCCTGGGTTCAATCTCTGGTACAAAAAAAAAAAAAAAGAAGAGAAAAAAATGTCACTTCAAAATAACAGGAAATATCTTCTTTTTATGCAAATCATGGTGTTATCTTCTTGAATTATTTTTTACGTTTATTATAGATAGATATAATATTGGGGTTCATTTTGACATAATCATATAGCATGGAATATAATTTGCTCCAATTCAGTTCCCAGTACTTTAGCTTTCCATCCTCTACTATTACCCCTGCTCTCTTTCCTCTCTTCTACTGGACTTTCTCCTATTTATCTATAGTTTTTATTTTTTAAGTTAGTGCATTATGGATATACATGAAGGGCAAATTCACTTCTCTTGGACCAAGGACAAGATTTAGAATTATGAACACTCTTTTCCATGGTGACTTGGAGCTGAACACCGTACAGGAATATAGAATCTCCATCGATAATATGTTCTGATCTGTGCTTGCCTTTAAAGTTCTGTCTTTTAGAACAACCAACACATTTAGATCCCATGGGCTAAAGTGGAAGCATTTTTTGATTCACACCCTCCAAGTACTTGGCTTGTATTTCCATAGAAACCTGCCTGTGGAGTTCTCTTGGGATGCAAGGACCCACGGAGTAGAAAATGAAGCACTAAATGCCAGACTGAAACACACTGGTGTTTGCATCTTCAACTTCGTCCAACTGAATGAAGTTTTGAGACTTTATATTTTTACATCACTTTCCCAGGACCCAGATGTATTGGTGACCAAACATGCGAGTTTGAGGGCAAAGAACTGGGGTCATTTCCTATTTCCCTCATTTCTTTTTCTTGTGACACTAAGTTCCCGAATCTCTCACTAGAGAAAACATTTCTGAAAGCACTTCATTAGAACGTCAGATACATTCTTCATGGCAATCAATGTTGGGTGCATTTTCCTACAAATGGGACTAACTTCAAAAGGGTTTATGTTTACCTAGGGTCATCTTTATTAGCTTAAAGTGGATAGTGTGGAAAACTTCTGCTGAAGGTAGGCAGCTGTACACTTTAACTCAGATTGTCTCTCCAACTTCTTATAGAATCTTGGGGAAAAAAATCAACTATTTTATGATTTTTATTCCCCTGCCTCTTCATCTATAGAATATAAGAAATAGCACTTACCTTGATGGACCCAAATAAGATAGTTTATGTAAAAGCACCTAGTATAGTGGTTCGCATTGAGTAGTTGGTCACTAAGTGTTGGTTTTAATCCATTCAGGGATGACATTTAAAACCAACACCAAGTTTTATGTCAATCTATTTATTTGTGCAATCCTGGGGAATGTATCTTACCTGTGCCTAAGTGTATCCACTGATAAAGCAAGATTTTTTTTAAAGACATTACTACGTAGTTCAAATGTAATAGTATATGTGTATTTTCAAGCACATAATGATGATTGCAAAAGATAATTATAAAAACTGATTACATTAGTTGTTTTTATTTAGGAATTATTTAGGATTATCAGCAAGGATGCTTAAATGTATCTTTGAGGGATGTCATTATGTGTTATTACCAAATGTAAATGTCCAAGCCAGGATCTAACCTGAATAAAGACAAAATGCTAAGTGTATAAACACCTCCTCAACACATATGGACGTGCATGCATGGGTGACAGATACTTCCTCTTGTGCTCTATTTACATTTTTGCCACATGCCTTTTGTGTGTGTGTGTATGTGGAAGGTGGGGGCATTGCTGAGGATTTAACCCAGGGCCTTGTACATGTGAGGTAAGCACTCTACCTACTGAGCGATAGCCCCAGCCCTGAAACATGCCCATTCTTTAACATATAAGCTCTAATGTTCCTGAATTTCTCACCATGCTCTGAAGCTCTTCTATCTAAAAGCCAGAGTCATACTGAGTGGAAGTTAATCAGTGACTCTCTGGGTGTGATGTAGCTTAAAATATTGTGTCTTTTTGGTGGCGTGTGAACTTTGTAAGTGGAAGATCCCAAAATATACTAGGCTGGCTGGAGAATGAACTAGACAGAAGGAAATGAAAGGGGAGGTGCCATTTCCAGAGGTTTTCATGAAAAGGAAAAGGTAGAGATTATAGAGAAATAAAAGGATTCCTCTTCCATACTGATTCTAAGCACTTAACCAAGTAACCCAAATGTTCATCGTGTTGGGGGAGGGGAGGCCCTGTGATCATCAATGACAGAGCCTTGAATCTCCTCACCTTTTAAAAACTCTTTGCTTTCTAAGGTTCCAATTGCTCATTTATAAGATAGGAATGATTACATACTGTAGTGTGCTGTTAAATGTTTAACTGCCAAATCCATATCTCTGGGGGCAAAGGTGAGCCCTGATTGTAAGTTGCTGATTTCTTAATTATAAATAGACCATAGTGATCAATTTCAACTCATAAGGCAGAGTTGGGAAAAAAATGTGTTATAGCACATTACATAGTATTTCCACTTTACATAAACAATAGAATTAAATAACATCAGAAGCAGAGATAATAGCAAAATGTAGTAAAATAATTAGAGAGTAATAACTTTGAGTTTTTATTACCATTTTTAATAGTGCAAGTTTCTCTGATTTAACTTTTAATAATGTCTTTATTTTACAACAAGCCCTCCAAACTCCTGAAAATACAATAATCAACTCCTGCTAGCTGGTCTGAGCCAGTTCCAGCACACCACTGATTATATTGGCTTAAAAGGCTCATTTTGAGAATTATCATGCTACATTTTTTTATTTAAATCTTAGAGAAACCCTGTTTAAAGCTATTACTTTATATCTTTCAATTTAAGCCATCTTAATAACCTTACCAGTAATTCTGGATGTTAAAGAAATTGATGCGACTCTGATGTCAATTGCATTGTTAGCCTAGTTAAGTCGAGATGCCTGCCATCTTATCAGATTAAGGATTTCAGCACCAGTAGCAATGACTGGAATGTGTAACAGTACAGGCCTCAACAACAACAAAATCATCAAGAGGAGGAATCAACCCTGGTGGTTCATATCTAAGCTCCTGTTCTGACCAATTGCATGCTTCAAGCCTCCAGGCAAGCTGGAAAAGGTGGAAGGTGAACTGGAAGTTGCACGGCCTGACAGATAAAGAAAACCCTGGAAACATTGTTTGTCACTCTTCTTATTCTGTTGTGTCTACAAAGGCTTCTAGATTCCTCTCTCTCAGGCAAGTAGATTGAAAAATACCAATTATCACATGACAAGCAGGAAGGCAAGAAATGGATCAGAGAAGTATTTTCAAACCGGAAAGAATAAGTAAGATGGTGATAGAGGAGGGGGATGAGGAGAAAGGGGAGAGAATTTTCATTTAGTTCCTATCCAGAGGCTAAAATCTGTTCCACTTATTAAATGAAAGAACCTACTTCCTGGATTCCAGGAATATTCTTCTGAACAAAATTGTTGTATCTTACAGAAGCAACGCCTTTTGCCTGGATGAAAAAAAATAAGTAATAACAAAGACCCAAAGATGAGAAATAGTGGAAGATCTTCAGCACACTTAAGAGATTCTCTTTCCTTCTTTTTACTAATATACAGAGAAAGTCAACCACAGGGGAGGCAGAGGTTCAAGGGCAACATAAGAATTTTTTTTTAATTTTTTTAAGGAAAAGACTAAACATTTTTAAGACAGTAAGCAAGAGCCACTATTCACATTGTAAGCAACGTTTTAACAGAGTTTATGTTAGCACTGTTACTTTTTTTTCTTACCATTCAGAGACTTTCCCAAGTCTTGAAGAAGCACAGCCCATAAGCTGATAGGAATAGAAATGTCAAACTAAGTCAGTCTGCTGGAGCTGCTTGATTCAGGCAGCCGAAAGGCAGATGGAGAAGATTCTGAAGGTCAATCAGAACCATCACTATTATTTCTGGCAGAAAATGTATAGAATCAAGTCTAAAGAATAGACAAATCTGAAAGACAGATATGAATGGGAAAAAGCAAGAAACAGGGGGTCCACGAACAAAAGATTTAGAAATGGGAGAAAATCATGTCCTTGAGATAGGACAAGATGACTGCCGTTAACATAGAGTGTGTGTGTGTGTGTGTGTGTGTGTGTGTGTGCATGCGCGCGCACAACGCATACAGAGATATACATGCACTCAAAATGTAGTTGTTCAAGTCATCAGTCAGGAGGAAAAACTAATGTATTTTTCTTTTAGATAATCCAAAAAGGATACTTTCTTCACTTCTTTAAATAAATGAAAAGAGAAAACAATCCAGTTGTTTATGTGAAGTAGAACATAGCACAGCAAATAAATATGGGGAAAAAAATGTAGCAGAAGCAAAATTTGTTGTTATCCTTAATTATTCTGAGATGTAGTTTTAAGACCCTCCCTCTGCCTTTTAAATCTGTTTTCTTTGGAAATATCAAAAAATAATTCACTCAGTATCTTACCCAGGCACATGCAGAGAATGATGGCAAAATGTATAACTGCAAAAGGGATTATGTTAGAGGGAGAAATGCATAATATAAGAAGAATGAGGAATGTATCAAGCATGTTAAAGGTACAGTGTCTCCATCTACTGTAGAGTCAAAGGATTCAAACTTTCAGTATCTTGATGTTTTGCCATTTTTCTCTGATCTTCATTTTCCTCCTCTCCAGGAACATCCTTCAGAGGAAGATGAATTTGTTAAAGTTACAGGAAGGCCACATGCTTTTGTTCATTTGTGAACAATCTCACAAGTAAAGCAAGAATGATGTCATCTTTTCTGACCCTCTCCCCAAGCTAGTTGACTTCTCAGCAATCTCTCTCTTCTTTCTTCCTCATTTTTTCCCTGTAAATTTGCCTTCTCCTCCCCCCCACCCACCCAGAAACTTGAAATTTAGTTTCAGTTTTACTGTCCTGGCTAATATTCCAACAGCATAAGGACAAAGAATCCTTGGATTAGAAGCTGATTCTGATTTTAGTGTATAATTTTTTCAAAGGGGAGATAGTAGAAGAGATACACTTCCTGTAGCACACAAGAAAATAAAACCTAGCAAATACTCTCTCCAAGAAAGTATATTCAGTTAACAAGTTTGATTCACTAATTTCCATACTCTACAGCAGTTCCCCTTATCCACGGTTTTGATTTCTGCAGTATTAGTTATCCATAATCAACTGCCACGTGAAAATATTAAATGGAAAATTCTAGAAACAACCAGTTGCTAAGTATTAAATTATGCACTGTCCTGAGCATCACGATGAAATCTCATACCTTCCCACTTGGGATGGGAATCATCTCTTTGTTTTGCATCTCCATGCTGTACACACTACCTTCTCCTTACTTACTTTGCTCTTAATCACAGTTACCAGATCGACTGTCACAGTATCATCACATTGAAGTAACCCTTATTTCCCTTATTTTACTTAATAATAGCCCCAAAGTGCAAGAGTAGTAATGTTGGCAATTCAGACATGTCAGAAACTAGCCATAAAGTGCTCTCTTTAAGTGACAGGTGAAAGTACAAAAAGATATTTTGAGAGAGAGAGAGAGTTTGAGAGAGAGAGCACATTTACATAACTGTTATTCCAGTATATTGTTGTGTTGTTGAAATCAAAATTTTTGGTAATTAGTTCTCCATGAATTTTCTTATTTTTTTTCATTAATCTTTCTGTGCCTAATTCATAAATTAAACTTTATCACAGGTATGTAGGTACAAGAAAAATAAACTTGGTATATATAGAGAGAGTTCAATACTACCTATCCATGCTGTCAAGCATTTACTAGGGGTCTTAGAACATATTCCCTAAAGAAAAGGGAAACCACCAAAGTCCAATTATGACCCAGTTTGTTAATGTATAAATTCATTCTTCAGAGAAAATCATACCTCCTGAAACATGATACTTAATTTTTACACCAACCCGAGTCTAAAGTTTTTTCTTTCACCTCTAACTTTTGCTGAGTACACACAATGCCTTTGCTGCTGTCCAGACAAGAATGCAGTATGGTTCCAGCTTTGTGGAAGGGTCCCAAGGGTCAGCCTCACCAGACTTGTAAGTTGAATACTGAAAAGTACCTCAAGGGCAGATTCTCATCAGACTCATTCTCCTGAGTCTGACATGCTATTTTTGCAACAGAAACACCATTCTCCAGGACTGTCCCTGGAAAGAAACCTATGCAAATATTTCCATTATGAGGAATAAAGCTATAGGCTTTTAGGGAAACCACATTTGATGGCAGGTATTATGTAAACCATTCCTGACTCAATGGGCTAACATTTAGGGAAGGAGTCAGAGAATAGCGGTCTGAACTGAGCTGGGGCATTATGAGTGAAGGAAAACTCAGATACATTAGATTGATTTTAAAGACTGCATGTTTTTTTCAAGAACTCTGAATGTGGAGTTAACTTATGTGGGTTTGAATCCCAATTCTGTCACTTGGATATTAACTGAATGACCTTGAGCAGGTAACTTTTTGTTTGTAAACTTGTTTTTTCATGAATACAATAGAAAGGATTTTTCTTTCTCCATAGAGTTATTCCAAGGACTAAGATAACTTCTGAAATAATTCATTATTTTCAAAACACTTGACACTCCCTCGTTGTTTTCAATAACAGCAATAACATTTTAGAAACCATCCCTGCCAAAGGTATTCCTTGGTTTTGAGCATTGAAGGCAGTCTATAAATGCTCACATGACACTTGCCCTCCTCCTCCAAAAACATAACATAAAATAAAAATCAGAATATATAGATAGATTTTCATACTGATGGGGCGAGCAGCTATTTTTGCTCCTTCCACTCTTTTTTTGATACCTTTTGACAGAAATCAAATTCTTCAGTTAGTGCTCTTGCCCAGAGATGCTTGCAAATTATTTTAACTTGAAAATTTCAGATCCTATGCCAGAAGGAAGTGTTGCTGATGAAAGTAAAATGGAGTATTGAGCAGAAAGAAGGGATTCACCAGGCTTCACGAAATGTCTTCCTTAGAGACCCAAACTCTTCTCCCCAAAAATGATCTAAAGAGAAATATTTGCTAGGAACAAGAGGTCTTGTCCATGGTCACCCCTAAAGTCCTACCACAAAGAGGAGGTAGCCCAGCCACGTGAGATAGCTAAGAAATCTCCTCCTCAAATAATGACCTTACAACTTCTGCACTGGTGGGATCAGTACATTTTTGATTGACTGGTCTTTTTTACAACCTGCTAGAAATGGTGCAGGTCTGAGGTATAGTAGGGAATACTCAATTAATTAAAAGGTTGTTCTGAGCAACAGACTTAGTTAGTACAATTGATCTTCAGGGGCAGAAGCTCTTGCCTCCAGCTTTGGCTCAGCTGCCACATTATTATGAACTCTTCTGTTTTGTTGAGGAGGGGACATGGGAGAAGAAAGGTCTCTGTCCTCAGAATGGTGTTGACAGGGTCAGTGCCCAGCTGAGCTCCAGAGAAGCCTACGGCGAAAAAAAACTCAATAACACTGAACCTATCTTTATTGAAAATTTCGATAATTAGTTCTCCATGGAATTTTTGGCATTAATTTTGATTTTAAAACTTTTGCATTTAAAATATTATTTGTCTTCTTGATTGCTTTTGGGACAACTAATGTGAATGCTTTAATTGCCTCACCCTAGTCACAGTCCTGACTCAGGGTCTTTGTCCTCAGAGGAGGAATCTTGTGGGTTCAAAAGAAAATACAGTTCTGCTCCAGATTTGGGGGAAACAGTGCCACTTCCTCAAAGTTCCTGGTCAGCCTGCAATGCAGTCCACCTTCCCAAAGCAATACCACCGGCTCATAGGGAGAGCCTAAGGCTAAATGCATGCAGTGTTCTGCCAGACTCGCCTCCAAGTGAGAAACCTGGGCTGGAGCCAACATTATATCCAGTTTTCAGAACTGACAGAGGAACTTCATTAAAGATAAAGCTGATTGGAAGTGCCTTGTTCACAAAACCTGAGGACCTAGGCTTGCTCCTTGGAATTTCACCTTAGTGCCTCTGCAAATCTATTCATATTGTTTTGACTTTGAGACACTTCTAAGCCAACTAACTTCCAGCCTGAGTCTATGTCTATTGTTCAGTTCAGTTCCTCCTGCTATTGCTGGTTACTTGTCCCAGTTGTGGCAGCCCCTTGTCAAGCTCACTTCCTGATAGCAATTAGCATGCCATATTGCTGCTCCTCTCCTCTAATAGCACAGACACAACAACCTGAGAATGAAAAGATACACTTTAAAAAAAAATTTCAAAACGTGCACATGCTAACAAAATCTCCTCTCTTCTTAACCCTGCTAGGAAAAAGGGACCTGAAGATACAGGCCAACCACTTTTCTTCCTGTGTTAATCCCCTCCTTTCAGAAGCCACAGGCAGGCTACAGCAGTGCATATTTCCTCTGAAGACAACTCCCAGCCCAGCTGTGCTGCTAATACAATATTGTCAAGGTATCTAAACTATTTAGTTGTTTGTTCACACATTCAAGGGATGGAAAAATGGAAGGCTAAGATGCTGTCTGCTCCCTGGTTCCAGACAAGTCCTCCACTCCTACTTGACTTTCTCATCTTCTATTTTTTTTCCCTTTGCCCTCACCATCGATGATAGTCTAATTTGTGGAAAACCAGAAAGCATACATTGTACCCGAATCAACCACTTGAGCTGCCAGATTCGATTTCCTGGTAGATGTGATATATAGAGGAAAGAACAACAGTGGCTGACAATTAGATGTATTTTTCTGCAGGTGCTCCAACCCTCCAACCTTCTGCCGCTAACCTACTGTCCTCAGCAGAACTGAGGGAATTTCATTGGCTCCCAGAGAGGGAGACAGAATTTCTCAGAGTCAGGTCAGACCCTCCCTGATGGTTTGTCAGCTCTTTCAGCATCACTCATAACAAAAAAGCCCATCCTCGAAGAAAACGCTGGGAAGAAGGCAGTGGGATATCCTGGAGGAAGAATGTGCTAGAGGAGACATAAAAGGATTTCAACTAAATGTTACCGTTTTCTCTCTTCAACTTCACCATCAGACTCCACTGGACTGAGTGTTTTACAAGTAAACATATCCACTACAGTGCTTGATGGCATCATTCCACAGCACCCTCCCCCTCTCTCTCTCCATTTTTATCACATTGTTCTTATGGATAATTATGTTTGGGGCAGTCATTAACACCTTAATGTAAGATGCCATAAAATGTCTTTTTTGGTTGGAAGGAAAACACAATATAGAACATAGTAAAACAACAACACATTTGTTGCCCCCCAAAGAAGATGAAAAAGAAGAGAGAAAATCAGTCATGTTGCTATGTTGAACACTGCAGTGAGGCAAAAGGATCAGCAGATGATATCTTATAAAATAAAGCTAATTTGTAAAATAAATTTGAAAACAAACTCAAGATCTCTGATGGTTGATTTAAGTGACAATTTGACTGGATTAAGGAATAATTAGAGAACCAGTAAAGCAATTATTTGGGGTATATCTTTGATGGCATTCCATAGGAAATTGGTGTGTGAGTCTGAGTAGAAAAGATTTTCCTTCCACATAGGTAGGCACCCAGTCAGCTGGGGACCCAAAATGAAGACAGGGAAAATGAATTGGTCTCTCCTGGAGCTGGGATATATTTTCTTCCTCCTCCTTGGACATCAGAACTCCAGGCTCTCTGCCCTTAGGATTCCAGGATATAAAGACTGTTAGCAACCTCGAGTTCCCAGGCCTTTGTGGACTTAGACCAAGAGTTATAGCATCCCCTTCTCTAGTTATGAGGATTTTGACTTGGACTGAGTTATGCTACCAGGTTCCTGCTGTCTCCAACTTGTATGTAGACTTTTGTGAGACTTCTCAGTCTCTTTTGTATAAGCTCATTGACCTAAAAATTTCCTCTCTCTCTCTCTCTCTCTCTCTCTCTCTCTCTCTCTCTCTCTCTCTCTCATCTACCCATCTACATTCCATTGATTCTGTCCCTCTGGAAATCACTAACATAGGTTTTTCCTCAACAAGAGACTCAATGTCAAACAAAGGATAATTTAAGGAAGAAGGAAGGAAGAAAGAAAAGCCTTTAAGAAAAAATCAATAGGGATGGAATTAACCTGAGAGGGTCTCTGCTAAACAGATGCTTATTTTGGCTCCTTGACGTAAGTTTTCTTTCTAAAATCTCTCCATATTTTGAAATGTTTGCTCTTAAATTTTGAAACAGCCTTTCAGGAAACCTGAATTGGTCCAGGGCTAGAGATCCTCTCTTCTTCTCACCCATCCCTGCTCTTTCCAACATCTATCTGGAGGTGGCGATTGGCTTACAGCCACTCCTCAGTGCCCCCCAGCTGTATATTTGGAATACCTTTGTCCACTATAAAACTTAAATAGGTTTTAGATCCAGATATTGCATCCAAGAATTGTATCTGGACACCAGATCCATGGCTTACATTTATCTAACTCTGTAGGTATCCAAAGGCTGAGGACAAGGAAAAAGACATTATCAGAGACTCCATTTTCAAAATGGACGGATCCTAGGGAGAGCCTTGGGCTCTCCTATAGCCTACCAATGGGCAAAATGATATTGGTTGTGGTTTCTTATTTTATAAGATAAACACTTTCCTGGAAGACCATGGTCTTTTTATGTACTTTCCCACTATTATTTTATGCACCCAATTCTTCTGAAACCTAATTCGAGATGCTCAGATTCCTATTTGGTTCCCATCTTTAAAAACCAAGTTCCCATTAGAGAATTCTGCCATTGTTCCCAAGAGATTGGAGTGAAAGTTAATAAAATGAACTTTTCAAGATAATTGGCTCCAAAAGACTCTCTTGCCCTGCCTTTTCTATTTATTGACAATCCCTCTGGGAATCACAAGACAAAATAAGTTGGGATTCATTAGGTGCACCATGTCTGATAGAGAGCCAGTCCGTGGAAGCTGATTTCCTGGGTTTTGGGAGCTACATTCTGGTAGAAATTCTGTAGCTCTGCTCAAATGCCTGCTTCTGACCTTCTTAGGCTGGTTTGCCCTCATCCACATTCTGCTCCAGTCTGCCTTGCATACTTTCACATGGTTGCATACTTTTACATGGTTCAAGACAATTATATTTTGAATTCTCAAATCAAAAGGCATTCCTGCAGTCAATTTATTCTAAGACATGATGTTAGCTAGCTTTTTGTCTCTGTGACAAAATATCTGAGAAAAAGAACTCATAGGAGGAAAGATTTATTATGGCTCTCCATTTCAGAAGTTCAAATCAATGGCCACTTGGCCTCATCACTGTGGGCTTGTGTTTAAGCACAACATCAGTGCAAGGTACATATGACAAAGCAGAGCTTCTCATATCATGATGGCTTGGAGAGAGAGAGAGAGAGAGAGAGAGAGAGAGAGAGAGAGAGAGAGAGAGAGAGAGAGAGAGAGAGGTTGCAGAGAAGATACAGTCCCTAAGGGCACACTCCCAAGGACACACTTCCTTCAAAGAGGCCTCCTACAATTTCCATCATTTCCCAAGAATTTCTTTGGTTATAAACCCATAAGAGGATTGATCACTTGATAAAACCACAGCCTTCATGATCCAGTTACTTCCCCAAAATGTCCCACCTTTTAATATTGCTGCATTAGGAATCCAGTCTTTAACACGTAAGCCTTTGGGGACATTTCATATCCAAACCCTAACAGACACACATTTTCATGTGGCTATTTTGTAAGGCCATGAAGTGAAATAATCACCACCTGTTTTCAGAAAATCTTCAGGACACATCACTCATTCACTTACATATTTGTTGATCCTATTATTCTGATGCATTAATTCAGTTGATGAGAAGAAAAGAGTTTAACTGCAGATAATTCCAGGCCAGAATAAAGAGCTTGTATTCTAGAAGAGGGAGTCAGAGGAAGATCAAGGAAGCAAGGAAATAAGCAATAATGATCTCAGATTATTCAAATTGTGGATCAAAAATGAAAAGTTTCCAGAACTAGAAAGTATCTGGTGAAGAGAGGTATTTACTGAAAAAGACGGTTTCAGGGCATTCTGATTTTAAACCTAGCAGTGTAGACTAAGCCCATTCTTGAAAGGCCATCTTTTTGCAGGGAGAAATACCAGGGACTGAACACAGAGGCTCTCCAGTACTGGGCCACATCCCAGCCCTACTTTATATTTTATTTAGAGACAGAGTCTCACTGAGTTGCTTAGCACCTGACAGTTGCTGAGGCTGGCTTTGAACTTGTGATGCTCCTGCATCAGCCTCCCAAGTCTCTGGGATCACAGGCATGTGCCACAGCACCTGGTTTAGAAAGGTAATCTCTTAATTGAAATAGAAAAAAAAATAAAATGAAAATCAGTTGGCCCTGCAAGGGTCAGAGGAAGAAAACTTGAGGTAAATGATACAAGTGCAAAGACACTAAGGGAAGAGATTGGAGGTGATGGGGCAGAGAGTAGGTTTGTGAAATATTATAAGCTATGAGAATGGAGAGGTAACCAACAGCTAGATCCTCTAGGACTTTAGTGCCACAACCAGGAGTTTAGACGTTATTCTAAATATAGTGAGAAAAATGTTTTAGTGAGTAGATAACCATCAGCACATATCCCTGGTTAGCTGAATATACCTCAATTTTAGGTGCCACTAAGTAGGCTCAGAGGAGTCAACATTTTAAAGAAGGGCTTCCACTGGAACTGACAAAACAAATAAATTAAGATGATAAGCATGGTGACATTGCTACAGTCTGGATCTGAAATATTTTCTAAAGACCCATGTGTTAAAGACTTTTCCACAGTCTGTGGCCCCATTGGGAGGCGGTAGGCCTGTAAGAAGTGGGGCCTACGGGAAGTCAGTCAGGTCACTGGGGATGTGCCCTTGACTAGGATATTGGAACCCTGGCCTCTTGCTGTCTCTTGGCTTCTCAGCTGCCATGAGGTGAACAGACCCCAGCCACCACACACACTCCCACTACGGTGTCCGGTGTCACCACAGGGTCAGGTAACTATGGAGGGAAACCCCTAAAACCATGAGCTAAAATAACCACCCCCACACACTTTAGGTTGATTATCTGATCTATGTTGTCGCAATGATGGAAAGTTGACTAAAATAGAGATGTACAAATGAGAAACTCTCTCTGCGTTGGGTTTCTACTTGGCCTGTAAAATCATCTCATTCCACAAGGCCAAACATCTCTAAATCAACATCATTTTTTCATTGCTGAATATGATAGAACATCTCCTTAACCTTGACCCATGTGGACTGCTTCGGGGCTTGTGTTATTGAATAATTTTGTCAATGATAATAAAAAGTTGCTTTTTAATTAGAAGAGAAGAGGGTAGTATTTATAGTGAGATAATAAAGGAATTCAATGAAAGTCCAATATGATCATAATAGGAGATGTCTGGTCTCAAATGCTCCTGCTCTTAAGTATTACTCCTGGCAGGCTGCTGTGTATCTGCTGAGCATGAAGACACACCTTCCTGTTGAACACCTGGAAAATGGTCTTGCTAGAGAAGACCACCAACAAAATAGAGAAGAGTAAACTCACAGTACAGACTCTTTGAATGTTAGCTGTGCTTTCTACCATCAGACACTTCCAAGATGATAAGAATTAGTTACAGAAACAGAGGAGCACAGAAGCTGAGAGTCTGGGCTTTGGAGTCAAAACTGGGTTCATGTTCACACCTGTACCCACACTTGCCGTCAATGCCTACTATTCCTCACTTTGGTAAATGACAGCTTCATACTTCCAGGTGGTTGCAATCATCCTTGACACCTGTCTTTATCTCCATGATCAATCCATCCGTTAATTCTGTGAGGGTGGACTTCAGTGTACATCAAGACCTTCTTCTGCTCCTACCAGGCTTATCCAGGCTACCACCATCTCTTGCCAGGTTTGTGCAACACTTTTCTAACTGATGTCCCTCCAAGCATTACTCTTCACTGCTGGCAGGATAAGCTGTCAAAAAGTAGGTCAGAAAGGTGTCAATTAATTCCACACTCAGAGGATTGGATTTAAACACTCACTTAGAAACTAAGTAGAGTAGGGAAAGGACAGATCAGATCTTTTTTGAAAAAATTTTTTTCTATTAATATATAACAGCGGAATGCATTACAATTCTTATTACACATACAGAGCACTCTGTACACAAAGGATATTCACACCAATTCGTGTCTTCATACATGTACTTTGGATAATAATGTCCATCATATTCCACCATCATTTCTAACCCCATGCCCCTCCCTTCCCCTCCCACCCTCTGTCCTATCTAGAGTTCGTCTATTCCTCCCATGCTCCCCCTCTCTACCCCACTATGAATCAGCCTCCTTATATCAGAGAAAACATTCAGCATTTGGTTTTTGGGGATTGGCTAACTTCACTTAGCATTATCTTCTCTGACTAGTAAAGTCAGGCAGATACCAACTGGATCCAGTAATGGAGGCTCACATCACCAGTGATAAGTGGCATGATCCCCTGTGCCAGTGATATATTGATGAGAAGAGCACTCACCCCCTATGCTGTGCTTCCCCAAAACCATAAGTCCACTGTAATTACGAGGAATCAGTAAACCAAACCTAATAGAGGGTCATCTTACAATGTAGCTGTACTCTCGAAGACTCTCAGAATTATGAAAATCAAGAAAAGACTGAGGAAAGATCCTAAGATATCAAGAAGATAAAAGAATATGGCCAGCCATGGTCTGAAATTATTGCATGAGTAGAAGTTTAAGTTGTACACTGGAGTAGTGTCACAAAATATTGAGACATTCTGCTTTATGCTGATTAGGATGTGAATAATTCCCTTGTCCAACGTATTCATGTTATATGTGCTTATTTTACTTAATTATGACCCCAAAGTACAAAAAGAGGGAAGCTAACAATTCAGATATAGCAAAGAGAAGCTGTAAAGAACTTTAAGTGAAAGGATGAAAGTTCTTAGTAAAAAAAGGTAAAAGATCATACACCAAGGATGTTAAGATCTATGTCATAAGAAGCGCCTATGAAATTGTAAAGAAGGAAACAGAAGTTTGCACCAGGTCTCTGTTACTATAACAAGATAACTGAGATAACTTAATAAGAGGAGATGGGCATTTTGGCTTATAGTTTCAGAGGTTTTAGTACATGGTCAATTGTCATGTCATTTTGGACCTGTGGCAGGAAGCATATTATAGTTGAGCAAAGTTGATTACCTCCATGACACCTGGGAAATGCAAAACAGGAAAAGACTAGTATCCCACAATCTACTTCAAAGGCACAACTTCAGTGACCTAAAATCTGCCAACAGGCCCCACTTCTTAAGTGTTTCTACCACCTTCCAAGAGCACCATCTGTTGGGGTCAAGCCTTTAAACACATGGGCCTTTGGGGGACATTCCAGATGTGAACAATAACATACCTCAAACTGAAAAAATTATGACCATGGTGCATAATAAGTGCTTAATTAAAATAGTAAAGGGATCAAATTATAGTGTTCAATACAATTTATGGTTTCATATATTCACTGGGGGTTTTGAAACATATCCCCTGATAATAGGGGGAACTATTGTAATATCAGTAATAGTAATATATCAATGTTAATGTCTTGGTTTTGGCAGATTTACCATAGTTATGTAAGATGTTAACATTAGGGGAAACTAGGTGAATGGTTTATGGTAGCATTACGCTATCTATGCAGCATTTCTTTAAAATTATTTCAAAAATTTTTAAACAAATACAAAGTCATATCATTTCATTTCTTTATTCGAACTCTTAAAGCTTCCCATCTTCCTGACTGCATAATCTGCCCCACCAGAATATCTCTGACCTCAATCAGTTCTCTGCCATCAGCCTGGCCCTGTGGTTGTTCTTCAAAGACTCCTGACATTTCAAAGTTAGTCATTTTATACTTGCTTTTTCTACTTCCTGAAATGACCTACCTCCAAACATGTGCATTTAGTTTCTTTATATATATATATATATATATATATATATATATATATATGTGTGTGTGTGTGTGTGTGTGTGTGTGTGTGTGTATTCATTACTATGATTACTATATATATATACACATATGTATATATATATATATACACATATGTACAAGAGAGGAAAAGGATCATATATATATATATATATATATATATATATATATATGATCCTTTTCCTCTCTTGTTAGAATATAAATTCCAAGAGGTATGGTTTGAGTGCTGTGTTTACTGCTGTATTCTTAATTTTCTTTGGCATACTGTAGGTACTCTATATTTTTCTAAGAATTGAAAGATCTTGGATATTTGCTTAATATTAGACTCTGCTTTCACATACAGAGCAATAATTGCCTATTTCACGAATGTCTTATAAATGTGTTAAAGAATGTAAAGTGTTATGCATAATGTTTAACATGTAAAATTTGTAAGAAGCTATATCTTATCCCTAGTTCCATTCCCATTACTATGATTACTATTTCCATGATTGATTGTTCACAAGTGGTTATGGATTTCACATTGAATTAGAACTGAACTGGAAGATTTGTAAAACCGGTGATTATCCCCTAATATACACATGTCTCTATACATATGAGAAAAATCTAGGGTTCCTTCCTCCATCAAAATAAATAATGATCTCTCTGCTTTGATATAGACAGAGGGAATTTTGAGGAAGAGGACTGAGAAACACATGTTTTAAGTCAAGATGTTAGGATTTATTTCCAGATCAAAAAACAAATTAAGTCATTTTTCAAGTAGTCTTATCCTTACCTTGGAGCTCCATTTCAAAGTAGCAATAATTATTTCACTGTGATTTCTGAAAATGAGCTCCAATGTGCTTGTGTCTTTTGCTACCTACTTCATGCATAAATATATATTAGGTACTTTCTGGTGTGGAGTGGTTTGTAATCTAGTCTAGGGTCACATATAGGTAAAGAAAATAATAAGTTTTGTGTTATCAAAAAAAAAATGATATATGACACAGACTGGATTCCTTTGTCCTGAGCAAAGCCAAAAGAAAAATACCATGAGGGTTAGAAAAACTTCACATGTGTTGTTTGCTTTTAGGTTCATTCATGTGTGCAATGTTGTATTTCATCTCTCTTCTTAGTCCTTAATGATAATTATAAAGATGTTTATTACTGATATTCTTTTTATCTCTTATTTGTTCCTTCTAGATATACATGACTATAGAGTGTATTTTGACATACATACATGGAATATAACTTATTCTTATTAGACCCCATTCTTGTGATTATACATGATGGAGAGTTTCACTGGTGGTATATTCATATATGAACATAGGAAAGTTATGTCCCATTTATTCTACTGCCTTTTCTATTTCCATCCCACTGCCTTCCTGATATTCTTATTATGAAAGGAATGGGATATAGATAAAATATACCATAATGTAATTTACCATTAGTATTCTTTTATTATTATAAATGATGTACCAGGCCTTGTGCTGAGCATATTGCATGCCACGTTGTCATTTATTAGTAAAGTTATAACTGTACTTAAAAGAGGTACTAATTTTATTCTCATTTTTTTAGTTAAAGAAAGTGAACTTCAGCAAGGATGAACATGCCTAGAGAGAGGACAGAACCAGAACCAGGTTTACAAGGCTCCAAGCTTGCACTCTATCACTTCCTCCGTATTTGAATCTTCCAAAGTTGAAACTCAGTGCTTGGAGCACAGCTGTTTATACATGCTAATTGGTATTAGGCTTACATTTATTCTGCTGAGGTCACAAATCTTATTGTCCAGGCACACATGTCAAGTCTGATCAGAACAACTGGAGCTTGGAATTGAATTTCCCCTGCTCTTTGCCCCCAACAGCTTGCAGGTTAAACCTAAATGTATGTGTTATCCATCTCTGCAGCTGGGCTCCCCGGACATTTATTGGTCTAAAAGTTAAACAGCACAGGAGACATTCCCATCCAAACCAGACTCTTCCATCTTCTTTAGTCAAACTTGTGGTGACGATCAGGGAAACCACATCAAGCAAAATGAGGGTGTTTCTCCAGGAAATTTTTTGGGAGAAAAGAAAAAAAAAAAAGAATCCCTAGGGTAGCCCATTCCCTTACTGAAAGAAAAAAAAAACACTGAGAAACAAGGTGAAATTAATTTGTTAACAGATATCAGACAGGACCAGATTTATGTTGCATACACGAACATGGGTCTGGAGGTCCCAGCCCTTCCCTGCAGAATGGAAATGTTAGTTCACAGCTCACAGTGATGGGTGATTGATAGCATGATCTGACAGAGGCCTTCAGCAGGGTCAAGAGTGAGTTATGGCCGCAGAGTTCTCTGTGTGCTCAGCACCACCGATGGTCAGCCTGTAAACCTCCAACAGCTCCTGCCCACATTCGTCCCCCGAGTGTTGTGAATACTGATTTCACGCTAGCTGGTTTTATCCTTGTAGGCCTAAAGAGAGGACAAGAATGGAAAAGAAACCACAACAACTAGAACAACAGAAACTGGAATTTCCAGGGCATTCAACACACTGCTGTATGCCATAAGGATGACAGAGAGAAGACAGAATGACCTCTAGTAGGTCTCTATCTTTTCTCTGAATATTGATTATTTAAAATCTGAAAAGTTTGGGGGAAGAACAGGAGGCTGAGAAGGAACCACACCCCACGCTTAAATAATGCCTCATAGTGTGAGAGAAGTTGATCTGTCCCAGAGGAATCTGATAGGGTTTGGATGAGGTCACAGAAACATTGCTGGTTAACATGTTGACCGTGAACTCACTCTGGCATCTCTCGTATGTCTCATGATTATTTAAATTTTGTCCCAATTTTTAAAAATCTTATCTACCCAAGTTTTGGATTGACTGATTAATTGTTTTAATAAATAATCCTCGAGAGAAACATTTTATATTTAGTGCAAATGTTATCTTTGGAGGGGTATTTATTGGAATAATAATAATAATAATAATAATAATAATAATAATAATTCCATAGTGCTGGGAAGGGAACCCAGCGCTTTGCACATGCTAACCAAGTGCTCTACCACTGGGCCACATCCCCAGCCCTGGGACCAGGGCCTTAAAGGGGCTTCAACAAGTCACATCACAGGTCCAGCTGGTTTACAAGAAGATTGATTACCCTAAATTTTACAGTATTAAAGTGTATAGAACTGGAAAGAACTTGGGATCCAGACGTTGGCTCTTCTCAGTGACTCCATAATCTGTGATCATTTCTCTTTATTTTTTTTTAAAGTTTGTTCTTTTTAGATGTACATGACAGTAGTGTGTACTTTGACTTATTATACTTACATGAACTATAATTAGGATCCAATTGTGATCTTTGACACCTGAATTTTGAGCTTCATTTAATGAAATTTAATTCTGTTTCTTCTTTTTTTAATTTTGCAATTTAATGCTGATTTTATCTGCCACGTCGTTTCTTTTTTCCTCTGCTTATGAATATTGACGATCTGTAGGTTAATTTTTCTGGATGATTGTATGTTATTACAACTTGTTCCTTTCTGTCTTTTATTCCAATGATCAACTTTGGCAAAACTGCAAGTCAAACGTTTGTATGTCAATAATATTCTTGATGTTCTTAATATGAAAAATATAGAATTTAAAAAATATTACTGTCCATCTCAGAAGTAATGTGGGATATGTGAGAGAATAAATTAAATCTGAGAACAGAGGGGGCCCTCTCTGCTTTCTAATAATCATTGCTCTTTTTCAGAAACACAACCTGTCCAAGTCTGGATAATTCCCTTGTATGGTTATGTGGAGCTATTAAAAAGGGGTGGTCGTGATGCAGTGTGTAGACACCATCAGACACCCTGCTGAGGTCAAGAAGCAGGAAATCTCTTAAAATGCTTTTGTGGATAAGAGAGAAAGACATTTGTGAAAAAATATATAAAAAATTTAAATTTATTTGCAGGCAAAGAACAGCAGACCTTCAAGTAGGTCCTTGAACTACCAAAATAATGACTTTTGCCTTACTCATTCAATGTCTTTTGTTTTATAGTTTTAAAAAAATCATTTTCAAAAAGATACCTTTTGTCTAATTTGCAGAAGTAGCATTTGAAAGTTAAAGTAATATAAAGTAATGAGAAATAAGGTTCCAAAAGGTCTGACATGTTTGTAAAGTAAAATCATAAATTAAAATACAATCATCAAGTTCAGAAAATATTTATGAGAAATAAACAGGAAAACAGTTATATGCCTAATACACACATTTTTTTTCACAAGGTAAGAAAATTACTAAAACTCCAGGAGGCAACATAAATATATTAATCACCAAAGATAAAAAGACTGCTAAACCTCCTAAAATAAATATACTTACCTTATATATATATAGATATGTGTGTGTATGTTCAAATATACTAATTAAATTTAAAAATCAGAAATATCCTATTAAATATCAAAACCAAGAAGGTATAGCATTTCATTTTGGTGAAAGTACTTTCAATTAACTTACAAAAATTTAGCAAGGCCTGTTAGTTATTTTGAAGTACTTCATTCTGATTTTTTTGACACATTTTCCACTTCTACAACTCCCTCCTAATATTTTCATGCCAAAAGGTCCAATTTAGCACCACAGGTATAAGCAAAGAGCAAGAGGAGGAGGACATAAAAATAAAGACAGAGAATTGCAGAAGCATGTGTAAGAGAGAAGGGGAAGGAAAGAAGAACAGAAGATGACAGAGAAAAGAAAAGCAGCATATTCAAATTTAGTAAAATGATTAATTAATTATTAGATATTCCTTAAATAGAACTTTATAATGACCATAAACCAAATGCTTTCAGATATGTTAAATGACATGAGAAAATGCTATGATTAAGTGTTGTTTAAATCCTAGTGCCAAATATCACATTAGTCTCTATTAAACATTCATTTTACTAATAGCACTTGGAAAAACTGTGATTTAACAAAAATTTATATGTAAAACATATATCATTTATTTCCTGTGCTATACTGTATCTTTCCAAGTAAATACCACAACTTTTCAGCATTTTATCTGAACTACATGGAAAGCCCTTAGTGTTTGTAGCATAAATGATTACAGAATCAGTGTGTGGCTTCACCCAGGCTCTCTAGAAGACAGAGCCCAGGAGAGAGCAGGGATACTATTGCTTTTCTGCAAATATTAAGGCAGCAAGATTGAAAAAGTGCAGACACAGGTTAGGGAAGGAAGAGAGCAAAGGGAAGGTTGTGTATCACGCTGCCCATGTCTTCACAAGAACACAGACATTCCACGGAATGTCACTGTATCGCATCCACACTGATGAGATGAACTGGGTTTAAAAGAGCTGGCTACAATATTAAGCTAAGAATATGGAGGAAAGGCACAGAAGTGATTTTCATATCAGGGGCGGGATGGCTCTTTGACCTTAAGGGCCAGCTTCCATGCTGGAAAAGGAGCACAGGAAAGAGTACTTGGAATCCCTTTATTTTTATAGGGGGACACACAAAGGAGTTTTGATAGAATGTTCTTCACCAAATAAGGCAGGGGATAAGGTTTTAAGGGTAGAGTCTTTCTTTGTGATGTCTTGTGGTCAGCAGATTGATTGACATCTTGGCAAGTCACATCCATCTCAGGTGCTATGTGGGATCACAGGCAGAGCTAAAGGGAAGGCAAACACTTGCATCTCCCAGCCCAATCAGTGTGCAATGCCAGACCTGTCCCCTCACTTGGCTTCTACTGACATAGTCCCCACACACAGCATACGGATGGCTTGTGACAACTACGTATTTTAGTCTTGTGGCACATTAGAACAACCCAAGCTGTTGGAAAGAGAAAGTGAATATAATCTACTGGCTGTTCTATCTCTTCTCTGCCACAGATCAACTTTTGTCCCATAGGGAATTAATGTCTTTACTTATTTTTAGCGTCACCTGGCCCTTCAAGCAGCCACTGAAGGAGATGCATCTCAAGCCTAATGGCACTGCATCTAAGTCCTGAAGAATTGAGTTGGACCAGAGTTTCTCTTGTCCCAGTCTCTGGTGGGTTGGGTATGAACACTGGAGGAGCTGACCCTTCTGCTATGGTGGGAATCGTGGAAACAGTGCCAAAGATGAGCCTACTCTAGGGGAAGCAAGGATAGCTAGAGATGTCATGTGATGTGTCTACTGCATCCAGCCTCTGCAGAGCAAGTAATAAAGGGGCCAGGGGCGGGGGGAAGACAGCCAAGAAAAATGGGAAAGTTCCATAACTTGTGACTGACGTCATTTTGACACCACAAATCTGATATACTTGACTGTAACAGAAGAAATTCTACGTCCTATACATATCACATAATCATCCCTGTTATAATTTGGATACGAAATATCCAGGCACAAGATTCATGGGTTAATGCAGGAATTTTCAGAACTGTAATGATTAGATAGTAAGAACTGTAACCTAATCAGCAGGTTAATTCATTTGATGGATTAAAACTCTGAAAGGAACTGTGCTGGGCGGGAACTATAAACAAGTAGCATGTGGCTAGGTCACTGAGGGTATGTCCTTGGGGATTTTATATCTTGTCCCTGACTCCTCTCTCACCCCACTTTCTGGCTGCCATGAGATGAGCAATTTTCCTCCACCAAGCCCTTCTGCCGTGAAGTTGTGCTTCACCTCGGGCCCAGAACAATGGAACTGGCTGACTACAGACTTAAACTCTGAAACTGTGAGCCTGAAATAAACCTTTCCTCCTCTAAATCATTCTTACCAGGTATTTTGGTCATAACAGCAAAAAAAACTAACACAAGCCCTCTGTGACTCTCTCTTTAAAGTCAAGTCACGGGTGGAATATTGTGTTCAGTTTCTACTACAAGGGAAACAAGTAAGAAAAAACAAGACAAAAAGAAAAAGCCATCGTGAAGAGGAAGAGTTGGCTGTTAGGTTGAAGGCACTGTGATCATGTGTCAAAAAGATAAAAAGAAGGAAAAGGGGGAAGACTCATTCATGGTCTCTAAATTTTCTACCAGTTTTTGTATTACAAAGTTGTTCAAATATTCCACCAAAAGATATTAACTATAATATCTGAAGACTGGCTAATTAAATACATGGAGTATCAGCAGGGCACATTTCTTATTAAGAGACTAGTAACATTTTTATCATGGCTTTTCTTTTTCTGGCACAGTTACCTCTAACAATGTATGTGTTCAGAAAATGGTAAAAATAGTTAAATTATAATAAGAATACTTCTAATAATGACAGCAATAATAATGAAATAATTCTATTGTTTTACCTACATATACTAAGTGCACTAGAAGTGCAAAGAAAGATATTCTGTAACTTTTGGGTTTCACAACTATCCTAACTTAAGCAAATAAAAGTGAAACTTGGGATGACATACAAAGACAATGAAGCTGGAAAACATGGACAGTAAAATGAACTTAAGCCTTAGGAATGAGAAAACCACAGTAATTATTTTCCTGTGTGTTGAGCTTACAGGCAATGAAATCTTTATTCTTGGGTTAAGTGCAAAAACCTCAAATCCTCCATTTCCTATGCTATCCTTTCAGACTGTGGTCTGTAATATGCAGGTGGACTCCATCTAGACATCTGCTCAGGGACATCAATCATTCCACGTGGAACAATTTCCGCAAACTTCTCTGAATATTTTCATGTGGTTTCTTTCAGGTACTGATCATCTCTCCATTCTAAACATTTTTCTAGGCCTTGTCAAGAGTGAATTGCTCCTCTTTCCTTGACTCTCTCCAGAGCTTAGTATTTCTTATCTACTTTTGTCTAATGCTATGGGAGAAATTTCTCCAAATCTGTTTTACCCAGACCCCATGAGGTTTGGCGTCAGCCTATCTGACCTCAAATTTGAAAGTTCAACTTGAGCCAATTCCCTTCCTCTTTTGCTGCTCACTCCTGCTCCTCCCTTCCCCCCACCCCTCTCATTTAGTCCTCCTCCCATTGCTTCTTCTCCTTCTCCTTTGCCGCCTTCTGTAACATATGATTATAGAGATCAATTAACCAACTGTGATTAAAATTTTGCCAGACGTATCATCCTAAGAAACTGTGATCCTACTGAACTGAAAATTTGTTTCCTTTAAATATTCTCTCCTCATTCCACTCCTCAGACAAAACTTCCCATGAGGTCCATTCCAGCAGAATGATCCCAAAGCCAGAGCAACAACCCAGGTCCTGCATCCTTTGTTCCTTTATCTGCACCATCCAGATCACCCAATCTGAATATCTCCTCTCTCATTAAACCCTCTGCCTCTGTGTCTGAATGCGCACCCCTATCAAGATGCCATCTTCTTTCCATGGCTCTGTAAACTCTCCCAATCCTTTAAACACCACTGAGTCAAACATTCTTCCAGCAGTTCATCTTGATTCCTTTATTCCACAATGATTTCTCCACCTTCAAAATTGTTCCATTTATTTTGAGTCATTCATATCATAAAATGATCAAGTTCTACTTGTTTTTGCAAGGTAACTTTTCATGGATATCTATTTAATTTTTGTCTATGAGATGAATTATATGTTTTCCTATATTTTCTAAAAGACTTAGCATATATTTATCATTTATTATGTCAAAGTGTAGCCATTATCTGTCTGTCTATCTATCTATACACATATTATTTGTATCAATAGGAATTATATTTAGAAGTGAAATGATTGTAGTCTTTGGGAATGAGACATAAGAAAAGACCAGCATGAAAAGTGATTTACAAAATGAGTTAGGTATTAATTATATAACCTATGCAGTATTATCTTATTTAACCCCAACTCTAACCCCTAAGATATAAGTATTAAGCTCTCTAAGCCTCAGCTTTCTCATCTTTAAAATGAAGATAAGCAATTTATCAATTTTTATAGGAATAGCATATAATGCAGGCCAGGAGGAAAAACTGAACTAACTTCTCTTTGACTCAACAATCCTTGCTCTTTCCTCCTGTGGGAAGTGGGAAATATGTATTCTTCATCCACCAATGTTCTGGGTGACTTCAGTCATACTGCTTCATGTCCCTGAACTTCAATCTCCTGAGTTCTAAAATAAGGAAAAGGCCAGATTAGACCAAGGACTTTAAAGTGTTTTTGAACATGACAGTACTCTAAATCAGAACCCTGCATACATGTATACCTATACTGTACATATACATGTAAAACTTTGCTTAGAGAACATCAACCTTATCATCAACGTTTACTATCTGAATTTAATCCAATTGCTATTCCATTCTTTTAAAAATTCTATTCTATTTCATTTTTTAAAAATGTTTACCTACAATTCACTAAATCAATTACACAACCAGATCAGAATTCGACCCTAGACGAAAAAGCTTCTGAAATCCCTATTTGCTATACAGTGCAAGGTTATGACTCCTGGCTGAGAGCTGCAGGGTAGAATCCAAGCTCGTGGACTCAATCTGCTTCCACCAACCAGTAAAAATACAGGTCAGAAAACTGATGGAGCCTTGAGCTATGAGATTTTACACAAGTTCGACCATTGGCATATCCTGTGAACTAGGGCATACCACCTGCATCTAAACCTCTATCTATAAATCAAGAAGAATGAAAGTACTCACTGACCTCACAAATTTTCCACAGGGAAAACTCCGAATGTTTTGAAGCCCTTTGGAAATGCCAGGTGACCCCTTCAGAAGCGTCTCTTTCTATTAGTAAGAAATACTCTATAGAAGAAGCCATCATAAAAGTGATGTAGAAAAGAGACAGTCCAGATCATATCAATTTCTGACCTCTGGGTCCTTGGCAAAACCTAGGTAAATGTTTTTATAGTGTCCCCACCCTCAAAAATACGTGAGTACTTTAATACTAAAAGAGAAGGATACAAAGATGTGACAGGGAATTCCTATTTCAGAAACTTTTTATAGAATGCCTGAAAAAATATATATTTTTAAATCCATTACGGAGTTTCAAGCTCTTTTCATTGTTTCACAGAAACAAGTTCCAAAGAGGTAAAATAGCTTCTTCAATTAATTCTGTTTACTGGCTTCAAAGAAGATAGACTCTAATTGAAGCTAGAGCTTTTTTTTGAAGACAGTGCTCTAGTAACTGCTCTGGTTAAAGTTGCAAGGAGCATTGAAACATGTCATGGTGGAGGAGTAGGTGTCAGTTAAGGTCATTGACTCATTTGGCAAAAATGTGTTTAGCACCATCTCATGCCAATTGCAAAAATGATCCAAGTACTCCCCTTCCTTTATTCATGCCCCCTTGCCATGTGACTGTACATCTTTTCCTTCCTGGGCCCTTAAATCAGGATTGATCTTGAGACTTATTTACATGGAATAAAACAGAGTAGGATGGGCAGCAGCCAATTCTGAGTAGTCTAAGCTTTCAGAGGCCTGACAATCATGACCAGCTCCAAAGAGATATCGACTAGACCAGCATCCTGGATGATGAATGATAATCACTCTCATGGCACTTATAGTTTTCCAACCACAAGACGTGTGAGTGAGGACATCCTTGACCACCTGGTGTCCAGAGATCCATGAACAAGTCGTGCTGGAAATCAGCACAGGTTTATTGAGACTAACAGAATTTAGGGACTCACAGACTCTTATGCAAAAGTAAATACCTATTGTTTTAATCCACCAACGTGGGGGAAGTTTTGGTATGAAGTAATAGCTACTTAGCTGGACACTGTTGCAGAGATTGCTCTAGATGGCTTCAGACGTTCTGTGTTTCCACTAGTGATACTGTGATCCCACACCCAGGAGAGTGTGGCTGCCATTCACTCTCACTCTTCCCACCTAACCCTCAGGCTGCAAAACCACACAGTTCCCTTGGGCCCCAGTGTCCATGTTCCCACCCTCTCTGTGATATTAGATTCAGCTGAGCTTTGCCTCCATGTAGAATCATCAGTGCATATTTACACCACCTTGGAGAGGATCCTAGGTCCTGGGAGAAGCAGGGTCACTGTGGACAGACTGCTGCACTTACATCTCCCTTGAGCCAAGGATGATATACTTTCAAGCTCTGAATGCTATTATGGTGTAATTAAGAGGATGAGTTAAGATGCTCTGCCTTCTAAATCAGTTTTGAAATCTCTATTATTCTTTCTATCTTCTACTAAGCCAAGGGCATCAAGGCAGTCCCCAAATTATGCTCTGCTCTGTGACCACAAAGGCAGAGCTGCCACAAAAGAAATGAAGATGATGTCCCGCTGAACTCTCTATTCCAGATGTGGTGAGAAAGCCCTGGCTTGCCTGGGCATCCCTTTGCCTTCTTGTCCCCCATTGTTCCTGGCCTTCCTGCACAAGCTTATTGTCCTAAATCTCTGAACATCAACTTTTCATGAAATGAGGAATTGGATCAATTCTCACTTAGATATTCAAACAGTGTCTGTCAATGAGGTTCTGTGATATGTCTGAATATGAAGAAATCATATTTTTGTAGGCAGGGAGAAAGGAAAAAAAAGTAGACAGGATGGACAAATTAAATTTGTGGTTTAAGTAAATTCAAATCCACTTGACATTTCTTATATGCTCTGCAAAGGACAGAGCTTGTATAATAAACTTGTTACCAGCCACCTTTCTGCCACTGCCTCTCAGAAGTTTGTAAATCAGTCTCTGATGCTATTCTAAGTGTTGAAACGGAAGTCCTAGGCAATATTTTACAAGCTAAATCATCCTAAATAGTCCTTGCATAAATGGTGGAGAAGTTAAGAACTATGTAACAAAGTATTTGCTTCTTCTTTCAACAATTATTGAGCATCAATCACATACATCCTAGAAGCTGAAGGCATTATGGAGAACTCAGATCTAAAAAATAAAGGTGGGGCAAGATGGAGTCATCTTCTATTCCTTACAGTGGAAAGAGGACTTTCCAGTAAGGAATTTTCATTATATAGCCCTGAACAGGAGCGAGAGATATTTCCTTGATCTAATAAAACCAGAGTCTTAATTCACAAGTAAAAATATTTATAATAACTATGCTAAACCACTAAATTATATAATAACGCGACAGGCACTATAATCAGAACCTATATTATATAACTAGAAATCAGACCTCATTCTAAGGGATTCCAGGGTAATACTCATGTAATCATCACAATGAATATGCAAGGCAGATTCTATTATCACATTGATAACCAGAAAAAAATGAGGAGTATAAAGGTCAGTAAATTTGCTCACTTTCTTCCTAAGAGGGGCCCAGGTGGCTGAACTTCAGAACTCCCCTCTACACTACACACTGTAATAACTATAGTACGCTGCCCCCACTCCAGGTTTATTTGACCTATATATTGTCAAAGATATAACAATAGAAGAAATTTTATATTTTCTATAGATCAGAAAAGAAGAAGGTTCTCAGAAGAAAATTAAATCTTTCCCATAGAGAAATGCGAAAATTTAGAGAGTCTAGTGAAAAACCAATGCTGCTTAGAGAAGCAGACATTTTTGATGTTTAACCTTTTACCATACTCACAAAACCAGAGCTCTTCTCCCTTTCCACTTTCCCCCTGCTTGCACCTCTCAGGGAAGTAGCTGATAGGAAGAATGAATAGAAGCAGTCACCGTGAAGAGGAGAAACATCACTGACATATGTCATGGGTGTCATAGTTGAGAAGCTATTTTCCTGTCCAAGATCTAGTTAGTATGTGGCAGATCCAGACATTCAGGGGAACTCCTAGACACAAATCTCTTCTGCCTTTCACAAATGAACATAAAATAATTGCACTTTTTATCCCAAGAGTTGAGGAGGAGCAAGAGAGAAGTAGGTAGCAGTTGAGAGAAGGGTGCTCTGCTATGTCTGAGCTGGAGTGGGAGAGGGGCGTTAATATGCAGAACCACAGCAAGAGTGAGACAGCTGCTTTCCCCACGCCTCTTGCAATCTGTCATTGGTCATCAGCCCCAAGGCTTCCACACACACTTTAACCAAGGAATGCCTCTGTTGGGGTAAGAGATAGTTGCAAACTAGAGTTGAGAAAAGAGAAAGGACCTTCATCTACGTTCCCAAGGTTTCCTTTGCCCCTGCAGGGTACTGATGGAACTTAGAAATTCTTGTGTGCCCTCTTGAAAGGTTTCAAATGTAATGAAAAGAAAAGGCAGCCAGTGACAACCAGAACCGATCTGACATTCACAACTAGACATCAGTGTTCTTACAAGCTGGTCTGACACTCATAGTCAGCCCAGTTTTCTCCTTTGGGACAAAAATGACCTCCCAGAATATCACATCAAGTAAGATCACTCTTAGACTACGATAAAACAAGACAAGAACAAGGTCACCAGGTAACACAAAACACTCCACACCTCTCACTCAATAAAGGAATGACTGCCACTTCTTTGCCAATTATAGCTTTATTCTTGCTGTAGTCTGTCTTCCCTACAGAGATTATTGAAGTAATCATAGAATTGCTCCTACTTTCTAACAATACCCAAGAAAGACTGAGCTTTTGCTTTTTATGTTCTCTCCCAAATTACCCAACAAAATCCAAATCTACAGTAGGTTCTTTCTAACACCCTTTCACTGAGATGCCTCCTGGTCCCCTTGCTACAAGGAGAAATAAATTCAACTCATATGCACAGTAGTCAAAGACAGCTGGAAAAACTTCCAGAGGGAGTTGCCACATTTGGGGTAAAGTGCTATATCAATTAACTTTTGATTTAACAACAAAAATACAAAACATCAGTGTCATATGAGAAGTATTTGTGGTTCATGAATCCCTTGGTGAGTTAGGCTGCTGATTTTGGCTGCATTCACTAGGATTTCTCAGGGCAGCTCACTTCTGAATGCTCTATGTTGGGCAGGACCTATTAGTTGCTTGGATTTTGCTCCATGTGTCTCTTGTTTTCTAGTAGGCTAGCTATGGGGCTATAGCGTGGATCTGGAAGGTTCCCCAAAGGACTTTGTTTGGATGTTGAAGACTTGGTCCTCAGCTTGGCAGTCTTGGAAAGTGGTGGAATCTTTAAAAGGTGGGAGAACTTAGGTCCCTGGGCTGTTTCCACAAAGTGCATCTAGGATTTCCACCTCTTCCTCTCTCTTTATTTTCTTCCTGGACAGAAGAAGCAGTTTGTTTTACAATGCACTCTCTGCCATGGTGCCCTGCCTTGCTACAGGCTCCAAAGCAATCATAAACTACAACTCCCAAAGCTGTGAGTTAAAATAAACCTTTCTTTGATAAGTTGATTGTCTTGGGTATTTATTACAGTAATGGAAAGCTGACTGATACAACATAGTCTCATGGTGAAGGTAAAGGAAAAATAGAGGAAAAAGATGTGTGTGGCCTCTTGAAGATCTAGGGTCACGACTAACACAATATCACTGCTGCCTCATTTTGAAATAAAGAAAAGAACTTGTATTTACAATAAGTATTCACAGGGAGTTGCAAAACTGGAGCAGAGTCATGGCAGCTTTGGGTATGGACTCCATCCCTTTAGGAAAGGGAACTGCATAGTCCATGGCCAAAGCCAGGTATAAAGGGAAGGGTAAAGAATTGGGGTTATCATTGTAATCTACTGCAGGAGCCCTTTTAGCTTGCTCAGGCTGAATGAAAATTACAGCCAAACGTCAGGGAGGCTGTACTATCCATGAGAGACAACTGAGGCCAGGACAACCAGAAATCCTCTTTTCCACAAATTCTGGCTTACATAAGCCAGGAATGACCACTCACACTGATTTATGCCAGTAACAAATGCCAAACATGAATCTCAGAAGGGCAAACAAGAGACAACAGATAAGGAACATGTACTCATGATTCACTTAAGCCAGAAGATGCTTCATCAAAGGACCTCAAGTCCTCCCTGCACCCAAACTGTGGGAACCACATGTTCCTTGGTTCTCTCTCATTGTGCATGTTTCAGGGAACTGAGAGATAATATTTATTTTTCCAGAAAAAAACTTGACCTTACCTAAGAGGAAGATTTAAATGATTAGCATGGACCCAGTGTTATGCAAGATTGAACTAAAATGAATTTTTTCCCCGTTAACCAGAATTGCAGTATCAGAAAAAGACCCAACTAGGCCAAATAAAGAAGATACAATTTCCCTGCACTCAGAGTCACACAAATGTAAAATTATGACCTTAAAATATTCATCACCAACAATTGTCTGTGTCTCAAGGAATCCGTAATGTTGGAAGACCTCGTCGACAAAACTAGCTGTCACATGTTTCTTCATTTCTGACCTAGAAGTCGATATGGGAAAATGATGAACATTTTCTCCATCTGTCTGATTGTAAATATTCATTTCCAACTTTGGGGCCTGCCCTAATTAGTAGCATTATCTCTATTTTATTTTTCAAATGAAATTACTTTATAAATACCTCACAGGCTATTGTGAGAATCAAATTAGAGAACAGATGTGAAAGTGTTTTGAAAAGTTCAAAATGTCATAGAAATTTGAAGTTATCTGACATGCTGTTACAATAATAAAAATGTAAGTGTGTTAATAGGCATTGTTTTCTCATTATAAGGAGGAGTGGTATGGTAGAGATAACACTATATGAAGTCAGCCCTTGCATGTTTAAGTTCCAGCTCTTCCTCTACCTGGTATAACCCTTGGGGACAAGGCCCTTTTCCACTCCAGAACTCTGTGCCTGATGTTCTCATTAGTAGAGTGAAAAGGTGAAACTAGAGAATTTTTAAAGTCCTTTTGAACTCTAAATAAAATTTCTTGTTGATAATTTTTCCAATACACTTATATGCAAAGAAAAAAATACATAAATATGTAGCATATGTAGCCATACATACATAAACATAACACACACACACACACACACACACACACACACACACACACACACACACACACCATATAATGCAGCCATTTGAAATCTATTCACATCCATTTAATTTTAATACTTTGGACCTGTCAGGCCTATCGCTAGTTTCACCCCTGTATTTCATAAAGTTCCCTTACCTCTCTCACCCTTGTTCAGGTCACCCTTGTTCAGGGCTTCCTCCTCAATTTTCCTATAGCTCTTTGAGCTCTTCATCATCAAACTCATTGTCATCTTTGTTCTCATTTGCACAACAGCATCTTTACTAGAAATCTAGGCACTCAAACTAGAAATTACATTATAAAAATTAATTCAATATCATCAATGCACAAGAACTCTGCAAAGCAGATTTAATTCTCCTTATTTTACAAATTAAGATGCCACAGAGAAGTTTAATACATTGCCCAAAGTTATACAAGTAAGAAGGAGGTAAAATGACGTCACACTCATAACTAATTGCAAGGTCCTTGTTTCTCTTTAAGTCATACTGAATGCCTTATAGCCTCTATCAGAAATCTTTATACTGTAATAATATAACTACTAATTCTTATCCTTCTAGATAGTCAGCTCCTTGGTACTTAAGAATACTTGTTCTTTTATGTGTTCCTGGTATTTAGCACAACACATAAAATGGAAGATGTTCAATTACTGTTTGTTCCTTAAAAACATTATGCTAGTCACATGTCCATTTGTCCTAAGTATGATTTTTAACATAAACCATTACAATTTTCTATGAGGATATGGCTAGGAATTGAACCCAAATCTCACATATGCTAGGAAAATATTCCACCACTGAGCTACATTGCCAGCCCTATAGTCACTTTTTAAAAAACTTTATTTAGTTGTAGATGAACACAATATCTGTAATTAATTAATTATTTATTTAAGAAACTAAATAATTTCCTTTTTATGTAGTGCTGAGGTTCAAAACCAGTGCCTCATGCATGCTAGGCAAGCACTCTACCACTAAGCCACAATCCCAGCCCCCTAAAGTGACTTTTTAATGCTAGCTCTTAGACCTGTATTAAGCAGGATAGGATTTCTTGAAGGTTAAATACATTCTAAAAATATTTTCAAAATAAATCCATTTAAAGTCTCAAAATCATCTCCAGTTCCCATTTACAAAGTACTGTCTTCAAATAATGGTAAGTCACACCATAAATCATAGTCATAAAAAAAATAACTGCAGTACAAAGAATTATCTTACATACATCATAGGTCTGATGGTCCCATCCTCAGATTCTTTAAACTGTCAATCTAACTGCTTTCTCAAGCTCCTGTCCTATTTTCTAAATGTCTCCTAGCCATTTGCACTCACTGCTTCTAGAATTATTTCTAAGTTGTCATATCTTACGTCAATTTAAACATCTTTCTCCCTACAAGATGAGTTTGAGTTGATGTCTTTTAGACTTCCATGATGCTTGGCATAAAGGAGTTTAATAGATGTATTCTCTGATTAAATAACCACAAATATTAACCCAAATATATTAATTTCTGTTGATTTTCTTGCTACTGATCTTTCAATTTAAAAATACAACATTTTAAAAATAACATCACTTATAATTTAAGAATAATATGATTTCATTTTCTACTTTCAAGCCCTAAAATAATGGCTACATGGGTGCCCACCTTTGCACTTCATTGCATGCTATATATAAATTGGAGTATTTACTAATAGACACAGCACACTGAGAATGGTTAAATACTGTAGTAAACAGAAAATAAGCCATGGTCCCTGCTTTTGAGAACACAGACACACAATAATTATACACAGAAAGATGAAAAAAAATAGAGAACAATGCAAGGCAGAACCTAATCAAGTGCTCACTTGTTTAGAACAGATAATTATTCTGCAGCACTTCAAAAGGGAAGAGATGATATTGTTACTCTTGGAATACAAGAACATACAGAATGCAACCAAGTAATTCTGAAACTAAAGCTTCCTTGTGGAGGACTCTGTGAGTTAACCATTCTCAATCCTTAATTATAGCATCTGTTGTGTTTTTTGTTTGTTTGTTTGTTTGTTTATAGATGCTTCTTTGTCCTCCATCTTCATAATGAAGGCATTCCCAAGGTTTAGTTTCCAGAAATCCACTCACTTTTTTATCCCTTCCCCTGTCTTGGGCAATAATTCCAATCACAGATCTACAAATTTTCTGCCAAATCATTGCTTCCCTGGGAATGACGACACTCATTGGTGAAGCTATTGCTTACCAAATCCTCACTTGCGCATCGCCTATCTAACCACTTTCACAAGTGCCAGTCACATTTTCCAAACGTACTTTGGTCACTTGCATTACACTAATTTAAGAACTAATTCTAAGTTAGCTGTGTAAAGTCAATATCAACGCTTTTATGTCTATAAACATTTCTCCTTTACTTTTAATGAACATGGTCTTAGTGAGTAGGGGCTGCAGCCAAAACAATAGGAGGAAGAGTAAATACATGAGAAATATCAATAGAGGTTGTATGCCTGGAACTACCTAGCAAATAGAAATACCAAGGTAGAAAATTCTCCTTACTCTGGCCTTCCACACTTACCGCTCCCCTATGGCTTTCCCCAGACCTTCAACTTTCACCAGAAATTCTTGTGCTATGTGCACAGAAGAAATGAATGAGAAAATGCATATGCCTTGGTCTTTATATCAAGTAGCACTGCATTCAGATTTCAGCCCCAACATCATTACCTGTACTTGAAAACCTCTGAAATTCTCTCTTCTTTTCTCCTGTCCCAACAGAGAATAATACTATGAATTTAGCAAGGTTATGGAAATTTAGATAAAGATAATATATGAAAACCCAGCACAAAAGAAGAGCTAAATAATTAGCAGTCCTTATATAACAATTATCATTATTATTTCAAGATGAAGCAACTTCAAACTATATTTATTTGACTGTTGCAGTATATAAGCATGCTTATCTTCACAGTTCCATTTCATTTTTAACATCAATGGGATTATTTCTCCTCAATTTCTTTCCATTAAAACAATTACTATTTATTCTTCAAGATACTGTCATCCTTGATGAAGTTTCTATGCCCAGTGTAGTCCAAAGTGAGTCCTCCCATAAAATTACAGGATCATCTCATATTAAGATATACAAGTCTTTAATTATTAAACATATACTTTTACATATTTTTAACTCATATTAAATGAATGCACTATTTGGGCTTTCCAATTAGAATATAAAGCCCATGAGTGTAAGGAATACAATTTGTCTCATAAACTCACTGCTGTGCTCAGAGTAGGCACTTGATAAATATTTGTTGAATTGATAAATAAATAAAGAAGTACATTAATAAAACAGAAAAGTGAGAGTCAGATTGAGAATTAATGAAATCGAAAGCCATATTTTTGTGGGAACTGAATGCTAAGAAAAGTCAGTGGCATGATTAAAACAACAAATAGGGAAATCTGATCTGTCAATGCAGCCTACAGTGGATTCTGGATGAGAACTTGAGAAGCAGCAAGATTATCAATTTTCTTTGTTAAGAATTAGAGGAAAGGAAAATATTCTTGAATTTAGGAACATGGGAGAATTCAGTGAGTGGTTTGAGAAAAGAAATAACTACACAAAGTGAATGAATAAACATTTTGGAGTGTAAGTAAAAACTAACCGAGTGACTGTTTTAGGATTGGAGAGAGCTAAGTCTGAAATAGGGAAACTCTATAGATAAACTGTCAAGAATGAGACACAGGTTTTGATTGGCTGAGGTATTGTTCAGCATGCATATATGTATACCCCAAGGACATACTTTGCAGGAAAAATAAGAAGATGCCTTATAAACTGTCAGTGAAGAGTATGAAAACCCACCAAAAGGTGGAATACTGCCTGTCTTCCTAATACTGTTTGAAAGAGTTTCATAATCTTGAACTTGTTCAACTATGACATAACAACAAACTACTTCCTCATGCTTTTCTTGTTACCTGTTCAGACCTTTTATTCATGTAACTAGCATAGAGAACCCTAAGGACTGAGAGCTTGAGATAATATCCTTGATAAAAGTAGTTCTCACTCTCTTTTTCAAACTCTGTCTGTCCCATTCTACCAGCTACAAACGGTCTTTGTGGGGTTGTTAGCATGGGGTGGGAAGAAATTAACCTGAACTTCTTCCAGCTAAAATGAAGTAGCAGAGGTTGATCACGCTTACTGGATTATTTAAAACTAAAAAAAAAATGAATAGCATATGTGCAGCAACAGTTTTCAAATTCTAGACATCAGGCATTTAGAACAACGATCCCTGAGAGGTGGGAAACTATTCACATGAGCCTTATGATTGCTCCAGCTTATTGCTTTGAAAGAACTTCCAGGATGCAAAATAGGAAGGAATAGAAGAGTCAAAGCTGAGAGCCCTGGGACATCCAAGCAGCTAGAAGTGAGAGCTACACAGACAACACGTGTGATCAGCAGAGGGTAAACCCAGGGCTGAGGAAAGAACCATCAAGAAGAACTCAGGTCAAGTGCCTGGGCCCAAGCAGGTTCTGCCTATTCCCACCAGTTAGAACAAAACATAAAAGGAGGAGATAAAGAATATTTGAAAAAGAATGACTACAGTTTTTCCAAATTTGATGAAAAATGTAAAGCTATAAAACCAAGACAATTTCATAAACTACAAGAAAGGAAACATCAACAAACTATACAAAAGCTCATCACAATAATTGCTTGAAACCAGTAATAAAGAAAAAAAATTATCAAAATTCCAGCAAGACTTTCATAGATAGATAAGGTATTCTGAAGTATACATGAAAGGCAAATTAACAAGAATAGTTGAGAAAAGAACTATAGTGGAAGGATTACTCCACCCACTGTTAAGACTTACATAGTTACAGTACTCAGAAATGGCACATATATGGCCAACTGCTTTTTGACAAATGCCTCAAAAAAATTCAACAGAAAATTATTTTTTCAATGGTGTTGACATGATTGACATCCATAGGCACAAAGGTGAAACTCAACCTCACACCACATACAATAATTAATTCAAAACATGCCATAGATTTTAATTTAAAATATAAAATTGTTAAACTTTTTAAAAAAAGAAAACAGAAGAAAAATCTTTGAAAACCAGGTCCAGGCAGCAATTTTAGTCATGACACCAAAAACATGGTCTGTAAAAGAAAAAAAAAATTGATAAGATAGACTTTATGAAAACAAAGTAATGCTTTGAATGATCCTATTAACAGGATAAAAAGATAAGTGACAGATGTAAAGAAAATATTCACAAACCATATATTGGACAAAGGTCTTATATATAAAATAAGAGACAATAAGCAAAGAGAGCAATCCAGTTATAAAATGGGCAAGCGATTTTTATATAAATCTTCATAGCAGTTTTATTTGTAACATTTGCAAAATTTTAGCAACCCAATTACCCATTAAAATATAAGAAACAAAAAAACTGTGTTACATCCATGCAATATGATACTAGTCAGCAATTGGAAGAAATGAATGATTGAGAATGATTGATGCATGACACAAGATGGCTGTATCCCAGGATAATTATATGCAGTGAAAGGAGAGAGAGAGAGAGAGAGAGAGAGAGAGAGAGAGAGAGAGAGAGAGAGAGAGAGAGAGAGAGAGAATGTTGAGAGTGAGAGAGAGAATGTTCTTCATCATCCCATTTACATGTATGTGGTGATAGAAAACACCTCAATGGTTACACAGTGACTTGGGTGGGATGGTGAAGGATGACTAAAATAAATACAAAGGGGAATAAAGAAATTTGGGGGTGATGAAATGTCCACTACACTGATTATGATGATGACTTCAGGAAGGTGTACATATGCCAAAACTCATTTAAAAAACCACATTTAAAAATATAATTGTCAATTATATCTCGAGGAAAACATGAATAAAATACAATGTCATATTATTTTATGTATGATTTTTTTAATGATATCTTGCAAATATATAACTTAAACTTATATCTGTTCCATGAATCACAGGTGCAAATTTGCACTCATCTTCTTACTCAGTCTCTGCATGTGATCATCTCATTTAGCTATTCAAATGGAACAACAAATATCCCTCTTCTTCAAATCATCTTTATCCCATTTGAGTGACTAGCAAGTCTATTCTTTCAACTGTTGCCCAATCAGCAAACCTGGTTACTTTCAAAAACCTCAGAGTCTACTCACTACCCTATTCAAAGGCACCATCACCATTATTCCCTGCCTGGTTTCATTTCCTCTGCCCTTACCCTTCCTATACTTGGTTTCACCATAGAAGTGAACATTTGATAGAGCCAGATGTTTCTATTCCTCTACTCAAAAATCCTGCAATTGATTTTTTATGTTTCCAAGGAGGGCAGAGAGGGAGGGAGGGGGAGAGAGGGAGAGAGAGAGGGGGGGGGAGATGTTATCCACGTTTGTTATACTTAAGGAGAAAAGCCGCCCTGGACTAGGACACACTATCTCTAGTTCCCAAGGCTGTTTTTTACTTAACATCTCAAAAAGATAGTAGGAGAGTAGGTTCTCATACCATATAGAATTTTTCCCCCAATACCTGGTTTTTCTTTCCCAAAGTCTTTATTCTAATATCAACCTATCAGTAAGGTCCACCTCAAGTGTTCTCTTTATCTTCCTGCACTCTCCATCACCTATTTCATCCAGGTCACTGATCAACTGCTTCTAACCCCACACCTATTCATGACTTGTCACCTCCAACTTGGAGACTATTTATTCCGTGAGGGTAGGAATTTCGTGTTTTATTCACGACTACACGCAGCATCAACAATGGCTGGCACCTAATAGGTAACTAATAAATTATTTTAAAATATTAGGTACTAAAGTATTAAGGACATTAAGTTATACTCTCTTGACATTTTGTAAGGAATTCTAGCCTTCTGAACCAGATTCCCAAATAAATGTTATGCAGGTTTTTAAAAGGGAAAAATAATGAGATTTCCAAGGTCTAAATAACCCATCTCCCTTCCAGAGAACCTCCTATAGGGAAAATAGATGATTGACAATACGATTCACCATGGTAGTCACATGAGACCAGGCTTTCCTAGGTCAGTCCTGGCCAATCTCTGAGTATAATGAGGTACTGGAGGTGGCCATTTTCCATCTATGGGATTCCTCTGATAGGAAACTATGGCTTGGAGACCCCCCCGTCAGTCTGGTCAGGGCTTTCACAGAACTGCCCTGCCATATGAGACTCTTTCCACACACTCCTTCCTTCCCTCCCTGTTTCCACAGATGTTACTCTAGTTTGGTTGCTGAATGTCTCCCAAAGGCCTATGTATGAAAATCTTAGTCCCTCACATGGTATTCTTGGGAGGTGGCAAACCTTTTGGTTGTGAGGCCTACAGAGAAGTCTTCAGGTTATTGGAGGCACAGAATTTGAAGCCGATTGTGGAGACCCAATCTCTTCTTTTCCTCTCTTTTTGCTTCCTGACCAAAGATGAGTAGATTGCCATCCACCCTCATGAGAGGCCTGAGAACAACGGGTCTATCAAGTCATAGACTAGAACCTCTAAAACTTTGAGCCAAAATAAACCTTTTTTGTTAATTATCTGGAGCATTTTGTTATAGTGACAGGAATCTCACCCATAGAGGTGTCAAAATTTGTGATCTTAAGGCTTTGCTCTTCCTACTCCCTCCCTCTAGATCCTTCATAGACATTTCCCCAAGAAAGTCCTTAAACCTCTAATCCTGTTTTTACTTCTGATTTTTGAATGACTTAATTTAACCCAAAGCCACAATAAGTCTGTCAGTGGTGGGAAAAATGTATTTTCATAAGATAATCCTTCATGCAGGGGTAGGCATGTGACTATAGAATTGCAAAAGTCAGGAATAGAATTATTTCCATCAGACAATAACCACTAACTGGAGCTTGAGGCTTCATTTAATGGTGGGGGACAGTTTCAGATGTTGTTGTTTTTATCTTATAATGCAAAATGATTTTTCTTTCCATCTGTGTCATGTGGTGTGATTATTCTTTCTCCAACAGAGCAAAATCAGTTTTACTTTCTCAGAGACATAGGTAAAAATTTGCTCACTCTGGAAATCTTCACACCTGTCTCAGTTTGCTCTTTACTTGATAATATGGTCTCAAGCAATATTTCTGAACCACAAATATCATCTGATTAGAATCTCTTCTGTTGGAGCATCAGATACTGAAAAAAACATCCTGTTCTCTGATTCTGGACACTTCCTAGGTAATAGTCAATAAATCATGTAAAACTATAAAATCTTTACCATTTGCCATTGTGTTAAGCATTTCAAAAGAGTGAAAAACGGAAATGTATTTTTGAATCAAATCTTGGCTGTGTTACTTTCTCTATTATATTACCTAGAAATGTGTCTGTACTAGGCATGGAGGGGAAGCAGATATTTCTCAATGCAGATCCTTTTCTGATTTCTAGTCACATGCACATATGCAAACAACCAAGGAAGAAGGCCTTGAATTTATTGCTCAAACATTCTGACCCATACCAGCAGGCTTCCTCTCTGCCCTGGACCCAACTTAACACTCAAGCTGCATTTTCTCTTGAACACCCTTGCAGAATTGAGCATGAGGCCTTCACAACCATTGTATTAAAGCCTTTGTTTGCACAGGGTTGTCTTTTCCTCATTCAGTCTGCAGTACACCATGGAGTGGAACCTGCTGTTAGCTAGGCACGGGTCCCGAGAGAGGACATGTTGGGTTCTGTATGTTTAACTTTTTATCCTTTACGTCAACCAGTTATGTTTCTAAAATATTTTCAATCCCCTGGCTTCACAGAAAACAAATAACTGTGCACAGCCCCCTCTCCCTTCATCTCTCATAAATAATCCCCAAGAAAGACAGCAGCAGATACAGGGTCTGAATGCTGAAGAGAGTAAGGCTGCCATCTCCACCTCTGCCTCAGAGAATCCTTTTGCAGTTAGGCCACAAAGCACAGGAATGACTTCCAAACTTTCCTGGTGTGAGAGGAACAGAGTACTACCTGACAAGCATGGCAATTATAACTCTTCACAGCAAAATCCTGACTGTGTCATCAAAAGAGCTCAGGGTTTAGAATCCTAGTTCAAATGTGATCAAGTTTTTGTGCATGATTTGGACAAACAAAGATGATGATCTCTCTGGGCTTCAGTGTCTTTACCTTTTATGAAGCGCTGTTGGGTGGTGGTTAAATATGTGACTTTGCAAGCCAGGTTTCTGCATTTTGAATCCAAGTTTTGCTACTCTTTAACCATGTCACCAAAGGGAAGTTATTTAAAGTTTCTGTATTAGGCAGATTTTGTATTTGCTTATGCTGCATAACAACAATAAAATCTCAATGGCTTGTCACATAAAGGTTTCTCACCCATGATGCATTTGAGCTCTGGATCAACTCTGGCTCCGAGGTCCTGTGGCTCAGCTCCACATGTCTTCCTCATTAGGAGATCTAGCTGAGAAAGAGGCTATATCTTGGTCTAATAGCAGATGAATAACAAGGCAAAAGTCAGGCATGTGAAGGCTCCTAAAGCATTTAATTGAAACATGCTTGTTGTCTCTTCCACTCAATTTATGAATTTAAGTAATATTAAAATGCAAACAAGAATATTCCTACCATGAAAGATAAGTAAGTCCACTAGCAAATGGCAGGGATCTTTGATCCTCTTGTATGAAAGGTAGCATATACTTGTGTACAAAATATTATCTGTCTTCTGCATCTCACTTTCTTCATGTAAAATAAAGTTCATGATAATAATACTCACTTCATAAAGTTGTTAGAAAGATTAAATGAGTTTTCATTTGAAAAACATCTAAACAGTGACCAGAATACTGTAAAACCTCATTAAATGTTAGTTATTATTATCTGTCAAATAGGTATAATTTTTTCTACCTCACAGGGATGTTTGAGGAGCCTATTATTAATGGTTTTTGTTACAGACATTACATAAGATGAAAAAATCATATTAAGTAGCATACAAAACTAAGAAATTTTATTATATCAATTGCAGGCAATAATGTAGATGTGTGCCCTTCAATCATCTCATTGAAATTTTTATTGAGAAATTTCCAAATGGGATTATGAATACCACAATATCTTTGGGAGAGATCATCATCAACAGCAAAACAGATCATTTGTGAAGCCTTTATGCTCAATATTAGAGTTGCAGAGATGAATAAGTTTAAGCCCTTCACGTGTTTACAGCATAGTTGGAGACATGTGTCTGAAATAAGTGCATCAGATGACAGCATCATGGATGGTAATCCAGGTCACAGGCACCACTAGAAATTAGAGAAAGACTGGCCCTGAGAGCTGTAAGCTGGGAAGTAATTCTCAGAGAATTCTACATTTGAACTACCCATCTAAGGAAAGTTGGATTCAACTAAACCAGACTAGAGTAGGCAAATAAAGTAACAAAAAAAAATATAAGGAGGAAATAGCTTCTCTATTATCAAGAAAAATTAAAACCTTGAGAATGTGTAAATGATATTGTCAATTGGAATAGGGCAAAAAAAGAAGAAACTAAACAAAATCAGGTTCTCTGACTGTTGGTACTGTGTTGTGTTCTTCTCCAAGTCTATAGCTTCTTAATATTTAGGAATATTTCACCTTCTGCTAGTTTTCTGGAGCATGTTTTTTCCAGACCCCATATTTCTGCTTACATCTGTTTTACACTCTCATGTGAAATATGGAATATTAGAAAGCTGATTTTAATTTAGTTACTATGACACTCATCACATATGAATTTCTATTATGTGTCTTTTGTAAACACCATTTATTTTAACCCTTTTAATGCCCACTGAGTTATTTCACATGAACCTCCAAGTCACCTATTAAGAGCACACACAAGTATTCAGACCCAAGTTCTTGTGCCTCAGAATTTTGATTTTTCCACATCACTATACTCTCTTCCATTAAAAGAGAAGACTGTTTGTGTGTATGTGTGTGTGTGTGTGTGTGTGTCTGTTTGTGTGTGTAGACTTATATGCACATTTTGACACACACTTGCATGAATCTTCATATTCACCTGTCTTGATACAGGCACCCCACCACAGGGAAACACCCTCAGTTGAATCAAATGTTCTTCCCACTTGGTAAATGTCAATGTCTCTGAGCCTCGTTCTGAATGCTGTTGATTGATTGCAACTCAGTTGCTGACTCTGAAAAATATGGGAAAGTGTAAGAATAATTTTCTTGTTAGTTTATCTCAAAGCCACTGATGATTGTGCATCATGGTCACATTGGAGGCTAATGAGCCTAAATGATGTAGGCAAAGGCAGTGGATTGCAAGGAGTCTGCTCAAAAGGCAGAGAGAATGGTTAGGCCTCAGCTGTCTCATCAGGGATCATGGGGAATACCTCAACTCATATGTGTGTCAACAGTTCAATCTCTCTGGTGAGAGCGATTTAGTAACAATCAAGTAATTCTTGCTGTCACACAGCTGCCCTGTGTTCATATTGAGCCCTCTTATGTGAACCCAAGATCAGAAGGGAAAAGACCTGAAAGTCATTTTTAATATGATCCCGTTTATTCACTACCTCCCTCACTGAGGCCTCAGTGCACATAGGTGCATGGGTACATGTGCATGCATACATGCAAACTCTCTCACACACATGTCATAGAATTCTTTATTGTATTGAAATCTATATGCTTATTAATATCATCACTCTATATTCTCCAGACTTGGGTATACAGTGCCTGATTTCTATCTAGAATTTTAATAAAAATTTATTGAGGGGAAAAAAACAAAAAGGGAGGGGAAAAAAAAACCCACGCTATAAAATTTGAGAAAAAGATTCAGAACTCAGTGCCTGAGTCACAGTGAGATTTTTCATTGTAATGTTAAACCTTAATGTTAAACCTTCTGTTTTAGTCAGCTTTTTTGATACTGTAACTAAAGGATCCAACCAGGACAATTGTAGAAGAAGAAAAATCTATCTGAGAGCTTATGGTTTTAGGGGTTGACAGATGGCTCCAATCCTTTTGGCTCAAGGGGAGGCTGAACATCATGGTGAGAGAGTGGGGAAAGGGGAGCAGCTCACATCATGGTGACCAGGAAGCAGAGAAAGAGAGAGACTCCACGCTCCAGATACAAAATATATACCCCATAGCCATGCCCCCAATTAACCACTTCCCCCAGTTCCCCACCTGCCTCCAGTTCCCACCCAGTTAATCCCATCGAGAATTAATTCAGATTGGGTTAAGACTCTCACGATCCAATCTTTTCCCCTCTGAACCTTCTTGCATTGTCTCACATGTGAGCTTTTGGGGGACACCTCAGATCCAAACCATAACACCCTTCTACTCATGAAACTTTTGTTCCCTCTCCGTGAAGCACTGCAAACTTTCCTATCTGTTTTAATTCGGATTGCCACAAAAGTAGAGCTTGACACAGGATGTTTGAGTAGATGGTTCATAAGGTAGATAAGCCAAGAAAGGCAGAGTGAAACTTGGGGAAAATGAAACAGAGAATGAAGTAAAGCCAATATAAGTTTGATATATCAAGATCGTCTCTGTGAGTAATGGAGACTTGATGTTTCTGGGATCTTCTGAAGTGTATGACTGATGTGATTGTCAACTAGAAACACAGTGGAACTCCATTGCCCAATGGCTTAATGATTTCCCCAAGGGATGTTAACTCAGAGTACAAATTCAGGTTTGAACCTATACCTGAAAGGCTGAATAGATCCCTGCAGGTATCCCATGACAGCTATAGAAAATTCCTAGGACACAAATCAGGAAATCCGAAGTGCACTCAAAGTTTAGTGTGGTCATATGAAACAGAAATCTAACCAAGAAGTTTGTCAAAGAAGTCTAATTCAGTCCACCCATGAGCCACTTCTATGTACTCAAGGCCTACATAAATTCCTCCCATCAAAGAGCCTTTATCTTGAATCTTCACAAAAGGCTTCATATGAAATGGTTAGTAGAACAAACTGATTTTTGTTGCTGTAACTAGTATCAAATCCATAATTTTATGTTACCATTTTCTCTTTCCATCATCCATTCAAAATACTTCTTACCCTAAGCCAAAACTTCAGTAAACTTAGGTGCTTCCCTGCTAGGGTAATACTGATCATTTTTCATGAGAAATTTCACTCCTTGATTACCTTATACTCAGCATGTCATGTTTAGTGAAATTTTCCATTCATCATTTACAATGAGCATGGAAACACTGGAAGACAGTTCAATGAACCACTGAGTTTCACAGATAATCCTCCCTGCCCCCATGAACAGTAACAATGCTGGCTCTATATAATAATGTCAGTTATATTAGTGCAAGGGTATATAAGATTCCCTTTGTTCTCCACCTTCCTCACCAAGTCCTTTTTCATCCCTTTAAGTTAAGTGTTTTCATCTCTGGGAACTATAATCTGCAAACCAAAATTGCCTAAGGATATGTGGATGGTAAAGACAAATTCCAAAAGTGGACCACTTAGAATGATTACGAGAGGGACCAATCCAATTATCTTCCCTTGGTTCCTTAACCTGTGTTTCTAGCTTATGAGGAACACAATATTATACATCAGCTGTTGGTTTCATGCAAGTACTGTATCCTGAAAAAGAGCACTCTAACCTCACAGACTTTGCCTCCAAGTTGTCATCTAAATTGACCCTTTAATAGGCCATCTCGTCACTTCACGAAACCATACAATTCTATGTGAAATGGAATATCATGGGACCAGTGACTTCTGTGGTTATATACACCTTGTTTCACTTCCTTAAAATGGCCCTAACAATAGATGAAAATCATCTGGAAAAGATACCATGTCCCTGAAAATATGAATGATATGTTAGATTCAGTAAAGGCAAAAAATAAATAAATAATAACAGCTCAGTTTTGGGATTGAGATAAGTAATCAAAAAGTCTATTTAGAGCACTGCTATCATCCACACCCTGATTTCTAACACCACTTTCCAATAGAAAGAACAAGGGCACCTTAGAAGAAAGGCAGATTTTGAGACTGGTAGAAAATTTAAAAGATGAACCAGGAGCATCATCTAGTGTCACATACAATTTAATATAATACACAATGATGGAGTTATGTCAGACAGACATAGAAAGTACAGGAAGAGCTTCTGATGGCTAAAGATAAAACTATTTGTGAAAGAAAATAAAGCATTATTCCTTACATCTTTCTATCTATCTATCTCTTAATCTCTCTCTCTCCATATTTGATTCTGTTTCTCTGAAGAGCCCTGGCACTGACTGAATCAAAAACTCTGAGATCCAGCCATATGCATTTTAACAACCTCTCTCTAGATGAGTGGATACATGCTGAACTTTGTGAACAAGTAAATGAAAGAAAAAGAACCCAAAGGGTATTAAATATCCATGAGCCCATGGTAATATAAATAAATGATGGAATAAAAATGGAGCAGAATAGACAAATCTCATGCAAAAATTACTCCAAATAATTTATATACATACTCTGCTCTCAAAGAGGTGGAGCATAACTCCCTATACTTCCCACAGGGTTGTACAATCACTTCTTTCTGAAAATTAAATTATGGAAAGTGAGAACTAGAATAACGTTTCAATGGAAAAATCTGAAAAAGAGTCTAAGGCATCATGACTGCTAAATGTAATGTCTTAATTTAGTTGAGATCCTAGAATAGAAAAAGGGCATTAGGTGAAAAATAAGGACATCTAAGTACCTTGGTAAATTAATAGTAACAAATGCCCCCCCACTAATGCAAAACATGAATAATAAGAATATCTGGGCTGGGCATGGTGGTGCACTCCTGTAATCCCAGCGGCTCAGGAGGCTGAGACAGGAGGATCATTAGTTCAATGCCAGCCTCAGGAAAGGCAAGGCACTAAGCAACTCAGTGAGACCCTATCTCAAAATAAAATACAAAATGGGGCTGTGGATGTGGCTCAGTGGTTGAGTGCCCCTGAGTCCAATCCTTGGTACAATCCCCCAAACAAAGAATATGAGGTATATAAGAACTCTGTACTATCCTCAAAATTTCTTTATGAATAAAAATAAATTATTTATTTAAAATTAATTAATTAGTTAATTTTATTTGAATAAGGCTTTTCACCAAAGAGGATAGAAATGTGGAAAAAAATACCCATACTTGGCAAGGGAAAGTAGATGAGGGTCAACAAAAGCATCTAAACTAGCTTTTCCCCTATAAGCAGAGGGTGAGACAGGACTTATGTGGGTGTAGTTTATTTGGGAGGCGAGCTATTGATGCAGGAGCTAGGGACTGATAAGGAAAAATGGAAGTAGACAAGAGATAAACTTATCCAGCACACCATCCTTAAAGTTATAGTTAAAATATCTCTTTGGGCCTACCTAAGCATGCAGGGAGCCAGTGCATTTTGTAAAATAATTCATAAGGAAAGTTTTCAGGCATATAGGGATAGTATCCTTAGCCATTTCTCACTCTTTTCACATCTTTTCATTGGCATCCATCTACAGCTTCTCTCTCAACCTATCCTGATATAGAAAATCTTTGATTTTGTTTCATGGATACTGATGGAGAGATTGAAAACTTTCTGAGCTGTAGACCCAAGCAGGACTCCATCAACCAGTTCCTTTTATTTCCTTCACCTGTTCTCACAGTTATGCATGTATCAACTCGACCAGAGAAAGGTTGTTAAAATAAAGATGGCTGGACCCAGAGTTTATGATTTAGTAGGTGCCAGAACTTTCCAGAGAAACATAACAAATAGGGTATATGTGTGTGTGTGTGTGTGTGTGTGTGTGTGTGTGTGTGTGTATGATATGTGTGTGTTAGAAAAAGGTTTATTTACTATAAGCAACTGACTCACATGATCATGGAAACAAAGAAGTCCCATGATACTGGAGATCCAGGAGACTATAGTCAGGTAAGGGATAGAGTATAGTTTCAGTATGAGTTTTCAAGAAAGCCAATGATGTAATTCCTGTCCCAGTGCAGAAGAAATATTCCAACTTGAATATGTAGGCAGGAAGTTCAAATTACCCCTTATGCTTCTTTGTTTATCCAGGCCTCCAAATTTAATTAGACTCACCCACTGTGGAAAAGGCAATCTACTTTCCTAGATCTACTAATTCAAATATTAATCTCATCTAGAAATGCTTTCACTGGCATACTCAGAATAATATATGACTAAATATCTGAGTACCCCATGGCCCAGTCAAATTGACACAGAAAACTGTCACAGTATATCTGGAGCAGGATGTGTTCCTGAGAAGTCCTCAGATGGTGCCCATGCTGTAGATCCAGGAAACACACTTTAAAAACTTCTGCTCTCACACCGTAGGCCAGCTATTCAGGCTCTCATTTAAAAAGTATGATTGTGTTAGCATTGCTGCAAACACCACTTAACTGACTTTCTAGAAGAGTTCTTCCTAAAGGCACCAAGGCTTTTCATCTGACCTTGAGATGAGTCACCCTCCCACTCTTATCATTGTGCTGGAGGTAATAGGCTTCCTACCCCAATTATCTCTCTTACTTTTTCATGATCACCATGGCAAGGACACAGAACACTGTAGGTCATTCTAAGCAAAAGAAAATGAAGAGAAGAAAGAAGAGATCAAAAGTGGTTCAAGATTCAATCAAGAGGACAGAACCAATCCCATGCAAAGGCTGCACTGTGTTCATGTGGGATGCTACTTTTCACAGAAATTCAGAAAACGTTGCTGTGGTGGGCAGAGCAGAAAAACGAAGAACCCAAACCATTCTCAGCGTGCAATTCATCATGTTCTATGTTATATGCACAGAAGTGGCAGGAAGAAAGGTAAAGGAGCAATCGGCTCCACTGTTCTCAGGGTACAGGTCCTGTCCTGAAAGAGGCCAGAATTCTAGGAAACAGTCTGGTTGAAATCTGGAGCAGCCATTGAGATGCAAGTTTCTCCAGTTCCGTTCCTTCTAAGTGCATGCTAAGATTCTGCTACCCCATCAGCCTTGCAGTTACACTGGCCCCACACCTTTTTTTGGTCAATGAGAACAATGTGAAGAGACAGACACGTGCGACTTCCAGGAAGAAGTCTGAGAACTCTGGTGCACCATTCAACATATTTCTTTCCCTCTGTCATGGTGACTGATGACATTCCAGATGGTATAGGCTTCTGTAAGATTCATTTCTGAGTGAGGAAGACAAGGAGCCGAGATCCCAGTGACCTGAAATGAAATCTCAATGGGTAATAAATAGACATTTGTTTTTACTAAACCTATAATATTTTAGGGGTAGTATTTTACTTCAATATACCCTAGCCATCGTGAGAAATAGAGCCAAAATATACACCCAACTAATCCAGAAAACAGGAACGGAGTGAATTAAGGGCAGCTCCGTGCTCAGGATTTATGCCTGGGAATACCAGATGGCTTGTTTTCTCGCCAGCAACAAAACTTCAAGAGGAAGATGAGAAGTCAGCTATAGTTACTGGACCACTGAGATCCAGACCTTATTCGATGTTCTTGTGTATGTGTTGAGAAGGGTCATATGAGAAGGTTGCCAGAGTTTGCTGCTACACTCACTCCATGCCTGTGACTCACTTGCCTACCAAACCAGGGCAGGATTTTAATCCATAGATTGGGGACAAATCAAGAACTTACCCACTTTTATCTAATGTATGAAATATGATATGTCAAGAGCTTTGTAATGTTGTGAACAACCAATAGAAAAAAAAGAAAAAAAAAAGAACTTACCCATAAGGACCTGAGGAATCTAAGTCAGGAGATAAGGTACTCAAGTGGTAGCACACATTTTTCTTTCACTGAACTCAATCTCTGGTCCATTTTTTAATGCACATCCTGTCTTTGAAGTTTGCCTCTAGGGTGAACCCCACTAATGGCTCTGTGATTCCGTTAATGGACAGCACTAAATTCCTCTTCCATTTGTGAGGATCAGCTTCTTGCAACAGAAGTAACTGATAATCAGTCTTCCCAACAATGAACTAAGAACTCCAACCCAGCTCTGGTTACCACCCCTTTCCCAGTTTCCCTGTAAATCCTCACCACTCACAAGCTTGCTCTTCCTCCTTGTGACCACGTTCAGCATTATGCTTTTCCCACCTGATCATAATAAGAATTACATGTACAAACGCAATGCACCACTTCCAACAAAGGAATAGGGGTCGTTCTCTCCAAGGCCCAAGAGAAGGAGTTGCAGGAGAGAGCACTGAAGTATTGTGCCTTGGATTGAAAATTTTTCAAATTTTCCTATTGCACAATTAATGACATTTTCAGAATATGAGTCTAAGTCCAGGATGACAAACATAGTAGGTTTATTGTCCTTTTTTTTTTCCCTGAGATTTCTGGCTATGATAAGCTTCCACCTTCTCTTGGATCTGGAAACTTTGGGCTCTACTTCGTAGATCACATGACCTTTCCCAATTCTGCCTTCAGCCCATCAGAGGAAATGCCTCTTGAGAGCAGCGAGGATCACTTTGGGAGGCACTTTCAGAAAAGTTCACTTTCCTTGTAGGTTTTGTAATCATTACTCCAAGAAGACAAGTTGCTCTTTAAATTACAGTCTCCACTCTGTGAAAGTCAAAGACTTCCCAAGTTTGAGGTATGTCAGTCAGGGGTCACATAGAAGCCCAACTTAACAAGATTGCTTCCCTCCCTGCTTGAGCCATTTAATTCCTTCTAGCTTCATTCTGCTGAGGAGTGATTGGCAGGCAGAATTGTTTCAAGGTTACTTCTGAGGTACTACATATACCCTCCTGCAGCCTGTTTGCTAGAAATCATAAGGCTGAATTATGCTTCAGGTTTTCCCAAGCAAATACAAAATTGTGCATGCTTGTATATCTTTTTTTAATTTGGCACCATATGTCTTATACGTCACATATTGCTTTTAATCTTTTACCTTGGTACATTTCTGGTTCTTTCTCTCTGGCTGTACTTTAAGTGTTGGAATTTGCCAGTCATGTTCCCGTTCTACTTCTTTTCTTCCTTGGCATATTCTTCCTGTAAGTTACCATCTATGCTTTTAGGTATCATTGCATCTGTTGACTTGAACTCAGCATCTCCCACTAGATCTCTTCCTGGGCTATATGGCAATACTTACCTATCCACCTGGAAGCTGAATATTTGTTGCATCTCCAGGAAGCCCCAACACCACACACTTTGTACTTCTCATCTACGTTCACTGCCTCAGCACTCTCACAGCAGCCTCTAAGACCTCTTGCACTAGGTCTTTCACAGTCACATCTACTGTTTCTCCTCCTGTTCCTCTGATGGTGGTGGACAGCACTTGTGTTTACCGATATCTAGTGTTAATGTGATTCCATGTACGTGGAATTCCATGTCCACTTCCCTGCCCATTAATGATAGTCATGGCTTTGCCATGAGTCTGAACAATAATGAAATGTGAGTAGGTTAGTTTATATCTAGTAATTCCACTCAAACAGATTAAAAAACTCGTGTGTAATTCTGCACACTCTCTTCCTCTGAAAAACAGAGAGTTTTGAAATGGTGGCATCACAGTAACCTCTCTTAGTCTAAATCTTTTAGTGTGTGTGATGCACAAAACTGTCACCTAATTGCTTGAACAAGAAGTACATATTTGCCTCACAGAGTTGAGCTTCTGTGACTTGGAGCTTACTTGTTAGCACCCTGACCCGTATACCCTTTCTGGTTAATACGATCCACTTCCTGAGGAATTAAAAACCACTAATATCTTCCTTTCCTTGATTTCCTATATTAAAATACTTCCTAAATTGATTTAGTGTATCTTTTGGTCCCACCACCACATGTATAACCATCATGTGATTGCCAGAGCATTTCAGAATAAAAATGAAATTGGGAGTACATAACCAATTTATGTACTCCCAATTTCACCCTAGAGAATCCCTACACAGAGTTCTTTTGAGTAGGGTTATCTGTTATAAAGAAATAAATCTTTGTGAGTATTGGCATACTTTCTGCATAGCATATCAGAAATCAGAGCATTTAAAATAATATCTGAAAGAAAAGAAATTTCATCAGAGAAGGAGAGGAACTATTCCCAGACCAGTACTTCATGTGGTAAAACTGTTCTATAGTAGAGTTGTCACTCAAAATTGTGGGAAATTGGTTCTAGGAACTCTCCCACCAGACACACACACACACACACACACACACACACACACACACACGGATATCAAAATCTGTGGATGCCCAAGTTCCTAATATAAAATGGTATAGTATTTGCATATAACCTACACACATATGTACTTTAAATCATATTTAGATCACTTATAATATCTAATAGAATTTAAATGCTAGGTAAACAGTTGTTGCACTGTATTATTTAGAGAATAATGATATGGAAAAATGTCTATATTTGTTCAGTATATTCCCAATATTTTTTCCTAATATTTTTTGATCTGCAGTTGGTTGAATTCATGCATGTGGAAACAAAGAGTCAACTATCCGTTTCTATCAAAGGTTAGGAGAAAGGATAAAAGAGAAAGCAGAACAAGAAGATGATAGAACAGAAAGCTATATGCATTTCCAACTCTTTCAGATTCAAGGATTTATAACAGTGTTGTTTTCCCAAGTAACTCTAAACACCAATTCCTAGACCCAACCAGAAGCTAACCCACTCTATTTTTCTCATAATTCTTCCTCTGCTGTTCACCACTCCCTATGAAAGCAACAAGCCAACGTTATTTTCCCTGATGTTTCACTTTTTACATTTTTTAAAAGGAGTCAGAGAATGCCTATTTAACTAGACCAATTCTGCACATTTGTAGCCCAGCAAGATCACCTCCCAGGGATTCTGATTAGCAGGTAATTTCTCCTTATACCAGGACTGACTCCTACTGCTTGCCATTCATCTTGCGTGTGAACCTATGAGTATAGAGGAAAGTACTGCCAAAGGATAATATTACTAAGCATTATTTTTATTACTTCTCTTTTTATTCCTATGATAGTCTCTCTAGGGAAGCCCATGTTATATCTAAAGAACAGAAACATGGAATATGCAAAAAAGAATTATAGGTGGTGGCTATACATTCTCCTCAGCTACGAAGCACATAGGAATGTTACCTGGAATTGTATTTAAGCTCAGATATTTTAATCTAGAGGATGCTTTTGAATGGTTGGTGCCCTGGGGGATTTAGTGGCAGTTATACCCACCTTAGATATAAATAACCAAGTAACAGGGTAAGAGAAAGAAAATTAGTGCTGGTACAGTCTCTATATAGATAGTGCTGAGATTCTATTTTCTTAGAGGAAAAAATATAATAATAATAATAATTAGTGGATGATTATTTTAAGGAAAATTTTATCAAGATTGAAATGCATTTAGAATTGGTTTTTCATCTCTATGATTTCAAGCTTTAAAACTTAACCATTTTAAATAACTTGCAAAATTGGTAGCTATTGTGATTCTATGAAGTTATTTTCAGGGTAAATATTTTAAGGATAGAATCAAAACAGAAGTCTTCAGTGAAATTTTTCTTATGAAAAACATTAATTTTCTCCCCAGATCCATCTTCTTCAATACTTCCCTCCCCTCTAGACCCCTCCCCACCAGGAACTTACATATTGGTACGGGGGAAGGTGACTGGGAATGATGTTGGGAAAGGCAGAAAATTTAAACTTTTAAGGACAAATCAAACCAACAAGGAAAAAAATCCTCTGGAAAGGCCTTCTCACCCTAGGCACTAGGTGAGCCTCATTTCTCCACCTACGCAAAATTGATTTGATACCTTCTTAAATGAAGCTGATGGGCCCCCAAGAAATGCTACTGTCAGGATCTCAGATGCTAGGCAGCCACAGGATCTGAGGCCAGGAAAGCACAGCCCTGAGAGCCACTAGATACTCTCTGAGCTTTAGAATACTGTCATTTGCTCATCTGATAGACTACTGTCTAAATGAGCTTGCATTGCGGCTAAGAGTTGTAAAATAAAACCTGTTTCCCTTGAATGGGTCTCCCTTTGGTCCATGTTGTCTCTGAGCACTTGGAAAGAACTAGCAAAAGCACAAAGACTCACTTCCACACGACACAGGAGACACTGCACTCACATCACTCTTCACTGTCCTTCTCACGGATATTCCCTTTCTGCCTCCACAGTGCTCCTGTCAAACATCCAGGTGCCACACATGTGCAGCATTGGCCAAGGTTATCACTTTTTGTTATTATGTTGTTTCAACTGTGGTTGTTCTCATTTTACCTTTGGTTAAAATGCTAAAGAGAGGGCTGAGGGTGTGGCTCAAGCGCCTGGCATGTGTGCAGCCAGGTTTGATCCTCAGCACCACATACAAACAAAGATGCTGTGTCTGCCGGGAAAAAAAATAAATAAATAAAAAATAAATAGTAAAAGTCTCTCTCTCTCTCTAAAAAAAAAAATGCTAAGGAGAAACACTTGGAATCTGGTAGCAAATAAAAATAGAACTCTTTGGAAAGATCTAGATCTAAGAAATTCAGTCTTCCCTTGATAGCCAGGGGAACTGATTCCAGGTTTCCCCTTGAGATAGCAAAATCTGTAGATTCTCAAGTCCCTTATGTAAAATAGCATCGTGCAATCCATGCACATCCTCCTGTATACTTGAAATCATTTTTAAATTACTTACGATACCTAACAAACTGTAAACCCTATGTAGATAGCTGTTATACCATATTGTTCAGGGGAAAATGTTCTCTCCACAAATGCAAAATTCAGACACAGAGAGACAACCGCCATCATGAAGATACTGGAGTCAAGAAGAGGAGTGATATCAAGAAACCCAAGAGCTCCACATAGTCATCCCAGGACACAGAGCAGCCCCAGCCTCCCTCTACAGCCACTCCATTGTTCCTCTTGTTTTGTTCTTCTTATTTACTATACTCTTTTAGTTTTTTAAGTATGCCAACACTGAGTCACCTCTGTGTCTTTGCACATATTATTCTCTTGAAATGCTCTCCCATATTGTTTCATTTCCACTCATGTTTCAGGTCTCAGGTTAAGAGCCACTTCACTGGTCAGTCCTTCTCTGACCTTCCCCCCCCCACACCCAGCTGACCCCATACTAAACAAGCTCCTGGACTATTGTCTCATAAGCTCCTGAGCATTTTTACACTCATCACAGTTCACAGTGATCTGTTTCTTCCCCATCCACAGACACACAATTCTGTGTGTAATTTCTGCCTCCTTGTGGCACTACCAGCTTCATGAGGTGCAGGAAGTTTGTCTTCTTTTCGAATCACTAGAGTTCTGGGAAAGCCTAGTGCTGTCACAAGTTAGGGGTGTCACTTGTGGGTCATTGTTGAATAAAGAAAGATAAATACCTGAGAGAGGGATAAGTAAACAAGTAAAGCAAAACAGCAAGTAGTGTTGGAAAGAAAGAGCTAGTAGACAAAGATTATTTTAGATGATTGCATTAACTATCCTAGTTATGTTTGCCATTGTGTACGTCCTAACGAGTTTAACTGCCATCCTTTCATTAGGGCCCCAGTAAGAGGAGAAGCATCCGGAATAGGTACATGAAAGGCAGATGGCAGCTTACTGACCTGCTCTAGATCCTTGTGTTTGTGGCATATAGTTATTTTTAGTAGCAAAATATAACATTTGTGTTACATCTTAGATTTTACAACAAGCTTTCCTATGACCTTTCTGTGTGCTTACATGTGAGACAGTTCCAGCTGGATTTTCAATGGTTTTGCAATAAGTTTTGTAGATTTTTCCAAGATTAATGTCTGTTATGCTCTAAAATCTTGTCTGCATATTAGTTGGATCCAGTCGAATTTGTACATTTCTGTTCTGGTTAATACTCAAAGTTTTCTATTTAATTTTAAACTATGAAAATAGATGAATTAATTAAAAGTAATAGACAGGCATTGCATATATGTTTATATTAACATAAAACATAGACTTGGTTCTGTTACAACTTAAGATGAGTGAAGTCGTGGTGCCTTGTGACATTAGTCTATACTGACATCCTATAATTACCTACATGTAATTTTATTTCTTTATATACTCCTAATATCTCGAGAACACTAAGATGTCAATGCAAATTATCCCTGCATTTATTTCAGTCCACTTATTAATATTTAAGACTTTTTCTTTTTGAACTGTAGTTGCTATTTCTCACTACTATTATTCTTTTCCTTTTCATTCATCTCTGTTTGCATTTGTATGAATATGCATTATGCTACACCATTGCAAAAGAAGAGTCATTCTTTGGCTTAATCTAGCAAACTTCCACACTCTTTATCTGATATGTCGTGTGTTCTTGGCCCCCCTCCACATTCTGTGCTTCGTGCATTTTCTGTGCACAGCAGTAGCAGCTGAGGTATCACCACATGTGTTTCCTTCACAGTAGAATGTCCTTAAGGAACAGATGGTTGTTTTTTTTTTAAAGAGAGAGTGAGAGAGAGAGAGAGAGGAGAGAGAGAAAGAGAGAGAGAGAATTTTTAATATTTATTTATTTTTTTTTAGTTTTTGGCAGACACAAAATCTTTTTTGTTTTGTATGTGGTGCTGAGGATCGAACCCAGGCCACACACATGCCAGGTGAGCACGTTACTGCTTGAGTCACATCCCCAGCCCCCTTGTTTATTTTACTGTACTTAAATTTTCAAAATTATAACCATCATTGAAAAGATTTGGGAGGAATTCATAGATTGAGGAAGGGTAGATTTAATACATAAAGACTAACATGAGGTTGTTAGAAACTCTATCTTACTAAAGTTTTCCTTTAGAAGTACTTAAGGAGAGGACTGATCAAGTGTTTACTAAGATAATAGATAGTCATACTGTTTCCTCTTATGGAACACTTCATAAATAATCTTACATTGTGCCACAAAGGCCAGCACACCAGGATTTACATATCCGAACGACTCCATCAGGTTTTCTGATTATCAAAGTCAAGATGAGGCCCAAGCTTCACAGGTGATTCTAGAAAGGGTGATCAGTGTGAACTGCCCTGGAAGAAACCACCCTTGACTTACAGCTTCTTGCAATGAATTTTACTTTACATTTTCTATTGTCAGGTGTTGGTCACAGGTTTGGTGATGCTATAAGAAACAAGTCAATGTGGTGTACATCTCCAAAGCAAAATTGGATCTGTTTGGAATTTATTAGTGTTGATTTCATGTTGGACAGGTGATCCAAGAGGAATTGTCAACTCATGTTTGTGTCTGCTCCTGGCCGAATAAATGTATGTTATTCTCTATTGGCCGAAAATGGCATTTGGCCTACCCGAGTGGTACTAAAATGGATAAGGATGAATAGAGCGGATAGTTCTGTCAACTGTACTTTAAGCTCTCTAAATGGTTTCTACAAATTTCCACCTACAATGGACAAGGTCAAAGCACTGAGAAGGTGCCACCTCATTAAGACTGAAATGTACCTGGTTCCAAGCCTCACTCAACAACCCTGAAAACTAAAATTAGTTCTGTGGACACTCAAGTGCTCCATCTTTCCATCTCACATTTGGTTCCATTAAGCACAGAGGACAGTTAATAAAGGAAGAAAAATTAGTCTAACTAAATTAATAGAACTCTGATACAGGGAGGGTGAGCATCCCCATTCAGGGTATACCTGAAAGAACAGTGAGACTTTTATTGCTCATGAGCTGAATGCCTGCATTTTTACTGAATTCTTTCATAGGCCTCAGGTGAAGTGTACCCAAGAGGGAGGAAGTTCAGAATGTGTTTCTGCTTTAGTTCTTTCAACAAGAGAGAAGTGCTATACACACCTCAACAAAAGAAAACAAACACATGCCCAGATCAATCACATGAACAGAACCAAGATAACTAACGAGCCATAAAATGATATTAGAGATCATTGTGTGGTGTCTTTCTCTGTAGCGATCTGTTGTCAGGCAATTGAATTGTTTGGAAGGCCCAAAGAAAATATACGGTGAACTCCAAATACATTTTTATCAGAAAAGTAGGTTTATCTTCATCTTACTTATGAAAAGAGTAAACCAAATTTAAGCTTAGAAGACACATAGAGATTATTTAGTTCAACACTTTCTCTGAAGAGCTCAGAGGCCAATGAGATTTGGAGACTCACCCAGGTGACCTGCTACTTCCTTACAGAGCACTGATCACACATATAGGTCTTCTAGAAGCAACAACACTGCTAATTTTGCTGAGTTGCACAGCTGCTGGCACATTAGCTGGAATCCTCTGTTATTCCCCTTGAATATAAAAATAATATATATTCTAGCCTGAGTTACTATACTCCAGTAGGCAGAAGAATCACCTAGGCCTTTCTGAACTACCCCAAAGGACAGAGTCTACTTGGTACTTGTCTGGATTCTCATCGTAACTTAAAGGGGAAATTTCAGAATGTCCACAGCATTGCACATGCTGCAAATAAAGGAGAAAGATGGCTTCAAATTCCATGCCGCAGAATCCTATCTGGGTAGCACCAACCTTAATTTCCAAATGGGACAGTATCTACAAAAGGAAAAGTGGTGGTATCTAGATCATAAATTTGAGGAGGACCCAGGACAAGCTTCTGCCTGAGGCTTGTACCACTGTGGCAGCCTTGGAAAACCTGGCTGACATCAGTGTCTTTCCCCCAGGAATCCTGGCGATGGGGCTATGCTGAAGTTTGCTGTGGCCACCAAAGTCACTTCTGTTGCCAGACACTTTAGTCCTTGGACCTACACTAACCAGATCCAGGTAACCTTCCAAAAGCTATGTCTTGTAGTTGAACCCAGGGCTGACCACCAGCTTCTCACAGAGGTGTCTCATGTTAACTTACTACCATTGCTCTGTGGAAGACAGACCCTCCTCTGTATTATGTGGATATTGCCATCCTGTGCAACAAGAAGAGGCCTCCCTCAGTAAGTCTGGTGTAGTAAATGCTGATCCAGAAGCTTCCGAACACGCACAGTGTTAGCAGGTGATATTACTCCTCAGTTCTTGTCTTCTCAAATGAAAGATTTCAGTCAACAGACTTAGAATGAGCATAAAGTGTTTATTTAGTGAAGTGGAAGTATGCCCCAGGTTATGTGAAGCAGGCTTCTCCAACAGCAGACATGCCCTGGGGTTTTTATATATTTTCCAAATATAAAGACTCGCTAGTCTTTATATTTGGTCTGGTAACCTCCCTCCATGCATATTATGTATTTAGGACAGTTACTATCGCTTCCCACCATGGTTTAGTGCCTGCACAGGTTTCCCTGTTAAGAAATTCCCATCAATACCTAATCAAAAACTCCAGATGTGGTTTAAAGCCATAATGTAAATGATGTTCCAATGAACCATGGTTCCCCAGACGGCAGTGTCTCAGTGCTCTGCACATGCTCCAAACTTGGGAAGTCCTTTAAACTGTTTATACTCAGTTCTTTAGTTTAAGAAAATAGTAGATGAGGAAGATAAGAAAAAGAAAGTAGTAGATGACTATAAAGGAAGAGGGCTTATAGATGGGGTTTCTGTTGCCTGAGGTGCAGTGATTTTCCATTGTTCAACATGAATGAGCCTTCGTCTCCCTGTTCCATTCTCTTGATCATGTCTACCTATCTACCTACCTACTCTAATGTGCAGTGCTCCATGGGAGCTCAGGCATGACCTCTACTTCTGCAGAGGTTCTGAGGAAACTGAAAAAGAAGAGCAGAAGCACCTGAGAGAGCTGCAACCCAGAAGGAAGTTGAGAGTGAAGGGATCACTCCAAATCCTGAGCTCAGCGGGTAGCCCGAGGGCTCAGACAGGTCTGAAGGTGGGCAGGTCCTGTCTGTGGCTGTCCAGCAGGTTCACTGAAGCCTGGAACCCCCAACATGCCAGGGAAGACTGGTTGGCAGCCCCCACTGCTTAGCTGATGAATGGGTAGAAACAACCACTAAGTGATTCTAAGCTGTTCTCCCATAGGACCTTAAGTAAAATGGAAGTAAAATTGGTGGAAAATAAGAAGTTTCTAGAAAGAGAGAGGAAAAAGAATCAGCCAGTGTATTTATTAAAAATTTAGAATCTTGAAATTCATCCCCAGATATTTTGATTTTGAAGGTGATGACAAAAGAAGGAGAAGGAAGAGGAGGAGGAGGAGGAGGAGGAAAGGAAGGAAGGGAGGGAGGGAGGGAGGGACAGGGAACCAGGGGGCAGGGAGAAAAAAAAAGAAAAGAAAAAGAAAGCTGGTCTGAAAAATCATCTTTTAAAGAAGCATCATACTAAAGGGTTTATATATATATAAACCCTTATATATATATATAATTATTATAGAATTCAGGCAGAGAGATTCATATACCGAATTTATCATCTTTTAATATTTGATAAAACAAATCTTTGTAAGCAAACCCAGCACAAACACAAAGCCAACAGAAAAAAAAGAGGGCAGTAAAAACAAGAAAAAGCCCAGGGTCGCCCCTTATTGGGCATCAGGAAGTGTGGCTTTTTGCCTTTGGGTATCAGCATGGGTCCCTGTTCCTAAATGGATATGAACAGAGAAACCACCCTGAAATGTGTAAGTGTCTTTGCATATTCCATTGGCTCGTGATCTTATGTGCATGGGACTCCTTTCAAGTGCTATTTGCACACGCCCAATCAGATTTGTGGAAAGGAGTTTCCTCCTCTTCCCAGAAGATTGTTTATAATTACCAATAGTGACAATGGACCAAGGTCCTGCTTGTGACAATCAGCAAGGTTGGCTGCATCATCTGGCTGGTGGTTGCTGGAATGTCATTTTCCAGGAGTAAAGAGTGCACAGGGGTGGTGCCAAGTAGATATGGTGTAGAAAAAAGTACAGGAGAGACTGCAGCCAGTTGCTGGAAGGGCATAATATATGGTAATCTCTTGGATCCTCTGTTACTCAGCATAAAAAATGACTAGGGGGGCTAGGGTTGTGACTCAGTGGTAGAGCACTTGCCTAGCATGTGTGAGGCACTGGGCTTGATTCTCAGCACCACATAAAAAAAATAAACAAATAAAATAAAGGCATTGTGCCCATATATAACTAATAAAAATATTTTGAAAAATTGTTTTAAATGACCTTGTTGGATTGAAGATACACGTGCAGAAAAAAAGTGCTGGTATAAATATGTGCTCCAGTCACAGTAGAGAAGAAACCTCAGCTTCCACCTATTAAGTTTTCTCAGGATCAGCATTCAAGCCTCAGGCTAACTCTGCTGCAGGAGAAAGTCTGGCCAGTGGGGCAGCTCTCAGACCTGCCAGGACCATTGATCAGTCACCCCTCTCTGTCCACCTGCCTTGAGGCAACCATCGTCACTTTGTTATGTTGTTTTCCCTCCTTCTCTTGTTCTCCAAAGTCACAGGAGAAAAGTGGCAAACAACTGTTTCATAATATAGGGAAAGTGCATCCTCAGCTGATTTATAAAGGAAACTACATGAAGATAACAAACCCAGGTCCTATCATACAAGGCACATAGCCACCCAACTTGTCACCACAGTGACAGCCTCTGAGCTCAGGTCTTCTACCAAACGTAGCCGCTCTTAAACTCTGAGCTTATTGTTATGTAACTTTTCTTACCCTCTAAACTCATGGGATGTGATGTAGCTTTTCTTACTCTCTAAACATCACGGGATGTTTTCTGATTTTCCCAGAGTGAGTCAACCAGAAAATTTTTCCTCATTTTTTGCTCCACAGCTTCCTAAATCAATGTAATGAAACAGTGGGGACAAAACTGGAGTGAGGAAAAAGCTGTCCCATGTCTGTCCCAGTTAGACGTTAGCCACGTCATCTTAGATTCCTGTTTTAGTCAGCTTTTTCACTGTCATGACCAAAGGACCTGACAAGAACAATTATAGGAGGGAAGACTTTATTGGGGGCTCATGGTTTCAGAGGTTTCAATCCATAGATGGCTGACTCCATTCCTTGGTACATGAGATGAGGCCGAACATCATGGTGGAAGTGTGTGGCAGAGGAAAGGAGCTGGGGACAGGGAACCAGGGAGCAGGGAGAGAGCTCTGTTCAACAGGACCTGCCTCTTCCAGCCACACACTCTCTGCCTACAGTTACTCAGTTGTCAGCAGGTCAATGCACTGATTAGGTTAAGATCCTCATTAAAAGAGAATAAAATCATGGCCTTTGCAGGTGGATGGATGGAGTGGAGAATACAATGCTTAATGAAGTTAGCCAATTCCAAAAAAACCCAGTGCCAAATGTTTTCTCTGATTTAAGGATGTTGATTCAGAACATGATGGTGGGGGTGCAGACGGGAAGATTAGATGAACTCCAGATAGGGCAAAGGGAAGAGAGGGGGAGGGAGCGTGCATGAGGGTAGGAAAGACAGTGGAATGAGATGGACATCATCACCGTAAGTACATGAATAAAGACATGGATGGTGTGACTCTGTGTACAACCAGAGATAAGAAAAATTGTGCTCCACATGTGTAATGTGAATTATAATGCATTCTGCTCTCATATATAACAAATTAAATTTTTTTTAAAATGACCAATAAAAAGCCACTGGTAATCCATTAAAAATTTCTCATAACTCAATCATTTCATCTCTAGACTTTCTTACACTGCTTCACACATAAGCTCTTGGGGGATCCCTAATATCTAAGCCATCACAGTGTCTATTGCACCTCTGACTTGCTAGAATATTGTGGGATTCAACCACCTGTCTTGGAATATTAGAGAAATTCTCATCATCAAAATCCATATACCACCCTTAAAAACAACGGCTTAAGGACTGCAGATGGCATTTGGCATCACTACTGGGGTTTTATAGATAGTTTCCTGAGAGATGTTTTATGCTCCAAGTCATTTGAGTCTGTCCCTGAGTTTTGTATGTAGTGTCTTCAGATCCACTGGTGCAACAGGAAAGAAAAGTGGAGGCAGCATCTCTGGTGAGCCTGAAGCAGCAGAGAAGGCATCCACAGAACCTGTATCAGGCCCTCATAGACAGGAGGAAATAAGTTCAGAACCACTTTTCCTTCTCTTCCTTTCTCTGAAATGAAATGAAGGCCTCAACGCCTTCAAGGGCCCTAAGCACTCAGAGCCTCTACCTTCATTTCCCAGGCATAGACAATGCTGGGTGGTTTTTGGAAGGTGCACAATCTGCCCTGTTGTACTGTAAAATCTGAGGGGACACCCCAATGAGGTGTCTGGTGAGGGGCAGACCCACAGTAGAGGCCTCAGCCTATCACGGGGTCTGGCAAGGGGCCACTGCTTACACTGTCTCACACATCTTCCAACTCTAATGGGCTTCCACCTCTTTTTCTACCACCTGCAGGAGTCACAGTTCTTTCCTCCCAAATGTTTAAAATGTCCTGAGCTCTCTCTCTGCCTCCAACCACACTGCATATTGTGTTTGGAGCGGCGCTGAGGTTGCAGTAGGCCCCACCCACCTCTGGAACACACATCCAGGGCTGCCTTTTGAGACATAGCTGGAGTGAACCCCAGCACAGCCTGGAGGGCAGTTTCATCATGAAACCCAGGATATGAGTGACAGCAATGACACCAACATCTCTGAGCTTATCCCACCAAACAGCTCCTTAGCTTTTGGTCTTAAGTGTTGCCATAATGATGCTCACACCATAGTTTCATTTCCCATTGTTCTCTTGGTGGGGGGTATCCCTATGGGGTTTGAAGACCACCTCTGGAAAAATCTCTCACAGCCTTTCCCACATTAATATCCTGGAAGTTGTGATTGACGGCAGGGAGCACAGGGAGCTCCCTGCACTGTTGGTTTCTCAGAGCAGATTTGAGGGGGTGCTGCTTGGGGCCATTCCAAGGATTCAGACGTGGCTCCTTTCTGTGGCATGCCATGCACGTTTTTCATTTTAGTTTACAGATGGGGTTGAAAACATCCACTCTTCCCGCCTGAGGAAGATGTCAAGGGCTTAGTGTTTTCAGTATTTGAGGTCTACCATTGTCTCTGATGTCCACGATTTATACTTTGTTACTGGAAGAAAAGGTTGAAATCTAAAAAGGGAAAAAAATACACCTTTACTCTTTTCTCCATAGGAAAAAAAAATAGCTTTTGGACTCGTTTCTTTTGCCATCACTGTCCAAGTGCATGATTTATTAAAAATCATATAAAATGGAACAACTTGTTGCCTTTTCTGCATCCTCACCTCCCACCCCACTCCAAAAAGACAAGATTCCTTTGCTGTGTTTTCATTTCTGCAAATGCCAGCCAGGCTTCAACATAGGAAGACCTAACAAAATCCCTCCTATCACTCTGTTGGATCCATTTCTTTCGAAACACGGCATCACTGATTCAGGAGACAAGACCTAAGTTGGGGTTAAAATGCACAATTAAGCAGCTGGTGAGGACTGGCCAATGTGGGATTAGGGGGCAGCCCTCCATCCCCTCAATGCAGTGGCAAGGCAGGTGCCACTCCTGGATGATCACACAGTGGGCACCACCTCTGTGCCACAAGCTACCACCTTTGTGCTTCAGGCTACCACATCTGTGCTGCACAGGCCATCACCTGGTCTGAGCTAGGCATGAAAATCTATTTTTAACAACTCATAAATGATTCTAATTCAATTAGACCATGGAACCCTCTTTGAGAACTACTATTCTACATGATTGATTATAACATTGATGAGCAGGAGGAAAAGCAATAAGATTCTCTTTTCCATTTTGTGAAAGGCAATTAAGGAGCATCTCCCTGGTTTTACCTTACTACCTGAAGAAAAGTAATTTTTTTAATCTTCTCAGTGAAACCTATAATTAGAAAGATTTCAAAGGACGTCTAGTCCTATCTCTGCTTCCTTCCAGATTCTATGCCATTGACTCATGCCTAATTTTCTTCAGGACCACATTCTGATGCTAAAATGAGCTTTAGGTACAATCAAAATATAAATGCATCTGAAGCCACAATTTCAATTTATCACTCTGTATTTCACTTCCTGAGTTAATTCAGTTTTGCATACAAACAATAAGTCCAAGGATCTGTAGCAGAATCTGTGAGGAGTAGAAGACATTAAAATAGTGCTATGCATATCTTCAAGAATTAGGGGAGGTAAGACATCACTATGTTGTATGACATTTAACACTCTTTTTTTATTTTGGGGTAAATTGGCAGAAAAAAAGTATGTGTTTATTATACAGAACAGATGATTTGAAATATACAGACACTGAGGAATGGATAAATCTAGCTAATTAATAAATGCATTCCCTCACATAGTTTTCATTTTTGTGGCAAGAGCACTTACCATCCACTCTCTTTGCATTAAGCACTCTTATTTTTTTGATGAGGTAGTAACAGTACAAATATGTGAAAATCCAGAGTGGGAAAAATATTTCCAGTTCAGGGAAGTCATGCAAAGCTTATTACAGCGATATTGTCTGAGCTGAGAATTGAAGAACAAGTCAGAAAGGGCAAAGGGTAAGTAAGCATCATTTATTGAATGTCTACAATGTGTCAGGCAGCTTCTTTGCATAGCAGAGAAAGGGAAACAAAGACAGAAACAATATACCCCTGGGAAGAAAGGATGGATCTTTAGTTAGTTGTAGTCCTTAATTGATGGGCAATTTATATACAATAGAAATACTCCACCTGTGCATTTCCAGGATAAGGTAGTAAAATGCTGTCAGGAATAACAGTGGATAATTTGAGATGGAAAATCAGAGTGCTCTACTGAGCACACCTCTCCAGGTTACCTTATTTTTTTTCATTGTTTTTGAGTTCTTTTACAACTTAATAAATTACACAGTCCATACAAAGAATTGTATCCAAGAGACATAGACTTTCTTAGTGCCCTGAAAATATTGACCAATTTCACCATTATAGATGGATATGATTCTTGGACTTTGCCTTTCAGCCGGCCGTACCATCTTACTGATCCCTTCATTAAACTAATTAAACAAAATATTTGTCATGTATCAATTTTTATTTATTTATTTCTTTACTTAGGATTTTATCTTTTTAAAAAATGTGTTTTTTAATTTATGGATTACAATTATATATAATAGTGGAATTCACTGTTACGTATTCAGACATGCACATAATGTGATTTGGTTAGTTTCATTCCTCAGTTTCTCTCCCTTTTCTCCTTTTTCCTTCCCCGTGGTATATTGATCTCCCTCCTATTTTCATGAGATTTCCTCATTTTATTCCTTTTCCTCTCTGATTTCCACATATGTGGGGGAAAAAATATCATCCCTGACTTTCTAAGTCTGGCTTATTTCACTTAACATAATTCTCACAAGTTCTAACCATTTTCCTGCAAATGACATAATTTCATTCTCCCTTGTGAAAAAAATAAAACTCCATTTTGTATATAAATCACATTTTCTTTATCTCTTCTTCTTTTGACAGATATCTACATTGATTCGTAACTTAGCTATTGTGAATTGTACTATAAACATGGGTATGTATGTATGGGTAGAGTACACTGGATTTAATTATTTTGAATGGATATTGAGGAATGAGATATTTGGGTCATATGATGCATACATTTCTTATTTTCATAGTGGTTGTACTAATTTACAATCTCAAAAACTGTGTATAAGTGTCCCCTTTCCCCCCCATCCTCAGCAGTATTTATTAAATGTATTTTTGATGATTGCCATTCTAACTCTAGTGAGACGAAATAGTGTAGTTTTCATTTGCACCTCCCTAATTCTTAAAGATGTTGAACTTTTTTTTTTTTTTTGCAAATTTTTGGCCACTTGTGTTTCTCTTTTGAGAAGTGTCTATTTAGTTCATTTACACATTTATTGATTGGGTTGTTTGTTCTTCTATGGTTACTTTTTGTTTATTTTTTTTTATATCTGGATATTAATTTTCTGACAGAAGAGTAGCTAGCAAAGATTTTCTTCCATTTTATAGGTTCTCTCTTCACAGTCTTGTTTCCTTTCCTACACAGATTTTTTTTTAATTTGATGCATCCTGTGGTGTAATTATTGGTATTATTTCCTGAGCTTTAGGAGTTCTACTGAAGAAGACATTGCCTACACCTATATGCTGGAGTGTTGACCCTATGTTTTCTTCTAGTTATTGTAGTTTCTGGTCTAATTCCTAGGTCTGTGATTCATTTTTAGTTGGCTTTTGTGCAGGGAGAATAGAGATATGTTTTTTTCCTTCTATGTATGAATATCTAGTTTTACCAGTACCACTTGTTTAAAACAAGGTTGTCTTTTCTCTAATGAAGGTTTTAGCACTTTTTTTGAGGTTGCAGGGAGGTGGTGGTACCAGGGATTGAACTTGGGGGCACTTGGCAACTGAACCACATCCCCAGCCCTATTTTGTATTCTATTTAGAGACAGGGTCTCACCAAGCTACTTAGTGCCTCATTGTTGTTAAGGCTGGCTTTGAACTCGAGATCCTCCTGTCTCAGCCTCCCAAGCCACTGGTAGTACAGAAATGAATCGCCGTGCCAGATTGGTTTTGGCACTTTTGTCAAAGATCAGATAACCATATCTTTTTGAACTTGTTTGTGTTACCTTCTATTGTTTATGTGTCTGTTTTTATTCTGGTACCATACTGGGTTTTTTTGTTTGTTCGTTTGTTTTATAGCTTGTAGTATAATTTGAAATTGTGTGTTGTAATGCTTAGCTTTTTTTTTTTTCTTAGAATCAATTTGACTGTTCTAGGTCTTTCATTCTTCTATATACATTTTAGGACTGTATTTTTCTAGTTCTGTGAAGAGTATCACTGGCATTTTTGGGGGGACTGCATTGAATCTGTAGATTACTTTTGGTATTATGATCATCTAATGCATTAATGCCTGAACTCTCCATAAGCATGGGGGTCTTAAATCTTCTGTTGTCTTCTTCAATTTCCTTCCTCAGTGTTCTATGATTTTCATTGTATAGCTCTAGTACCCCCTTGGTGAGATTTATTCCTAGGTATTTAATTACATCGAGGCTATTGTGAATGTGATGGCTATTGTTTTCCTAATTTATTATTCAACAGATTCATTACTGTGGTATAGGAAAGCTATTGATTTTTGTATGATGATTCTGTAAACTGATATTTTGCTGGATTTATTAGCACTAGAAGTTTTCTGTTGAAGTTTTTTGAATATTCTAAGTATAAGATCACATCACCTGCAAACAGTAATAGTTTAAATTATTTCTTTCCCATTAATAGCCCCCTTATATCCCTCTCACGCCTAATTGTTCTGGTTCAAATTTCAAGTAGCACACTTAATAGGAGCCATAAATATTAACGTCCTTCTCTTTTTCTGGATTTTAGAGAAAATGCTATCAATTCTCCCCATTTACTTATTTGGCTTTGTGTTTTCATGTGTGGCCTTTATGATGTTGAGATAAGTTCATTTTATCCCTAGTTTCCTCAGTGGCTTTTTCCTTTATTTTCTTATTTGTTCTAATGAGTTATGCATGACAGTAAAAGGCACTATGATACATCATACATATATGTAGTATAATTTCTCATTTCTCTGGTTGTACATGATGTGGAATCCCACCAGTCCTGCAGTCATGTGTGTACATAGGGTAATAATGTCTGATTCATTTCACTTCCTACCACTATGTCCCCTCCCCTCCCTTCACTACCTCATCCTAATATAATGTACGTTTGTTCTTCTCTAGTACCCCCGTTATTGTGAATCAGCCTCTGCCTATCAGAGAAAACATTGGGCCTTTGGTTCTTTGGGATTAACTTACTTCTCTTAGCATGATATTCTCCAGCTCCGTTCATCTACCTGCAAATGCCATCATTTCATTCTTTTAAAGGCTGAGTAATATTCCATTATGTATATATATATATATATATTCACATTTTCTTTATCTATTTAGCTGTTGAAGGGCATTTAGTTGGCTTTCATAGTTTAGTTATTGTGAGTTGAGCTGCTAGAAACATTGATGTGGCTATGTCAGTGCAATATGCTAATTTTTAAGTCCTATGGAGTGGGATAGCTGGGTCAAATGGCAGTTCCATTCCAAGTTTTCTGAGGAATCTCCATACTGCTTTCCGTAATAGTTGTAGCAATTTTCAGTCCCACCAGCAGTGTATAAATGTACCTTTTCCCCATTCTGCCCAACATTTATTGTTGCTTGTATTCTTGATAATTGCCATTCTGACTGAAGTGAGATGAATTCTTAGTTTTGATTTGCATTTGTCTAATTGCTAGAGATGAAGAACATTTTTTTCATATGTATTTTGATGGATTGTATTTCTTCTTCTGTTCAGTTCCTGAGCACATTTATTGATTGTGTTATTTGGTTTTGGGGGTTGAGCTCTTCAGGTTCTTTATATCTCTCACACACTGCATGAAACTCAACTGAAAGTGGATCAAAGACTTAGGCACTGGAACACCTTGAGCCCTAATAGAAGAAAATTTAGGCCCAAATCTCCACCATGTTGGTGTAGGACCTGACTTCCTTAACAAGACTTCTAAAGCACAAGTAAAATCAGGAATCAATAAATGGAATGGACTCAAATTGAAAAGCTTCTTCTCAGCAAACGAACCAATCAGTAACATGAAGAGAAAGCCTACAGAATGAGAAAAAAAACTTTACCACAGGCACATCAGAACATTAATCTTCAGAGTTTTTCTTATGAATGCATGCTGGATTTTGTCCAATGCTTTCTCTTCATCTACTGAGATAGCTATGTGATTTGTTTTCCTTAATTCTATTTGTGTAGTGAATTATATGTGTTGATTTGTGTATGTTGAACTCTACTTGTATACCTGGAATGAAGCCAAAGTGATCATCATGTACCATCTTTTCAGTGTGTTGTTAATAATGATTGTGAATATTTTATTTTTTAAGGAATTTGCTTATCAGGCTTATTGATCTTTAGTTTTCTTTCTTTCTTTGAAGTTTTTAAAAAGTTGTTTAATTTGTCCTTTTTAGACACATGGGACAGAGATTATATTTTGACATACTATGCATACATGGAGTGTAACTTATTCTGATTAGGATCCCATTTTTGTACTATACATAATATGGAGTTTCCCTGGTGGTGGATTCATATGTGAACATAGGAAAGTTCTGCTCCATTCATTCCACTGTCTTTCCTATTCCCATCCTCTCCCTTCCCCTCATTCCCTTTTGTCTAATCCACTGAACTTCTACTCTTCCCTCCTGGCTTTATTGTATATTAGCATAATGTGTCCTTGTCCATTTAGAAATCAGAATGACATGGCTTCACAGAACGGATTTGGAAGTGCCACCCACTTTCTATTTCATAGAATAATTTGAGGTCCATTGGCATTGATTTTTCTTGAAGGGTTGAGTAGAATTCAGCTGACAGTGCATCAAGCCCTGGGCTTTACTTTGTTGGAAGGCTTATCATCATACTGCTTCAACCTCATTTCTTATTATTGCTCTGTTAAACTTTTCTATATCCTCTTGGATCAATTTTGGTTGATCAGATGTGTCTAGAAATTTATTCATTTCTTCTACATTTTTCAATTTTTTGGAGTATAAGTTTTCAAAATAGTCCCTAATTATCCTCTGGATTTCAATGATGTTTGTGGTGATATCTCTTTTTTCATCTTTAAATTAATTAATGTCTTCTCCATCTTCCTCTTATATAGTTTGGCTAAGGATTTATCAAATGTTTTATCTTCACAAAGAACAAACTCTTCATTATATTAATTCTTTGTGTTACTCTTTGTATTGTTTTTTCCATTCTCTGTTTAATTTATTTCATCTCTGACTTAATTATTTCCTCTTTTCTACTGGTTTTCAATTGGTTTGTTCTTGATTTTTGAAGACATTGAGGTACATAATCATGTTGTTAATTTGGTATCTAATTTTTTTTAAATATAGGCACTCATAGCTATAAACTTTCCCCTTAGAAACATCTTGACAATACCCCAGTGATTTTGGTATTGAGCATCTCTATTCTCATTTGATTCTAACAGTTTTTTAAATTATCCCCTGATTTCTTCTACAAACAATTCATCATTCGAAACAACATTGTTCAATCTCCATGTATATATGTATAGATAGATAGATAGATAGATAGATAGATAGATAGATAGATAGATAGACAGATTGATAGTGTTTGTAGTTTTTCTTTCTGTTGATTTCAGATTTTATTATTTTATAATGGATTATGATCTGATAAGATGCAAGTTATTATATGATTTTATTTTGTATTTGTTAATATTTGCTTTGTGGATAAAATATGCTCTATTTTGGAGAAAGTTATGGAACAGATGAGAAGAAAGTTTATTCATCTGTTTGAGGATTAAATATTCTGTAAATTTCTGTTAAACCTATTTGATTTATAATATTTCTAAGGTTTCAAGTGTTTTTGATGATTTTATAACTAAGTTGCCTATATATTGGTAAGAGATATGTGTTAAAAATCACTCTATATCATTGTATTAAAAACCTGAGTGTCTGTTTTATGTAATTAGGTATATCAACATTTGGAGCATAAATATTTACTATCATATATATTCTTGTTGGATTGTTCTCTTTATCAATATGAGATAACCTTCTATCTGTTCTGATTAATTTTGATTTGAAGTCTTCTTTGTCAGGAACATCTACTTCTGCTTCATTTTCGGCTCCATTTGCATGAAAAATCATCTTGCACCCTTTCTCTTTCAGCCTGTGACTATCTTTATTTGTAAGATGAATCTCTTGAAACCAACACACAATTGGGCTTACTTTTTAATCGATTCTGCCAGTGTATATATTTTAAATGGAAACCATTTACATTCAGTGGCATTACAGAGATGTGTTTATTATGTCCTGTCATTTGGATTCATTTTCATTGTTTATTTTGCACTGAAGTATATATCAGATGTCAACCGTGACCTCCTCAGTACTAAGAACTGCAACAACATGAATGGTGGGAAGAGAACTTATGTAAATTAAATGTTAAAAGACGATAAAAATACAGTTCATTAAGACAGAAGAGAAAGGGGTAGGAAGGCAAAAAAAAAGCTTTAAAATATTCAAAGGGTGAAAAGAGAGAAATCAGAAGAGATATAGCAAAAGAAGACCATAAAGAAGGAGAAAAAAGTATATAAAAGAAATGGGAGGGGTGAACTATTAGAGGGAGAAGAAGAGAAAGAGTAAAAATTAAACAATAACAAACCAATTTTTTTTAAAAAACTAGCCCTAATAAAATGAAACAAAATAATAACAATAACAAAAGGATAATTAAAAATAATTTTAAAAGGAAACACATATATACATACATTTATTAACCAGTCAGCAATACAATGAGAACAATAACAACAAAATTCTTAATCAAAAATGAAAGATGGGCTGGGAATATAGCTCAGTTGGTAGAGTGCTTGCCTCACATGCACCAGTCCCAGGGTTTGAACACCAGCACCACCGAAAGAAAGAAAGGAAGAAAGAAAGAAAGAAAGAAAGGAAGGAAGAAAGGAAGGAAGGAAGGAAGGAAGGAAGGAAGGAAGGAAGGAAGGAAGGAAGGAAGGAAGGAAGGAAGGAAGGAAGAAAGAGAAAATTGTCTCTGCTGATGTGGTCAAAACTTTTTACAAGGATGGATATTCATTGTCAGTGCCAGATTACCCTTCTTTTTGTTACTTCTTAGGTTATGAACCCCTTAGAGAGAGAAAGGGTTGGGGTTATCGAACACTTCCTCCTTTTGTGTTGCTTGTGTTGCTGCAGTATCCAGGCACTGAAGCTGGCTGAAGTGGCATGCAACTCCCCTGATAACCAGGAATAGAATGCTATGTATTGGAATCTTATCCAGAAAGAGGATCAATGCACTCCCAAGGTGTGGCTGACACAGAGTTCTAAATGTGAAGACGTGAAGTTCCTGTAGCTGGGGCTGTGCTCAGAACTTTGGAACTTCATCAGGTGGTATGTGCTCCAGAGAGAGTAGGTCATCACACCACTAAGACCAGGTAAATGCTGATCTCTTCTGGAGGTTGGTACCTCAGTCATCTGCTGAGAATTCTCTATATAGGACAGGTTGACCAGGACCCTGGCATGGAGAAGGCCTGGCAGGTCTCATGAACTCCACTGTCCTTGAATATGACCTCACAGGACTCAGTCCCAGAACGTAATCATGCCCACATGTTTGGTTTCCCCACCTTCTTCAGCTGGACACTTGGGCCACCAGACTCAAAGGATAGTGAGGGACACTCCCTTCTGTATCTTGGTCTGAATCCCGCTGGATATAGTCTTTGCATTTCATAGTATTATCACAGCAGGATTCTATGTATCTACTAAGAATCTAAAAATTTCATTCTTTTAGAGAATAACATCCTTTCACTACAACTTATTCCTATAGTTAGTTTGCAAAATAAGTGGGGATGCATTTTTTAAAAGAGAGTTATGAATCCATTCTTCACCTAATATTTGAATACCTGCCTGACCCAAGCATGATACTCAACTTATGTGTTACTTTAACTTACGGAGATGTATCACTTAGGAATGCTTCTGGCTGTAAGACTGTGTGTCTAACAGTGAAACAAATAATGCATATACATGTGTTTTCTCCTTTACAGTTACCAGTGATGGACATTTCTATGCTGATCAGTAGCTCAAAAATGTCATTGGGGCCATCTTCACCATTCTGGTCCTTCATTGTGTTGCTGGGGTTTCTTGATAACCAAACTCCTTGCATAATGAAGCCAAGACAGGAAATTGGGATGGGAACAAAGAGAAAATCTATCATTTTATCCTGGAAAAGCTCCCATCTGTTTTCCACATCTTTATTTACATCTTATTGCACAGAGGCACCCCTCCAAGGGCAAACACTGGTCTGGGAGTGTGATCACCAGGTCTGACTTGAATTGCACATTTGTTCATGCCCTGAGACTGGAAGAATAGTCAATGTACATTGAGATGGTCTTTTTCTACCTCAAAATTGGGTATCTGTTATCAGAAAATAAGGTAGCTGTTGGGCAAGCAATTAATCATGTCAGCCCTACAGAGTGGGTATTGTGCTTCCAAATCCTCAGATTGTAAGGAAATTATTTCTTCCACTGATAACTGGATGGCCTCTACACACTTTCACCCATAACTTCAGCTCCCAGTTTGCTCCTGACAGAAGTTGGGGCTTGTCTCTGGGTTTAGTGCACTTTCCAGAACGTACAGTACAATATCTTCTCATGTGGTGTAGGATCATTCTCCCAAACAGGACTGGGGACCATCCATGAAATGATACTTAATTTCCATATAAATTTTATCATTATAATGTATTATAAACATTATTTAATTTTCACATGTATGCAAAGAAACTATAACTTAGACAAGATCTCATGGGAGGACACAGCTTGGTTGTCCTATTTATTTTGCTTCAGAGGATAAGCTTAGTCAAAGATCTGACCCAAATCTGTGGGCTTTTTCTTTGCCATTTCTGAGCCTATTCACCTGTCCTGTGTGCTGTTTGGTGGCTGCAGCTACTGAACGCTCTTGCTGTCTATGGCTCTAGCTGCTTCTCCTCACCACCATGCCAAGTTCCAGACCTATATTGTCATATATAATCCTTTCAATTACCTTCAAGAGGGGCTAAAGATGTGGCTCAAGCGGTAGCGTGCTTGCCTGGCATGCGTGTGGCCCGGGTTCGATCCTCAGCACCACATACAAACAAAGATGTTGTGTCCGCCGAAAACTAAAAAAAAATAAATAAATATTAAAAATTCTCTCTCTCTCTCTCTCTCTCTCTCTCTCTCTCTCTCTCTCTCTCTCTCTCTCTAAAAACAATTACTATCAAGATAGGGACCATAAGCTTCATTGTTCGGATGAAGATTGTGAGAAGAATCCCAATGGTTGTGACCAAGGCTAGAGTGAGTGTCAGCAAGGGACTAAAACCCGAGTCTGTACCACTCCAAATTCCACACTTTCCAACACGTTGCCTCTGAATCCGATTTTGCCCCAAGTGAGGGGAGAGGGAAGTAACCAAGAGGAAATGAGACTCAAAATGAAAAAAAATAGCACTCATAACATTAATATAAATTCTCAAAAATCCACTGATCCAATCTGCCTCTCATCTTGAAGTTGGAAAAAGAGACAAATGGTGATTGGGGAATTCACTGCAAATAGGTTGATCTTATAACGTATTGTCTTAGTGAGAATATTTTTGAAAGTAGAAGAAGAACCCATTAAAAATTATGTCATGGCAACAAATGTAAACAAGGGTTATCCTAGGAAAACGAATGCATATGGTTGTCTGGACTATAAACCATGGAAATAAAAGCTTACAGGAAACAAAACCTATCTAGGGGACGTAAAATCAAGCAATAGCCAATTTAAGTTTCTGGCATGGATGTTCACTGTCTATGCTCCAATTCTATCTCTAATAAACCATTTCCTCTTCTGGTCCATGGACAAAGTGCATCTGAATTGCTTTTATAAAGTGTAACTCCCCTTATACGATTTAAGTCAGAGATGCTCGGGCTTCTTTGTTCCAGCAAATCTTGTTTATCTGCCTCTCTCTTCTCCCTAGCCTCATTCTCCAGGCCAGGCTTTTAGGGAGGGGGAGTTCCAGGAGGGCCAGATGATGAAAAGAGTTTGATCCACTGAAACTGCGGGGAGCAGTGCCTCATGGATCTGAGAGAGATTTTTAAGGGTTGTGTTTGTGCTGGTTTTCCTTCAGTGCCCTCTAGGGAAAACTCTCTGGGAAGAAAATTGGCACTTGAGCCCGACAGGATACTGGGAAGATCTTTGTGCAACTTTTATGGACTATGTTGAACTATTTGGGGGCTTTAAGTATATCCAGCTGGAAGGGAACGAGCGCAGGGCCCCTATCAGTAGATGCAGGTGTGATTCTGAGATGGTAGATAAATTTTGCTCTTTTTGGCCTCATTTCTTACCAAAATGTGTGAGTGAAATGGGAGCTTTTGACCACCTGGTTCCCGGGGAAGAGCGGTGAAAGGCAGTGAATGTCATCCACTTAGTCTAACTCCTGCTAAAGCTGAATGAAATCAAAGATCACCATGCTGAAGGCTGCTTGGACTTAAGACTATCTAGCATGGAAATTGCCTGTTGAGGAGAGGAACATGCCCAAAGACACAGGCATGGAGGGTCTCCCTGGTCATTTTTATCCCTGCAAAGACCGTGGCATCTTGTGTTCATACCAGCCCTGATGGCAGAGATGGGAGCTGTGGATGGGAATGGTCGGAGCCCAGTCGTTCGGCAGGGATAGAAAAACAGGGAAGGCTCTGACCAAGCCTGCCTGAAGCTTCATATGCTGCTTCCTGCCACTCAGCTCCTGATTGATGAGAGAAGGTGGTCCAAGGGGACAGGAAGGTGCTGGGGAGTGCTTCAGGTGCTCCAAATTAGGGATAATTCAGCATATTAGCCTAATGAAGTCAAAAAGTTAATTTGTAGCTGCCAGCTGTTGAACAGAAAGCTATAAAGCTCCACAGCCCTTCTCTGTGGTGGGGGGAATGGCAAGGCAGAGCAAGACACACAGAGGACTTTGAATAAACACAATCAACAGTGTCAGCTGAGAAAAGCTTGGCAGTAGCCAGGTGGCCTCATGGAAGAAGAGATAATGAAAATAATGACGGTAGGTGGCCAGGCCTCAAGTGGGAAGAAAAAGGAATATTTCTTTGCTCTGGGGTTGGATCTAATCCCTGGCTCGCGGCACACTGTTGTCACTTGGTGCCAAGCTTAGACATCCCTGTTAGTACATGGATAACACAGTAGTGTCAGTTCTTCTTTTCCAGCCTCCCCTGGCAATTTATATTCAGCTTCCTCATCTTCCCTGTATTTTATTTTTTTCAATTCACCAACTAGGTACTTTTATTTTTATTTTTATTTTATTTATTTTTTTAGCTAGCTGATCTCCTCCACTGACTCAGGGAGTATGCATTCTAACACAAAAGCAAACTTCCAGTTTTCATGTTGGGAGGACAGTGGCATCTTTCCTAGCTCAGGGTTAGGGCCTGGTACTATGCACCTGTATCTATCATTGCCCATTCACATGTACATCTCACCAGGTATCAGCAGGGACACCGTCCTAAGGTAAACAATGCACCCAACTCTTATCTCTAAAGACAAGACAAGTAGGCTGGCAAAGTTCAGTGCATGATGCTTCCCGAAGTTTACAGGAGGAAAAAAGTAAATGAAAGCTTGCTTTATCGGTAAGGGTGTATTTTATATCTACAGCTAGAACTACCTGCCCGCCCCCCACAGGACTTGGTAGAAATTGGGAACACAGCAATTCACACACTGTGCTGAGTCCATGGATCGTGCTTGTCCTTCTCCAGTATACTGCTGACCTTTCCTTGAGAGTTCCAAGAGCTCAGGATAGAAAGATAGGGTGAAGAAATGCTAGCAAGTTAGAAGCTTCTGTTTTGATGGAAACCAGCACAATCAACCCTAGTTCTTCTTTTTACTGTCATCAGATATGGAAAGCTCTTCACAGCATGTGTTTGAACACTTAATCACCCACAAAAGTTTTTTAATTGCCTTATATCCTCTTCTGCCCTGAACACTGCTCCTTAAGAGCATCATGACTAATTTGAATGCATATTTAACTGGCCTGCTGTCTCTGGACTGAGTTTGGGTCTTAACCTTAGAAAAGAAAAATGCTTCTATTAGATCAGAGACTGGTCATATGCAAAAAGATTATCCCCTTGCTTGTTGGAAAGTTATGTAATGTTGTGGTTGTAAAATTGGGTCTTAATATCAGCTGGTGATTAAGTCTATAATCACCCACTCTGTGGAGTGATTTAGGGACTCAGTATATGAACTGTTGATGCTGTGGAAGCTTTTTTTTTTTTTTTTTTTTGTCTGGCACTAGAGACTCCAACAGCTGTACTGTTTGTAAAGGCAACTGCAAGTTTGGTAATGCTTAGATCTTGGCTGGCAGTTGGCATGAATCAATTCATTAAGTGCTCCCCACAACACTGTAGTATGGGTCTTCTCCTGAGAGCAATGGGGATAATAATTATTTTACCAAAAAGGAAGATGAGGTTCAGAAAGTGTGTTAGTCAGCTTTCTACCACTATAACAAATATCTGAGAGAGATCAATTTATAAGAGAAAAGATTTACTTTGGCTCATAATGGTGGAGGTTCCAGCCCATGATTGATGGCATGGTTGCTTTTAGGCATATGGCGAGACAATGCAACATGGCAGAAGCTCACAGCAGAGTAAAATTGCTCGCCTCATGGCAGGGAACCGAGGGAGTGTTTGGAGTTCCACTATCCTCTTTGAGGACATGTTACCAATGACCAGAGGACTTCCCACAAGGTCCCACTTCCTAAAGGTTCTTCCATCTCCAATATCTCCATCCTGGGGACTCAGAATTTAACACATGCACTTTGGGAGAATGCTTAATGTCCAAACTTAAAAGGCTAAATAAATTTCTCAAGTTTCCATAGATTGTAAAGTTATGTAGCTGCATTTGAGCTTAAGACCAACTAGATTTTGAAATCTATTTTATCTCTGTTTTACAATCTGGAACACAGGACTTCTAGACTCTTGGGTAAATGATATCTCTGAGAAAAATATGATCATTGTTATAAGTAAACACAAAGTTATCTGCATGAAAAATAAACAGTTTTATAATCCCTTTGAGCTTCTTCGAATCAAATGTCCGTGTGATAATCATATAGCTTGACAGTTCAAGATTTGAGTATATTCTTCCTAAGTAATAACCAAATAATGTCACAGAACAACCGATAAATCAGTATCCTGCTTTGATTTAACTAGAGGGAAGGAACAAGAAAGTGAAGCCACCCCATGGTGTAACAAATAAAGTTACACCAAAGCCATAGACCAAGGTTGCCTGTAAAAATGCCCATCTCTATGTGTACCTGCACGGTTACAATAAAGGAGTAGTAAAAAGGAAAAGGCAATTAATTCTGTTGCTAATACTGGCAAAATGGACTCTAAGTAGATTTCAATAATGCAGCAATGTTAAGAGTACCAGTATCTTTAACTGAATAAGACGAGTTTACAGAATGAAACTTCACTGAAATTTGCAAAGATGAGTCCATTGGTGGCAGTTTTGATTAGTATGTGTTCTGATGAACTTGACCTAGTTGACATTACCTTAAAGGCATTAATAATAATTTATAAAACACAATTACAAATTAACACTTTCTATATTACTGAAGCAGAAATCAGAAAGATTAAACATAGGCCCAAACTTGAGGCTGGGTTGTTCTATCATTAAAGCGAATATTAGAAATTTACTTTCACCAAAATAGCATTTTGTATCAAATTAATGCTAGTGTTTTGAATTTTATTGAGCTTTTCAGTGTTTTATATTTATTAACTTTGGGTTTACATGAGAGTTATAAATGTAAGAAATAAGTTATATGTTAATAAAAATTAAGTAACATTTTAAGAAAATAGCTAAGGTTAGTGTTCAGATCTAGAATAATTTTATTTCTACTTTAAAATTGTCCAGATTTGAAGGAGATTGTAGTTTAACACACAGTATCCTTTAGGAAAAGGCAAATACTATAATCTCAACCTTAAAACAAATCAAAGTGGGAAAAGTCATGGTAAAATAAATAGTAAATATCAACTTAACACCTTGGTTAGAGAAGCTGCATTTATATTTGTTTCAAATAGATCCAATGATAGTAACAGACTTATCATGAAGTTTTTCCTGTTAAAAAATTATACAGACAGACGTGAATGGATACAGATACTTTAAAAGATGCAAATAAGGATGATCAGAATGCTCACAATGTTAATATTTTTCATATGATATGTACTTTTCAATAAGTGTACATGTATATTGATACCTAGACACACAAAGGCCATTATGTAAAAATGAAGCCAAAAGTAAAACCCCAAAACAGTACCTATTTTATGTTTATAAATTTAAGATTGTATCAGCATGTGAAGAAGTGTGGGAAAGGAACACTGAATGTTGAAATCAGTTTGGAAGTTGAAGATAGTGTTTCACTTTTGAAAATTTCTATTTCTATTACATTTTTCAGCAAACACACATTCATTTCTTGTAAGGACTATCACAGAAAGAAAGGGAGCAACTGAGGGAGGGAGAGAGGAGAGAAATGATGGAAATGATGATATAGAGACTCAATTCTAGTCCACCTTTCCCAGCACTGAGTCCACAGGGCTTTTCTCAAATAACTAATTTTCCAACTATGATGTACTGAGTATCTGTTGGTGTCAGACTCTGGGAATATATCCATGTATAAAACAAAGATCCTACTATGGTGTAGCTGTGTAGTAGATGAGAGACAATATACAAGTATTATTATACATGTGTCACATACATATTGTTACATACAAACAGCATGTTAGAATATTGAAAGTAACAATTGAGCATCCCTAACCCAAAATCTGAAAAAAAAAAATCTGAACTGCTACAAAATCTAGGACTTTTTGAGCACAAACCTGATGCCACAAGTAGAAACTTCCACACCTGATCACATATGACAGTTCACAGTCAAAATGCATGCAAAATATAATGTATAAAATGATACTCAGGCTATATGTATAAAAGAGCATAAGTAAATTTCATGTTTATACTTGGGTTCTATCTCCAGGATATCTCATTGTGTATATGTGATTAGCCCAGACTCCCAAAATTGAGACATTTCTGGTCCCAACATTTTGAATAAAGGATAGTCAACCTTTTTATAGTAAGTAAAATTAATCTGGGAAAGTAGGTCTAGTAATAAAGCCAGAGGAGGACTCAAATTTGACTTTGGAGCAAAAGTAGGAAGAAAGGTAGTGGTGGGTAATGAAGCTGTGAGGATACCTAGGAAAACATTTTCTGCAGGAAGAAAAAGAAGTGCAAGGGCCCTGTGCAGGAGCAGGTCTGTTACATTCTAACAGGAGTAGAGTGAGAGTGGAAGAGAGAAATTGAAATGTAATGGGCGGTTCAGGGCAGACCTTTATAGGTCATTTAAGAACTTTGCAGCTGTGGGAGTTTTGAGCAGATGAGTGACAGGACCTGAAGTTACCAGTTTTAGTAGACTCATTCTAATTACTTTGTTAAATATAGATGGGATGAGGGAGGTAGTGTGGACATAGGACTATTGCTATCATATGAGTGTCTCAGTCAGGTACTGGAGGACAAAAACACACACTGAATTAACAGTGCAGTAAAGGGTCTATTACCAAAAAACAAGATGTCAGGAAATCTCAAGAAATAAAGCATTTACTGTTCCCATCACTAGGCCTGAAGGGGTGTGGGAGAAATATTTTACAAGAACCAGAGGCAGTTAGTGCTACATGGAGCCTACCAACTGCCAAGAGCTAAGATCTTTAGTTGGACACAGGGTGCAGGGATCTCAAAAGAGTAAACACTCCAACCTTCTCATTCTCTTGCATTTCTTGCTAATGTTCCCTATTGACCTAATCCCAGCAGAACACATAGATAATCCTTGAGATAGTTCACTTGTTGGCACTTGGCTTGCGGGCTGTTTCTATAAAGTTCTATTGAAACACACCCATGTTCATTCATTTTTTTCTATCATCTATGGCTGCTTTCACACCACAGGTTAGAGATGAATAGTTGAGACAGAGACCATTTATTAGCAAAACCTTAAATATTCAATATCCATCTCTTTACAGAAAAGGTTTGCTGGGGTGGGGTTGTGACTCAGTGGCAGAGCGCTTACCTAGAATGTGTGAGGCAGTGGGTTTGATTCTCAACATTGCATATAAATAAATGAATAAAATAAAGGTTCATCAACATCTAAAAAGATACTTAAAAAAAAGGAAAAGGTTTGCTGACCTCTGATACCGCTCACACCAGTTTGCCACCAAGATACAAGATAAAAAGTATGGAGGATATTGGAGAAGGATAGGCAAATGAAACCTTTCTGTCTCACTTGGCATGAGGTAATGGGAGTCACAGAGTCCTTTTTTGTCACTATATGGTCTATCTTGGTAATTATTTTGTTGTTTGCTGTAGTCTGTAAATATCACTTTCTCAAGCTGATTGTTAGTAGAAGAGTTAGAGGGAAGTGAATTAGTTCTGGAGTTACTCTGAAGGTAGATCCCAAAGGATTACAAATAAGTTGGGTTTAGAGTTTGAGAGAGAGAGAGAAAGAGACAGTAGTTAAGAATGACTCCGGGGATTTGGGCCTGAAGAATGGAAAAGTTGGTTTGTTGCACATAAGGAGAACTATAATAGAAGAAAGTTTGATAAGGGGTGGAGATGAAGAACTCAGTTTGGGATATCTTAATTTACACGCCTACTGGACATCCCAGAGGTGACCTCAGGGAGACAACTTGATATAGGATGCTGGTGTTCAGGGGTGAGATTTGATTAAAGATATGAGTCAAGGAGTCACCACATTTAGATGATATTTGAAGTCCTGAGACTACATGAGGTCACCAAGACAATGAATGTAAATAGAAGAGAGTTCTGAATTCTATTCCCTGGGCCACTTTAAGTGCTTGACACATAATTAATCATCACAATAATTCCATGAGGAATTAATCATCATGTGTCTTAATCATTATCCCTATTTTATAAATGAGAAAACCAATGTTCAGAAGTCAACTTAAGAGTCTCACTGTCATGAGTACTCAAATCAGGATTTGAACTTGACTTTGAACTTCAGAGCACAGCCCTTTAATATCCCAAAATAAACCATCCATGCTATTGCCCGCAAGTTTATGCCTGCATTTCTGCCTCAGGCAGGACTCGGTGCTTGACACTCCCTGACCCCCATCCCCAAGGTCCTTTCTGGGTTACTTGGCTTCTGTTCTACTCCAGTGGACACCTTCTGGGATGCTCTAAAGGACATTGGGTGAAGCACTGAGAGAATGTAGGGAAGCAGAATCCAAAGAAATAAGGAGAGGAAGTCAGAAATAGAAAGCAAGCATGTAGTTATTATAGGATGCTGTCTAATGTAGTAATAACACTAGTATGTATGAATATTCAAATATCTGTGAAGAGTAATCCTAAATGTGTTGACATAGTAATTGAATGGGTGGACAGTCTTGAAATGAAGCTATTTCAAAGGCAAAATTGATTTGCATGTATATACATACATGTGTATGCATACATATGCACACACACTTGCACATACACACATGTGTAATGAACCACACCCAAAAGAAGCAGCAAAGGATCATGGCAATCCTCCATTGTACATCAATATGTAGATCTCTGTATTGAATTAGGAAGTTTTAAAAGTGTAACATCTGAATCAGTTTTAGCACTGAGCACATTAGAGTCCTTCTTGTATTTCAACTAAAAGCATATGACCCCTCTGTGATATCAGGGTGAAAGGGCAAATCTCTGTCATTAATGATGTGACAAATCAAGAAATCCAAGAGACTTTCTGTCCAAAATGGTAAAACCACATGATGCCTGATGCCTATTTTTACTGTAGGAAATGGCAGTATTAAGACAACAAGATGTCAAAACAGAAATTTGTGTACCAGACCCTCATGAAGCAATGATGTGATTATGAACCCCAATTCAGACTTTCTCAAAATACCTGTAGACACATCTAAGAAAGCCATTCTGTATTCACCCATCCTGATGAATTTCAATATTCACAGAAAATTTAAAATTATTTTTAATGGAATACCAATAAAAAGAAGCAGGAAGTACAAAAGAACTGTAAGACTTTTATGGTGGTTCAAATGATCCTGTGTCAAATATAAAATTCTACAATTGCTAATGACACTTCCCTATTTAATCAATTGATATGTGTGGTGAAATAGATATATGTATATATAATTTGATGACAGTTCAGGAAAAGTTAGCGCCTTAGCCAGAATGAATCCATCAAAGGCTGGTCTCATACTAGATCAGGGTTTCCACAGGAAAACCATGTTGACTGATGGCCCCTGCCTGGAATGTAAATTGCCATGCATGTAGGGGCTTCCCTCCTGCTACTTTGTGTCAGTATTCTCAATAAGCAGAGGCCTGTTGCAATAAAAGGAAGTCAGCCAGTCAAACTTTGCCACCTCTGCTGCAGAGATATATGAAGACTTCCTCCTCCTGACCATCAATTCACACTCACCAAGCATGTTAAGACACTGTCCAAGGCTCCTACTCCCAGAGTCCAGGTAGGAGAAAATGATTGCTGCGCATTCACCTGTGCCCCACCAGCCTGATTGCGTGGGGAGAAGTCAGCAGAACAGCTCTGGGTCCAGCTGCTTGGGCTGTTGTTGAAAAATGTGGAATAATCAAATTGCCCATTTCTGCTCAATTGCTCTAATTTATTATCCCAGGCATTCTGAATACTAATGAAAACTACCTATCATGCCAGTTGCTGTCACTCTACTTTATGATCTTATTAAAATCTCAGCATTTCTTAGCCCAGTGACAATGAGTAGCGAGGGGGACAGCTGTCCTCCTCCCTCCAGTGTGGTTCATACACCCGCCCTGTCAGTGCTAACGGCTGAATGATTTAGGCCAAATGAGCAGCCTTGGAGTGATATTTTTATACCCGTGACAGGATTATATAACTTAGAGAAAGGCCATTAGCGAATACAAAGGAATAAGCAGGAGGGGAAGCAGATGAAAAATGGGCAAGTAAATCTTTGGATCTGACTCTTTATAATAAAATGCCCTTCACGTTTAGATTTAATGAGCTGGTTATCTCACCAAAGGGGAAGGGGTAAGCTGTTGCCCAAGCTTCCCAGCTTTTCTCAAGATGCACCCAGTAACCAAGGGGAGACCAGGAATGCGCAGTAGGAACAGACTCTCCTGCCTCTCACTGGTGTATGGGGCCTGGATGGCCAGAAAGCAGCCTGTGAACCTGTGGGAACAATCAGTAGCCCTCCAATCTCCCAGACTGTGACTGGGGAGAGAATCCATGAGTTCATGTTTATAACCCAGCCTTGATTAAAGCCAATAGATTGTCAGTTCTGAAGGCTTTTAGCATTTTTCAGGTTTTCTTTTTTTTTTATCCTCTTCACTGAAATGGAAATAACCCTCTTTAACTAGTACCATATGGCGGAAGCTGTTTTGAGAAGAGAGGCCTAAATCCATGTCACCTGGCACGGGAGTGGGGATGCTAAACAGCCACTTACCACCTCAATATCTTTATTTAATATTATCTGTGAAAACCATTCTCCAGGAACATCTCCAGAGAAAAGCAACTCTACCATTTTCCACTAACGGGATACATGCACTTGGTTTCCTCTCAGACATGATTTGTTTGTAGAAGCAAAAGGATCTATTTGATGTTTATGTATGTATTAGAATTACCACTTCTCAAGTTTCTGTGTCTTACTCATAAATATTAGCCTTTGTTTTAGATGAGAATAATATAAAGTCATGTCATTTTTATTGTAAGATATACATACTATGTATTTATGTGTGCATAAGTATATGTATAGATAAATACACTCCAATACTCCCTAAGCATACCAGCTTTTGGGTCTCACATCAGATTTCTGTAGTTGTCAGACCCTTCATTCATAGTATGGATAATGAATATCCTCCTGCAGAATGACAGGAGCAAAGGTGATTTCTCCAGGTAGTCCCAAGATCGGTATAAATAGGAGAGGGAATTTGTCTTACATTTATTTGGGATACCAGACTACAACTCACCTTTACTTTATAGCCCACTAGGCTTTAGCATTTCCCCAGCTGATGCCACCTACCTGCTCAAAATGGGCAATGCCAATTCTCCTTTACCTTCCACTCCCCTAGCCTCCTACCCCCCATCTGCAGATCTCTGGGCTTTTGCGCTCACCTCTTTGACATGCTCTCCTCTTCTCTCCAGATGTTCTGTGTTTCTCTCTCTCTCTGGCTGGTAAGAAACCTCCTTCCTCCCCTCTCTCTGGCATCAGGCTTTTTATTAGGCTGTGAGGGCCCAGGTACTTCAGTGGGGGACCTTCTAGCACAAGTGCTTGCCACCACGTTAAAGAATACAGTTGTTGAAGTTTCATACCTAGATCTCTTCCTCCAAGGGAGCTGAGTCACCCCCAGAGGGCTGATAACTCAGGCATACCTACAGTGTACTTAGGCCCTAAGTTGGAGGGAAGCATAATTCCATGATTGAGCCAGGATGCTGCTTTCCTCTTGCTGGTGCTTTTCATGAAAGTCCTGTCCACCGTCCCTGCAATGGGTTTCTATCAGGGTCTATTCAGTTCCTCAGACAGATCTGTATTTCTCTGAATCCCAGTGGTGGTCCATGTTTCTGTTCTTACCCACTGGTTTCTTGGTCCTAGCCAAATCATGGAATGTGACTATTTGTATTGGTGAGGGTTAAAAAAATGTATTTGTTTTCTTAACTACTGGCTCTTGCATATCCTAGATTGAGCTGTATCCAGCTGGACTCACAGCCAGATGGGTAGAGGGATTACAGGAAAAGCAAATGAAAGAGAGCAAATGAATCTGGAACTAGCTATCTCTGAGATTAACTGATTTATCTGGACATTCACTAAATAATATGTGAAGATCCAAGCTAAACAAAGGGGAATGTTATAAGCATTAGCTGCATGATGTTAAACCTTAGCTTAATGGTCTTGTCAATATTGACTGCATAGGGCATTCTTATATTTGTTAGATAGTTAACCAAAACAACGAGACCATGGAAACCTGATTGCTATTTTATACGTCACTTACAGTGGACACTCACTGGACAGCTTCCTCTTAGGAAATCAGATTTCAGGCAACATCAACATCTATTACAGAAGAATGATATTTTTATAAGTAGAGAAATCCAAAGAACCTCTGAAAACAATATGCTGTGTAAATGACTCTGTTTAAACAGGTCTCTGGAGTTGCTCTTGCTATTATCTTGTATTATAAATACTACATTCCTTTTTTTAATCTCTTAAGTACTTGACTTTTTGGTAATGGAAGTTTTTTTTTTATTTACTGAGAAGTTTTCATTTCTTACAGAGCAATAATGATATAAGGAGGGTTTTGTGGTTTACTAATGTTTAAAATATTACAGGTTCAGACAATTTATACTCTAAAGAACTGTGTAGGGTGTCACTTCTAAGGAACTGAATTTGGATTCTGTAGCTCAATTTATTTACCCTGAAAACGGAATCATCTTCTCTTATCTACTTTGCACCATGATTATGAGTACCATAGGGGTTAGATGATTTCATTGTACCTTCTTGAATAAAGACAATACCTCATATTTGCATAACCCTTTACAAGTTATAGCAGGCTTCAAGTGTGACTAACTTGTAAGATATGCTATTTCACTACTAAGTTAGACATGTTTTTTGCAGGTTTCCTATTGTTAGAGAATGAACTGAAACATTCGGGATTGCTTAAAGTATAAGAATGTAAGATCATGATTCTATAACTACGTTCGGAATAAAATTATTAATTTATCAATTAATATGTTTTGGTTACATATATTCACCTCCCAAACTGTTTTAACATATATCTAAGTTGAAAAAGTTATATGGGGTGTCATGTTAACCATAGCAAATCATAACAGAGGAAATGCACTAAAATGTGAAATTACCTTCAAGTTTAAATACTCATTTTACCTCTCCAAAGAAAGCTATAATTGAGGGCTTCTTAGTGTTTCCTCTTCCTTTTATAAAATTAGTTTATTTCAATTTGACAAATAAAAATTGTATGTACTTATAAGGTACAACTTGATGTTTTGAAATATGTGGAATAAACAAGTCAAACTAATTAACATTTGCATTATCTTGCACATTTTTTTGTGGTACAGACACTTAAAATCTACTCCCTCAGCAATTTTAAGTATGCAAATGCATTTTTATTAAATATAGTCACCATGTTCACAATAGATCATTGAACATATTCTTTTTATCTGACTGAAGTTTTGTACCTTTAGACCAACACCTTCCCAATCCCTGACTCTCCCCAGACTCAGTAATTCCTATTCTATTCTCAATTTTTATGAGATTAACTTTTTAGATTCACCACGAGTGAGATCATCCAGTATTCGTCTTTCTGTATCTGATCTATTTCATTTAACATAGCATTCTCCATTTCGATCCATGTTGTCACAAATGAAAGACCTATCTATTTTTTTAAATATTTTTTAAGTTGCAGACGGACACAATATCTTCATTTATTTTTATGTGGTACTGAGGATTGAACCCAGTGTCTCACACATGCAAAGCAAGTGATCTACCACTTAGCTACAGCCCCAGCCCCCAGGTCTATCTGTTTTTAATGATAGAATACTATTCTCTAGTGCACATATACACCACAGTCTCTTTATCCATTCTTTAGTCTGTGGACACTTAGGTTGTTTCCATTTCTTGGATATTGTGAATAGTGATGCAATAGATATGAGAGTACAGGTATCTTTTTGACATACTGACTTTATTTCATTTGGTGATATACTCAGAAGTGGAATGGCTGGATCATATGATTGCTCTATTTTTAATTTTTAAAAAAAATTTGGAAGTTATAGTTGGATGGAATGCATTTATTTTATTTATTTTTATGTGGTGCTAAAGATCAAACCCAGTGCCTCACACATGCTAGGCAGGCGCTCTACGACTGAGTTACAACCCCATCCCTTTTTATTTATTTTTGAGAACACTCTGCACTGTCTTTCATAATGGTGTACTGATTTAAATCTCCAACAACAGTATTAAAGGATTCCTTTAGTTTCCTATCTTTGCTAATTCTTGGTATCTTTTGTGTGAGGTGATATCTCATTGCCGTTTAAACCTACATTTCCCTTATGATTAGTGATGTATTTGATTAGTATTTCTTCATGTACCCAATAATCATATTCGTGTCTTCTTTTAAGAAATGTCTATTCAGGTGAAAATCTTTGCCAATATTTTAAAAATTGGATTATTTCTTTTCTTGATATTGAGTGAGATCCTTATATTATTTGGATATTAATGCCTTATCTGATGTATAGTTTGCAAATATTCTCTCTAAATCTGTGGGTTGACTTTTCATACTGTTATTTTCTTTACTGTATAAAAACTTTTTATTCTGCTGTAATTTCTTTGGTCAATTTTTAATTTTGTTGCCTGTGCTTCAGGATCATATCCAAAAAGTCATTGCCTAAGCCAATGCCATGGAACTTTTTGCTGTGTTTCCTTGAACAAGTATTAATGTGTCAGATCTTATGTTTAGCTGCTTAATCCATTTTAAATTGATTTTTGTATGTGGTGTGAGGTGGATATCATTTTCCTAATTGAAGAGACTGTCCTCCCCCAAGTTTGTGTTCTTGGCATCTCTGTCAAAAATCAAAGATGTAAATGCATGGATTTTTTTCTTCTGAGTTATGTCTTCTGTTCCATTGGTCTATATATCTGTCTTTATGCCAATACCATGCTGTTTTGATTACTATGATGCCTCCAGCTTTCTTTTTGCCAAGACTGCTTTGATTCTTCAGGGCCTTTTTGATTCCACACAAATTTTAGAATTAAATTTTTCCTACTTCTATGGAAAATGTCATTGGAATTTTGTTAGGGATTACATTGCATCTGTCCATAGCTTTGGGTAGTATAGATATTTTAACAACGTTACTTCTTCCAATCCATGAACACATAATTTGTGTGTTCTTAAATTTCTCCTCTCAACACTTTATAGTTGTAGTGTATTCATCATTCACCTCCTTGGTTTAATTTATTCCTAAGTATTTTATTTTTGTAGGTATTGTAAAAAGGAATTGTGAATTTTTCAAAGAGTTCATCATTAGTATGCATGGTTATTTTCTTCCTCCTGAGTTGTTTGAGTTACTTATATAAATAAATGCTATTATTTTTATGTGTTAAATTTTGTGTCCTGCAACATTAGTGAATTTATTTGTTCTAGTACTACTTCATTTGCATTGACTTTCCCATGCTCTGATCTAGTCCTCTTAGCTGCCACTAAGATATAGATGGGAATCTGTATTTACTTTGTCCAACCTGGTTGGGCATTAGGTCAGTGAATTGTCCTCCTTGGCTTAGTGTTGGCATCCTCTAATGATCACTCTTGCTCAGCCAGGTTATATCGCTGGATTTTGACTACCATAATTTTTAGTTGCCCTGCTATCCCATATTCCTTTTGGTACCTCCAATTTAAGTAATTGAAATGATCACCATCTTATCATAAGTATTTCAGGAATAAAATTTTTACAACTGAAGAAATTATTTATGTACAACCTTCCCTTTAGATAGAAATAACCTGAATCTTATTTAATGCTGTGGTCATACCTGAAACAAGTTAGAAAACCTAAATAGTCCTTACAGTGGTGTGCCTAAATCTGATGACTATCCTTTCCTGAGCAAAGATAAGGAGGAAGTCCATACCCTGAAAGTGAAAATAAATCATAGAGCAACAACAAATTCTAGGCAAGTGCTCCATACATCTAAGATGTGTTTACCCAGTTGAACAAAGGACTATGAGATGGCTTTCTCCTGTGACAATTATTTCCAGCCAGCAGGAGAGCTACAAAAATCCATTTTACTTTATCCCTTGACTAATTATCACTTGACTAATCCTTGCAAATATCTTGTAAAAGTGGATGTGATAGAGGGCAGAAATCTGAATCTGTATTACTTATAAAGGAATAGCATCAGATTAGTAAAAATTGATCATTATTTTTCACTGCAATCCAGCACTGTAAACTACGTACAGGCAGATTTTTAACAATAGCATATAGGTCAAAGAAAAAGTGCACTGAAATGATAAAGCAAAATATACCTTTTTTTTTTCTTCTTAACTTCACTTGGTTGACTAATCAGAGGATAAAGCTACTTGTGGTTTACTTCTGTTGGTCTCTGTGATTTCTTCCAGCTAACCCTAAAGGTGAGTAGTGGAAAATTAGGAAATATTTTCTTGGGGCATTGCACCTAGGATTGTGTTGAAGAGCAAGCCTCAACAGTATAGTTCCCAAATGTCCCAGTGGCATGGGCTAGTAGAAATACCTTGGCCTTGAAGATGTAAAATTCCCAACTTGGTGTTGGTATTTTGCTTAAAGTCGTGATCCATCATTTCCAGATGTATTCTTCACTTTCCGAACGTCCTCCTAGATGAACTATTCAATGGAGTATTTAAGACTGTATTATAGGGAACAACAATTTTACTGGGCAGATGACTTTGATATTAAAAATCAATCTTGCAATGAAATAAATCTAAAAGTGAGACAACACTGACAAACATTTTTATTATGTGACAGCTAGTGTATATTAGGAAATGGATGTGGACATAACCTCCTAAAGAAAAATCCAAAGGAAGAGAAATATACCCATAATCTAAAGTAAATTGATGAAAAGGAAATAGGACAGACAATTCTGTCCCCTCTCTGTCTTTCCCACCCCTTCCTGTGACATCTCCTCAAGTAGTACACTTCTTGAAATCAGGAGCCATGTCTTATATTCCCTGTGTTTCAAGAAGAACCAACCAGGCACAATGTGAAAAAACATAGGTGATTTTGTTGAATGATCCAGTTCCTTGTGTTTTTCTCAAATAGACCATCTTGAGTATTCTTGTGGGGCTTGAAACACATTTTTTTCTAACTTCACAACAGAGAGATGTTTACTATATGATAGGGTGCTTGATTGCTTTGTTTCTATTTTAAAGCTACACATAATTTTAGGCAACTTATCCTTCTTGATGCTACTTAAGCTCTCACCTGTCTTAGCTCCCACAAACAGAAGTAATGTTAAATCAGTGATCTGAAGTGGACTGAATTTCCATATGTCAGAAAAACCCATCTACTCATAATATGTTTTCAGTTGAGCCAAATGCATTTTATCATTCCTTAGTATACCATGTAGATTGAGAATGGTTATGTCAATTACATTTGTAAAAGCACACTTGGCAATGACCATGGTGGAGGAACCATGTAAAACTTCAAAGTGAGGAGGTTCACAGGGTTAACCTCTAGCCTCATGCCCGTTTCTGATTAACTTCTTCAGGATTTTTAACTGTATTGATGTTTATGCTCTTGATTGGTGATGTTTCCCTTTTCCCTATTCTCCAGTTTGCAGTAAACAAACAGATGCTGAGGGCATCCCACTTCAATTAGAAACTTATTCTTTCCTATACCAAGAACTGCCTTTGCCATGGAAATCTTTTTCTTTTTATGAAAATGCCTCATCATCTATTTGCATATTAGCTCCTCTTCTTTTTCTCCCTTTGTCACAGTAAAATATAAAAACCTTAAAGTTAAATAATAATTCCCAGCTTATGCTGAAAAATAGCAGTTTTCTTCTCTATCCTGTTCATTCTTAATTCTTGCTCCCTTGAGCAAACCCCTGTCGGCTTTTTAGCTATTTTTTTATATTTACTTCTGTATTTGTAAATATTACTTCTCTATATTTTCTTGGTATTTCTTTAGTTTTGCATGCTCTCCATTGAATGCCTAGCAGAAAGGATAAGAATTTTGTTCCCTTAAATGCTTAACAACACACCCACACACATACATAAAGACATTCACCGTAATTCAATCATAATCACTTTTAAATACTGTGTTCTCTCAATATACTTACATCACATTTTTAGATCAGTATTATGTGTGTATTACTAAGGCTTTGAGAGAATCATTCACAGCTGAACCATAGAGTATGTCACAAATAAATTTTCTTTCAAATGTAACACCAAGTCTCTCCTGAGGTCCCTTATGGCCTCATTTTAATTTTGCTTGGTTATCTTCATATCAATCCCTATTTACTTCCAGCTTCTTTATCAGATTTGGAGATATCCCCTGGATATATTCAAATGCATCAGGGTTTTTCACTTTATTTTCTAATTGGAAATAATTCTGCGGAACCCACAGACTTCCTACTCCAACTTTTTCTGGTTGCTCTCAAAGTTTGAAGCACAGCAAAGTTTGGGGGCTATTTTTATCATTTTGGGAATTCCTTTTGCTTCTCTTTAATTTTGAATCTTCATATTTTTTTGTATTCTAAAATATTCTCTTACTTTTCTCTCTTGTTTTCATTAATGTATCCTCCTAGTGTTCCCTATGAAAAGAAAATTTTGAAAACTTTCTTGTCTGAAAATGTCTTCTATCCTCCTCATTTAGTGATAGTTTGGCTGCCTATAGAATTCTAGTGACAAATCACTTCCCTTAGAATGGAGAAATCCAATGTCTACTGATATATTTTTTTTTCCTCTCTCACTCTAGAAACATTTAGGAACTTCTATTTTAGGTATTTTAAATTCTGAAATTTCAAAAAATTTTTTAAAATTTATTTTTTAGCTGTAGTTGGACACAATTAACTTCATTTTATTTATTTTTATGCGGTTCTGAGGTTTGAACCCACAACCTTGCATGTGCTAGGTGAGCGCTCTACCACTGAGCCACAATCACAGCCCTGAAATTTCAAAATATTATGTTTAATTGTGCAACTTTTACTTATTCAATATTCAAAAAGCATTCTTTTCAGTTTATGTTATGTCTTGCCATTTGAGGATTTTGTAAAATAATATTTCTTTGGTAATTTATTTTCTTGGCTTTTCTGTTTCCTGTGGGAATGTTAGTTTATAAGCTTGATTCCTTAATTTTCTTTTATCTTCTCACCAATATTCATATTGTTTGTTCTACTTTATGGGAGTTTTTCCTCAACCATTAAGTTGATACTACAAATATGCCCATGGAATTTTATATTTGATGTCATATTTTTAGGTTATCTTAGTTTTTTTTTGTTCTCTGACACTTTTGTTAATAGCCTCTTTTTCATGTTTTATAGATGTATTTCTTATTCCTCTCAGAATATTAATCTTAGATGCTTTTAAGCATCATTTTTTTTAGTTTTAGTCTTAATTTCTTCCCCTTTTATTGTCTGTGTCCCCTCAGTTCCTTTCATTATCTTTTTTTATTTTTAATTCTGGCATCCTTCTTTAACATTAGAGGCTTTCCTCAAATGTTAGGTCACTGTTGAATTTTCTTTCATATTTAAACATGTGACACCAAGAGAACAACATGCAAACAATAAACCACCATCCTATTCCAAAGCTCTCTGACTGGGCAGGGCTTGTCAACCAGTGAACATTGTGGTTGGGTAATCATGTCAACCTTGCCTGATCTGAGGATCTCCAAATGTCAGTTTCCAAAGTTCTTTTCCTTGGTTTCATTCATTTCCCTAGAGAGGAATCCAGCAGTTTCCTGCTTGAGTGACATAAACCTGATTGATAGTATTGCAGGAGATAAGCAGGGTTAGGGGATGGCAGTCTTGCTGTTCAATACTTTCACTGTCACTCTCACTGTTCTGATCATAGTACACATGTCTGGAGCTGGACTTAAGCTCCCTCTCTGCTGTCTATTTGTTTCAACTTCTGCAAAGTAAATAACCTCCATATGGAGTATACAGGGTGGCAGCCCAAGGAGATGCAAAAAGTATCTGTGAATCTATTTGCAACTTTTAAAGCCTTACAACTGGTCTTGCTTGCTGACTAATCCTGCATCCCTACCTTCACTGTTCACCCAATGCCTCTAATCTTAAAAAAGCACTTAGCGCCTATTAGGCTCTCAATAAGCATTAGTTGAACCAATAAATTACTTTTGCCTCTGATTGCTAAGCATATTTTATTGCCTAACTTGCACTCTGTAGGTCCACTTTCTCACATATGTTACTTCAGTTACAAGTCCTCTATTCAGATCAATTTCTCCTTCCTGCATTATGATCCTTTCCTATTCTCATGTCTTTGGGGACCTTGGATCTGTTTATTCTTTTGCTATCATTTTTGTGGGTACTGGGAATACATGAGATAGAGGTTAATGTGTATTTAATCTGACACATAGTCAAAGATAATATTTTCTGCTTTGTCATAATTCTATGTATAACCACATGAAATATTCAGGCATCAAGCAGGTACATAAAAAAATGTGTCCACTTTTGCTTTGAAAAATCTCAACATTTTAGTTATCATTTCTTCATCTCTCCTTCTTTGTATCACTTTTCTTCTTTATTTGCAATATTGGGGAATAAACTCAGGTCCTAGTGCATGCTAGGCAAGTGCTGTACCACTGAGATGCATCTCCAGCCCTTTTTATTTTGAGGCATATTCTCGCTAAGTTGCCCACGCTGGCATTGAGCTCATGTTTTCTTGCCTCAGTCTCCCTAATAGTTAGAATTGTAGGAGTGGCCACCATGCCCAGCTTCTCTGATTTTTAAAGAACCAAAAATATCAAAGATGTATAGATAAAGCCTTGTTTAACTTAAGCACGCCATCCGAGTTCATGCCATTTTTTATGGATGTATTGAAGTCTATGCTCCCTGTGTGTGGCTGGCAGACTATGACTTTTGTGTACCAGTTTATTGGGTCAAGTAGCCTCTGGGTTTGCTCAGGGTGGGCTGCCCCTCAGATCCTGGAGTTCTTATAGATCTTTTCAGACCTTGCATTCCCCCCGCCCCGCCATCCCCAGCTCCTACCTGGAACTCAGCTCTGATGCAGTTCCTTAGTGTTGTTATCTGACATAACCCAACTTTTCCATTGTGCAAGGCTTTCTGTCCAATACTGAGTATCAGTGCAGTGTTTTCTTTTCTGTCACTCATCTCATGAGAAGTAGTTTCCTTGCTGTTTGAGTCCCGATTCATCAAGCTGTGAGAACTGCCACTTCCTACTAATCTGCCATCTTTTTGCCTCTTTTAACTTAAATTTCATTCTTTTCCTTTGCTCCTCAGGAGTAATTCTACTGCTCTGTTTGGTTCACCACCTATCCATGTTTATATCTTATTATACATGTATGTAGCCCTAAATAACTGTTTTTGTTCTGTGTTTTGAAATTCTATATAAATGGTATCATATTATACAGATTCTGCAATTTTCTGATTCCTTGATGTGGATAAATTCATTTTAACAGCCATAGGGCATTCCATGCCCATTTCTATGTCTTTTACTTTCGTCTTAGATTTTTCATGAAACACAAATCATGTCCGTCCACCTCTTTATATTTATTTCACCACCACAGAGAAGCAGCAGTTTTAAGAGGCTGGACCCTGTGTCTGGTAAATTTTTCATTTATTGGCTGTGTGACTTAGGACAAGTTATTTAACCTCTCAAAGTCTTTTATCACTTATGAAATACATGTTCTGGTAGTATCAACCTTAATATTTTAGGAATTAATTGAGACAAATATATAGACTTGAGGACAGTACATTTGATAATCATAGTCAGCCAAATAATAGAGCTATGATGGTACACAACAGTCAACAATTCAATGGCTCATAGAATCTTAGATCTGGGAGTTCACCTGTTTTTAGGGTATTTGAATTCTCTTTACAAAATCTTCTCCAAATAATAGTCCGGCCTTAGCCTGAATACCTTCAGTGACTTGGAATTCTAAGAAAATTCAGCTGGTTTTGGACAGCTCTGTGAAAATCATGCTCAAACTTCCCCCCTGCACCCCAACTTTATAACCTTTCTCTGTAGTTTTTGCAGAATTGTTTCTAGGTCTACCACTTGGGACCAGACAGAACAAATCTAATCCCTCTTCCATATGACAGACTTTCAAACATTCGAAGACAAATATCAAGTCCCCGCGAGTCTAATTATATTGAAAATGGGGGGAAAATAGAAAAGAAAGTGAATTTGGTACATGTCAGTGATGGATGAGGCCTCACCAGTAGGTAAAAGCAGAGAAAAGTAACTTAGAACTTCACTTTTGGCTAGTTTCTTCAAAATGAAAAGCCATCACCAGAACCTCCCTGGGAGGAGATCTTGTAAGTGCTGTTCAAATTCTTGTCACTACCTTTAGGGGACCTGCCTAGATGGCATTAGCGTAAGTGCTACCAAATGGACTGGGAAATAATCTTTAAGCATATAAAGAGACTCCTTTATTGTAATCTATTATACTTTAAGCCTGAAATGGATAATAATAGAAGGGGATGCTCTGGTTTTACAAGGCCATAATGTGGAGTCTGAGCAGTGAAACTTTATTGAGAGGCAGACTGTGGAGTAGTTTATGCCAAGGAAGCCTCTCTGACAACAGTGGAACAGCTACCACTCGGGCCGTGGGACCAGCCTCGGAAGACGTTCGCTCACAAATGTAGTTTTGCTTTCTGTTTTCTTGAGTTTCTGTCACTCCAGGCATTGTGTTGAAAACATACATCCCTATCATCACATCTTCAACTGAAATCTCTTTTAAAATTTGTACTGATCTATATATTGCTGCTAGGGATTAAAGCCAGAGCTTCTCATGGGCTAAACCCAGGCTCCACCACTGAGCTACACATGAAGCCCCTGACATCTCTTTATAAAATTGCCTATTTTCTGATCACAGAGGCATGTACCTGTAGTCCTGACCACTTGGGAGGCTGAGACAGGAGGATCATACTGAATCCAGGAGTTTGAGGCCAGCCTGGACAACAAAATGAGACTACATTTCAAGAAACAAAACAGTAGTTAAAACTGCCGATTTAAATAAAAACAGGAAGATGTAAAGACTTCTGATTGAACCATTTCCCTCCCAAATTACAGTGGACTCTGAGCCTGCAGAGTCCCCTATGAGATGTCAATGAACCTTATGTTTGATTTGAATAAGTTGTTCTTGTCTAGGGTCTGTTATGATGGCAGAAGTCCAGCCTTAGAAAACTATGGTCCTCAGTCCAAATTCAACCTAGGAAACATATTTATGCATGGCTTATGAGCTAAAGAATAGTTTTTCCATTTCTGAATGATTGAAAAAACCTTGAAGAGTATAATAGATTCAGAACATTTGTTGTGGTTTGGATATGAGGTGTCCCCAGAAGCTTACATGTAAGACAATGCAAGAAAGTTCAGAGAAGAAATGTTTGGGTTGTGAGAGCCTTAACCCAATCAGTGAATTAATCCCCTGATGGCATTAAATGAGTGGTAACTGAAGGAGGTGGGGCATTGGGGTTGTGGCTTTGGGGTAATATACTTGTATCTGGTGAGTGGAGTCTCTCTCTGCTTCTGATCATCATGGGAGCTGCTTCCCTCTGCCACACTCTTCCACCATGGTGTTCAGCCTCACCTAGAGCTCCTGGGGAAGGAAACTGGCTGTCTATGGACTGAGACCTCCGAAACCATAAGCCCTTAAATAAATTCTTCCTCCTCTACAGTTTTTCTGGTCAGGTGTTTTAGACACAGCAGCAAAACAGCTCACTATGACAACATTATATGAACACTGAACTCTAGTGTCCATCAATAAAGTTTTATCGCACACAACCATGCTTGTTTGTTTGCTTTCTTGTTACCACAGCAGAGTCAAATAGTTTCGGCAGAGACCTTGTGGCCCACAAAGCCTAATGTGTTTACTACCTGGCCTTTACTAAAAACAGTTTGTTCAGCCCTGGGGTAGAGAATGAAGACTACTATCAAGTGGGTAGAAACTAAGAATCTTAATATGAAGGAAGAGGAAAAAAAATTTCATGGGGTTTTGGGAGGGAAGGATTTATTAAAAACTAAAAACAAAAAAATGTCAAAAAGACAATTTGGCATGATTTGCATTTCACAGAAAGCCATGAATCACAACTTCCAGAAACTTTGAAGATTCCTTAAAAGCTCACCCTGATTTTGGAGAGCTCTTTGAAAATTATGCTCCCTATCAGGAGAAGGGAGCAGATATCTCCTTGTAGTTTCTACAGAATTCACTCTATCATGGGGGACCAGATAGAACAGACCTCATTTATCTTCCATGTGACATACTTTCAAATATTTGGAGACAAATATCAAGTCCCTCTGAGTCTAATTATACTGAACATGGGGAAAAACAGGAAAGAAAAATAGGAGAATTGGTACATGTCCGTGATGGAAGCAGCCTCACATTGTAACAGATTCCCCCATCCCCCTAACTTTTTTCTGCAGGCCAACCTCTTCAAAAACCCTACAAAAAACAATCCACAATTAAGTTCAGAATTGGCAATTGCTTAGATTTAGAGATAGGGATGGAAAGAAGGGAGAAGCCACACAACTTCTATCTTTACTTAGTGGCTTTAGATACGAAGTCCTTGATGTTGGTAGCAAAGAAGGGAAATAGATCTGCCAATTCTTGGAGAGATATAATGGGAAAGGCCACAGAAGTCCCCTGGAAAGTTGTCGAGAGATGATGCACAAACAAAGGTCTCCCAAAATATTTTTCCAAGATGCACTGAGAAGAAGTTGTAGAAGATTTGACCTTATGCAAAAGAAAGGGCTGAGAGTCTTTTTGTGAAATGTTGTGTGTGTGTCTGTCTAGGTGGGGTTTTGTTGGGAGTTATCTGATTCCCTGGGTGTGTGCTCTTTCAGCCACTCCTATTGACTTAGTATCATTGTAGCTCTGTAGGAGTGGAAGTTAAAACTACAGAAACTGGAAGTAATGCAAATGATACTTGTTTATTTCTTTGCAAATGAATTTTGACTAAATGCAATTGATTTTTGTCTTGGTAGGAAAAGATGGCCCTACATAATACATTTGTATTGCCTTATGAAATATTAATGTATAGATGACCAATTTTTAAATCTATGACTATACTATAGAGTATTAACAAGTTTTGCCTCTATTAGCAAATTCACTTCAGAATTCCCCATTACATATGTATGTACAAATGTGTACATATGTGCTCTGTTCTCCAGATCAGTTAATGATGTTAAAATCAGTTCAACAAAGTCTTTGAACTGATTTTAACATCAACTTCTTAATTTATATAGGAGTTAAATAAAATATTTGACATCTGTCCATTATTTTTGCCTATATGTCATGTTCTCTTTGAAAAGTGAGTCTTTGAATAATAACAAGAATGTATCAATATATTCACTACAAAATTCTTGGAGATGTAATAATAGGTTTCTTTTTCAAAAGTTTTCTTTAAAAATACATATATGTATTTCTTCTGATGATTACACAAGGAGAGAAATCTGGAGAAGATACTAACATATTTTGATCAATGTTTGTCTTCTGATTGTTCACCCCAGACTACCATAGCTCTCAGAAGATGCAGCTGGTCAAATCTTCAACTGTATGCTTTGGAAGTCCATCTTGTTAGAGATCCCCTAAATTCTGCTCTTTAACTAATTTAATTAAGCCTCTCTGTTCTACATATATCATGAATAAAAACAAACAAAAATTCAACAACACATGAAGACAGTTTTTTAAAAGAGTATTATCACCCCATTAGTGGACCTATTTTGGTTTTGTTAAATAAGTATATTATTATCTACCTCATAGGGCTTTGAAGAATGTCTCTAGACATAAAACAGATAAATGTTTAAATGTGTGAGTAAGTGGATAAACTTAATGAGCTTTTATTTAATCAGTTCCTTGATTAACTTATTCCATTTTTTGTGTATGTGACTGTTCCTTGTGTCCTTTATTCCTATTGAGGTCAATCACCAAAGGGTGTTGCTATTGCCATTGTCATGTTGTGGACTGTGATCTTCCTAAAAGTGTGTAGACCATATCTGTCTCCCATTCTTCCCAATTTGTGGAACCATTCTCTAGTGCCTTCAGTAATCAGCAAATTGCTTACAATCCTCAATCACTTCTCTGATTGTTTTCTTCTTCTTGCTGTTACTGAAACCTGGCTCTTGCCGTACTTCCTGTATGGCCCTTTTAGGCGGTTGCTATATTTTTTCTACCACTGGGGGTGGGGTAGGAGTTTTTCCTTCTCATTGCTACTTCCAGACAGCTCTCCCTCTTTCTCTTTAATATTTGACATTTCTGATGCTTCTATTTTGAGAGGATGCCACCCACTACCTCTCCTAGTTTCAGTCATTCACTGAAACCAGATTCCTCCCCTGAACTGGGAAGAGGTATCTTCTGGCTCCCTGGCATCCTTTGGAACAACTTCTGTTTTACTTTCCGGAGGTATCAGTAAACATGTAGGTGATTCTTTTATCTCCCCGTTCTCCCTCTTCCTTGAATCTGGTTCTCCAATGGTTTTGTCTTTTGTTCTACTTCATATACTAACTCATATTATAGGCCAGTGGCTTTCAACTGCAGGCCATTTCACCCCTGAGAGGACATTTAGAAATGCCTGGGATGTTTTGGGTTGTCACAGTGGGTGCTACTGATGTTCAGTGGGCATGGGCTGGCAATGCTGTTAAACAGTCTGCAAAGCACAGGCCAACCCCTCGAAGCAAAGAACGTTAATAGGGCTAGGATTGAAAACCTTCTCCTTGTTATTTGCTACAAATATGCCCCTTCACAATCTATTTCAAACATCTCACTTTCTGACCTTCTTTAGAAAATTAAAAGAAAAGGAAGGAAAAAAACCTCTCTTCCCTTTACACCAAAGCTCCTCAACAGAATGGATTCTACTTGCTTTCTTATTTTTCTCTTCTGATTTTTTCCCCTTGAAACTACTTTAAATAGGCTTTCTCCCACAATACTCCATCTGAACTGATCTTGTTGTGATCATAAAAAATGTCTGCCTCGCCAAGTCCGAAGGTCAGTTATTTTTCCTCATCTCAATGGACATCTCGGCTTCATTTGAAGCAACTGTACCTGCTTCTTTCCACATTTTCTTCTCTTGCTTAAACACTACTCTCCCAACTGACCACCTACCTCAGTGGACACTTTTTCCCAGTCTCCTTATTTCTTCTGCTATCCTTGAAGGTCTTAATTTTCAAACATCCCAGGGCTTGGTGCCATGTCATGATTTCCAATACCATCTGTATTTTGACAACTACCAAATATATATGTATATATACCTCTCCCTTGAAATCAAGGCTGAAAAATATTCCAAACTCCCACTTGTTTATCTAATAGGTGTTTTGAACCTAATAGAATGTAGAGCTCCTATTTCCCATCTTTCTTCAAACCTGTATCCATAAAACTCTACCCCAGGCCATGATTATCTCCTTATTTTTGGTTGCTCAACGTAAACTCTTGGATTTTTCACTGATTTCTTCTCTTTCACATCTGTCCATTGTAAAATCAGCAACCTCCATGTTCAGAATATATCCATGATTCAAGCACTTCTGATCACTACTACCTCAGTCACTCTGAACCAGTCCGTCGTCATGTCCACCTATAAAGTACTGCAGTACTAATCTCTCTGCTTCTACCCTTCCTTCACCACCATGTGTCCTCCATCCACCAAGGAGTTCCTGCCAACACCGTGCAGATTCTAACAGTGTCATGAGTAAGAAATGCAAAAATCCTAAAGCCAACTATATATTTGTTATTATCCCCATTCCACAGAGTAAGGTCTTCAGTGATCTGATCTATCCCATTTACTTCTCTGAGCTCACCTCCCACAATCTCTCATGTACACTACTTTGACCACACTCATCTTGTTATTCCTTGAATAGGGTCATAACACTTCCTCTGCCTCTTCCTCTGTCCCATCCTCTTCTTCCAGGGATCTTTACAGTTTTTCTCAATGTATTTCATTAAAAATCAGCATCTCAGTAGGCCTTGCCTGACAACCCTATTCAAAAATACCACTTGAATCACACCTACTCAAGAAACTATTTTATTTCCTATATGTAACATACTCTGTTTCACTTACTTAATTTTTACTCTGTCTCTTCCCAGATAATAAGATCTCCATAGGAGTGGAACACTTAACATGGGCTCACTTATAAAATATTATATATTTTAATACATAAACTCAATACCTGTGTAAAGCATTGAGATTACAGAAGGCACAAGTACAGGGTGAATTGAGTTTCTTTGTTTGCCTAGATTTTTAAAGGATGCTAAAACAGAAATGAAACTTTGGGCTTAGAATAGAAATGTCAACTTTCATAATTTTCAGTGATAATAACAAATATATAGTTGACTTTAGGATTTTTTGTATATCTTACTTATGACATTGACAGAAACATACATGTATTTATGATCTTTCTCAAAGAGTTTAGCTTTTAGAGATATAAAAGACCATTTCTATTTCTCTGGGTATTCTAACCAAATTATTTAACCTTGAGATAGAAGTAGGTAAAGGAACAAGTCATTTATGCTTAAAAATTCTTATGTGAATTACTAACAAATTGGTCCAGAAAATCAAATTCTGATTTTTTGTTTATGTGCAGTTCTCATTATATTTAAAAATACCTGCATAGCAGTTTGCTAAAGTTTTTTTTTCATGTAAAATATTTCATTCTATCTCTGCCCTAGACAAATATGGGAAGTGGTACAAATATTAATGATGCTGATTTTATAGATATAGAAACAGATTCAAAGAATAAAATGAATTGTCTGAGATTCCATGAGGCATAAGAGCAAAGATTAGCTTGTGTGCTGTTTTATCCTAGTCTGGGCTCTTTCATTTATCTGCACAGCATTATTGATGACTAGACACTCAACCTTCCATATAAAGAAAAGACACATTGAATTTTGCTCTGAGCTTAGATACAGGAAGATGATTTGACACAAGTCATTTGATTGCTTGTTAAAGATGCCTACAGCTTTTTTTTCTTAAAGTAGTCTTTATAAGGTGTATCAAGAATATTTATAACTCATTCCTACCTGTTTTAAGAATATATTTCTAATGAGTTATAGACAAATTGTTAAGACATGCATTCACAGACAAGAATTAAAATGTTTAAAATATTGCTATGGGCTTATAGAGAGAGATAAAATTTTTCAAAGTGCAAAGAAATGTTTGAATAGATAAAAAAAACAAAAAAAAAACTGAAGACAATCCAAACTAAATTAATTTAAGGTGGAGAACACAATTTATCTCTTGTAAATCTTTAGAAAAATAAATCCTCAAGTATGAACTTTGGTATGTTGCTACATACTCATTAATAAGAGTTAGTTGACAAATATTATTTAAATGCTGCAAATGATAGCCTTGATTGAATGATTTTAAATGCATGTTAGCATAACCTCTTTTTCTCAGTTCCCCTACTTATGAAATATGAATAATAATAGTACTGACTGCATCTAATTGCTTGGATATGAAAGGAATTAATCCCTATAAAATGCCTAGAATCTAAAATGTATTCAAGTAACTACAATTATTATGTGGAAGCCTTTAAGAGGTATCACCATGAAGAAACCTCTGTAAATGGGATTAACTTAGCTTTTCCCAAACATGGCTGACCATGGGATCAGCACCTAATAACAACAGCATGAAAGTTTGGGAAATGCTGTTATAGAAGACCCAAGGGGTCATAAGGAGTATGGGCATAAAAAACAGTATGGCAGCCTCTCTTGAATAGAATGCTTAATATTTTTATCAGTGCTAATCTTTCTGTTTGAATCTTCTTCCTCCTTTATTTTTATTTGCAAATTCTACTCATCTATGATGGAGAAATTAAAACCATGACCCCAATTCCTCACCCCTTTCTGTATTTACATCCTTTGCAATGAGATTTTTGCAGCAATTCTGATCACAAGGCATGTTCTCTTTTCTGAATGGGCTGATCTTATGAGCTATGTTGAGCGTTAGAATATTGCAGAAATGATAGTGTTCCAAGATCAGACTTCAAAATACTCTGCAAACTTCTCTTTCTCAGTCTGTACCACACTCCACCTAATGGATTGGATCATGAGGCACATGGAGTAGAGCACAGTCTGTCCTCTTGTTCTGGACGTTTGATCGTGTTGAAGCCCTGGACTCAGAGACCACAATCTTCCTGAAGACCAAGTCAATAATTCAATAGTTACCAAGGGCATTATTTATGAATACTCAACCAGTACATGAGAAGCCTGGCACTTAGCAGGTAATAGTGCTTAGGTAACTCTTTAATGGTTAATTTGCGCATCTACTTATAATTTTAAGGCCCTCATTTCATCTGAAAACCAGCAAATGGTCAGATCACTGATGGAGTATGTGTTGTGTGCCAATACACTATAATTTAAATATGTAATAGACTTTAAATACATATTTGTCTATCAGCTGCCTCAAGTTCTCCCTTAATATTATTCTGTCTTATGAATTTATGTTATTTTGAGTGTTTTAAAAAACCTTACTGTATATAGTTTTAACCTTTATATTTGAAAAATAAATTTCCTTTCACTTGCCTCATGGTTAGTAGTACACACATTTTTTTTTCCTTCATAAATAACTTTCAGGCATCAGAAAAATGCTAAAATAGAGTGTATCTTGGATCCCCTTGTAAGTTTACTGTGGTTAGGTGAAGAATGCTCTGGCACATCTCTCTTCAGAACAAGAACTAGCCAGAGACAGCTGGAGGTGTGGTTGCTCATCATAATAGTTCTTGAACATTCATTTCATGTCACTGAACTTGATATGATTATGCTCTTTTAAATACAAAGAATTTCTTGGCCAAAGCTGTATATTCAGAGAATAGCAGAGTCAGGATTATTGCCTAAACCTTTTGTTATCAGACTCTACTGACTACTATGCGTACTGTCTCTCTAAAATAAAATAAACTTAGCACTTGATGACTGCTTACTAGGTACCACATAGTATGCCAAGGGATTATATGTTCTTTTCTATTTAATCTTCAGACTTTGGGGAGAATTTAAAATCCCATCATTATCATCCCTATATAATGCATAAAGCATAAACATTAAGTGTCTTGCATAATATCAAAGGCTATATGACAAAGTCAGGATTTGAATCCATACTCTGATATCCCATAGTAAATGCTGAATAAATATTTTTGAGTAATGAGTAGACTATTACAATAAAATCAATTCTATCATGTTGGTAACATAGAATAAGCAATAAGCATAAATAAGCCTAACAAACTTAATTAATTCAAAATTGGTCCCTAAGTAAATAAAAAAAACATTTAAAACAGATTCAGGCAGTCAGAATGTATTGGAAACATACAACATTGCACTTACTGACTTTCCTAATATTTTCCCATAGAGAGGCAAAGTGATACAGTCTGTAAAAATAACCCATTTGAGGAGTAAGGTGAAAGTTATCCCCGTTTTGGTGTGGCCTATAATAACCTTGAAGTATATAGAATTATATCATAAGGAAAAGTATGTGTGTGTGTCCTTAGGTGGGATGAGAATGTTAGAAGATCATCTTTGCTTTCAGTAGCCTCCCTCTTGAGGCCAGAGTGAGAAATTAGGGTCACTATGTCAACAAGTATGTAGAAATTGTCCCTGTAGCTAGCATTCCAATTCCTGGCAGCACGTGAAGGGAGATCTATAAGAGGGTCCTTGTTGAGATTTCAAAGTTCCACTCATGGAGTATCCTAAAATGTCAATAAAAGACTCTTTATTCATAAATAACTGATATGCAGTAATTTACGTCTGTACATTGATCTTGAAAAGTCTGAAACCATCCAGTTTTTTTTTTTTTGCAAACTCTACATAAAACATCCAAACTGTCCATTTTGTTCAGTACAATATAACACAGCTGTTTGGCATTACCAAATATATATGTATATATATTTATAGATATGTACATGTGCTGAAAAAGAAGCCAGTGCGCCTTCTCTAAGAAGTCCATTCGTATTTACTGTACAACATTCAGAATTTACATTGATAATACAAGGCACAAAAAGTGTGGTACGAAGCCAAGGCCATGCTTTCTTCAGACTTTCTCCTCTGCCTTGCCCACTCCTTCAGCTTCATGTCAAATTAAGTGTTCAGCCCTGCTTTTTATATTTTGGCTTTGAACACATCAAATAAAAGTTGAGAGTGGTATGGGTTTGAGATATGAATCACTCGGAAGAACACCCCCATGTACCTTCCCCAAAATAAACAGAACAAAATGAAATCTGTTTTAAATTCTCTCCTACAAAAATGGAGGTAAACACCTACTGATGTGTTTTTGAGTTGGGTTTAGGAGAGGCCAGTTTCCCTGTACCTGCTCATGTTTGCAATATTTCTAGGTCAAGGCTTAATGGAACGCGTGTATCAATCAGATACAATTAGGAAGAATGGGAATTCTAAGTCTTTATTCCAGTTAAGAAAAGGATAAAATTGCTTTTCTGACCAGAAAATTCTGACAGTATGAGTGTTTTCCCCAATTTCTTATGGAGAAGTTTCAAATGAGAGCAGGCTACATCCAGCATAAGCCTCAAGGAGTATTTCTGATTGATCACGCTCAGGGACTCTCTAATAAGGCTTAGATGGCTGCATCCTGGTGGTCCCTCCTCAGCACCATCAGAGATTGCTCAGGAGGAACATTGGGGCTATTAAGTCCAATTCTGATTATAATGCCCATGTCTCAGTAAAGGGGTCAGGAGGAATGATATTCTGCTTATGAACTTCTTCAAATATTCTCTCTCCTTTTATGATTCACCAGAACCACAATTAAATCTCTACTCTAGAGTTTACATTTTAAGGAAACTGCATCCTTTGTCCCAATTTTGGAATTTGGGTGTAAATAATGCTTGAGAAAAGTGAAACACTTTTTTGAGTGTTCAGCAAAGTTTGAGACCAAAGGGTGTTTTCATTGTAATTATGCCTTTTGTAAAAGAATTTTGACACCTGTTTCTATTCAGACAAAGAACTACATTACTAAATTCAGTGATATATTCTGCAATTCAAAGCTAAAACTTTTAGGGAAAAAAGAAAAAGATATAACCATTGATCAAATCAGTATTAGAGGTGGGAAGGAAAATTTTAAGCTTAGGCCTAACCATGAAGCTTACTGTATTTTTTTTTTGTCTTTGGATTCAGATGTAGGGTAGGTTTGAAGACATGAAGTTTAAATGTTACTGTCTTAGACCCACCTCATGAGGACATTCCAAGTCCATGATCTTCACAGCAAAAGGAAAAAGCAATGAGTAGCTGCTTCAAAAACCACAATTATTCTATGTGAGTTAAATTTCCTACTTCAGATCACAGTACTACACACTAGTGACTAACAGCCAGGTCTGGTTTCCATCCCCTTTTATCTTTTGAAAAATTACAGCATACAAATTGCCATTTTGATTTTGTGGATGACCCTGCAGTGGGGATGTGAGGAGTCCATGGTAGACACTGGCTCTCCTAGAATTGCTTTTGCAAAAAACACCACATGCTGTCAATACAGCCAAACAGCTTTGAAACTGCAGCTTTTGAAAAGAGTTTGGAAAGGAAAAACACAAAATATGTAACACGTCTAAGATTAGTAACATTTTCACTTTTGTGACATTTGACAAAATACGTTTTTGCTTGTTCAGGAAAATTCTATGCAGACAAAACAGTGGAAACTACAGAAACGGTGGCCATTCAGCTTTTGGCTAAAGCATCAATTTTCAAATACAGCGCTAGGGCAAGAAACACCAAAGGACTAATAAAATTTTGTCACCATCTGTAGGCCAACAATTTGTTCTCCCATTTGTCACAGATGTCACCTCTAGTCCAGTCAATGGGAATTACTAAGGATTCAAACTTTGCAATGTTTCATGAGGAAACATAATGAAAATGGGCCACAGAATGGGCCAGAGAGGCAAGTTTCTCAGCTCCTTCCTGATTCCTGTGACCTTCAGAGTTGGAACAGAGACCTTAGAAAACATTACCTTAGATACATCTGATAAGCTATATCATTCAACACATTTGAGGGCAGAGAGACTAAGAAATCAAAGATAAAACAGCTAAGAGGAAACAACGAAAGCATATCAAAAGATTTGATGATCTGAACTTCACAGATAAGTTTGCCAGAAGTTTGGCAAACAGAGAATACTATCGAAAACCAATCACAACATTTTAACATTCTGCTTATCAATCCTGATGTTGAGAAATATTTTTTTTTCTCAAGGAAAATCATTGCAATAAATCCAGAGTTTTTTTAATCCAAAGAGAACCCTGTTTCAGTGATTTAATATTCCTTCTCCAAGCCAACTGGAAGAAAAATACAGGGACCACGGCAAAGGATAACACCTCTGCAGTTGGAGATAAAAATAATAAAAAAGAAAAAAGTTCCCCTCTTTAAAGAGAACTGTTGTCAATTCCTTTTCATCTCTTACAAAAAGGCCAATAAAATTTTTGTGAGAGTGCATCTGAGTTTTATGAGACTTCTTGCATCGGTAAATGAAGTTTGCATTTAAATCCATTGAGCGAGCTTCCTTTGGCTTAAAGGATCTAATGTAAACCAGTAAGACTGCGCAAGCAATGTGGTAAAGACTATAAATTAACTTTATGGCACTGCAGTCTGATGAAGCTGTGAATTGTAGTATTTTGGTGGCATAATTTTAAGGCATGTTTAAAGCATGACAATTAAGACTTCACTGTCTTTGAACACTGGGAGATTTGGAATTAAGTGGAATATTTTGTAAAAAGTTTAAGTAACCTATGAAGTATTTAAGGCCACTTTTAGTTTTTGCTTCATTTTGTACTAGGAGAGTAAGACTTCCAAATTAAGTGCTGGGACTAATGAGTAAATCTCTTTCAAGAGGGGTATTTGTGTCATGACTGACAAACAGTAAAATAGAGCAGGGTTTAGGACAAGTGAATAACCACAAGTTCAAGTGGGCACTGGGACTTTGGTGACCCACTCCCACCACACTCATATCCTGGTCTGTAAATCTCACAAACATGGGTTCTCTTTGAAATTCCATTGTAAAACATGGCACAACGCTGACATGCAATGACCACAGACTTTCATATACAGAAATCTTCTGTAGCAACCTAGCAGAACTAAGAGAAGCATGTAAAAAGGAAACCAAAGGAACTAAAAGATGCGTTGCTTGAAACTTGGGCTGAAACTGAAAGTGAATCTCTTGATTTCTTCCTCTATTATTTTATGTGATTTGATGTTCAAATGCATTTATTAACCCAGAAGAACCATCCCTTCATCCCCCCCCAAAAAAAATACAAAAAAAAAAAAAAGAATCCTGAAAACCCAAAGAAACAAGGGAACAAACCAAATCCATGCGAGGACATTACAGAATTCGGATTCAGGGATTAATAATCTTATCTTAAAATAATCTAGTAGGTTCTATGGAAAACCATTTAAGCTTCTGCTTTAAAATGCAAAAAAAAAAAAGTCTAGAAAGGATCTGGTGTGGATTCACAGAACAGATGAAACCATTATAAGGCTAATTATAATGACTTAAAATAAAATCCTCCAAAATGGAGATTCGAATAAGCTCTACAATGTTTTAGATAATTTATTACTCAACAGTTAATGCAGATTCCTTCTGCAGCCAATCATGCTAGTGAACTCAATCTTATTGTGAGCGATTGAACATCTACTTACACCTCTTTCTCTCAAAAATTATACCAGTGATGTGAAGTGATTTACATTTCCATGCTGTCTATTATTCCCTAGAAGGAATGAACAAGTTGAGCATACTAGCAAAGGGGTGTTTTCCTGATCTAGATATGGTAGTTTGAAAATATGCTTGACAGTTCTAAGATGATTTGTTTGTTCTATATAATAAGCCTTTGGTTCCTGAGAAAAGCAAGATGCTTTTTGAGTTACATATGGCAAAGCCTTCTATCTAATACAGGGGACCAGATACACCACACATTAGAGAAAATGGCCAACACATTCCAGAGTTCTTCAATGTTTTATCCATGGTATCCTAAACTTCACCTTTCTTTAGGTCTTTTCCACTTATGGGGAGATTCACAACATTTTTTTTAAAACAAGGGATCTATAAAAGTGTTTAAAAAATTGATTGCATCTCCAGTGCCAAGTAGTTCCCACCTCCCCCATTCCATGACTACTTTTAATAAAGTAGCCGATCTCTAAGTAGCTGACTAGCTGCCTTGGGGTTAACCTAGGTCCTTGACTTTGGTTGTCCTGATCGTGGACAGCTAAGGAAAACAAACACCAGAAGATGAGCTGGAGCATCTCTGCTCATCTGTAGTCTACCAGGCATCTTGTCAAAAAACCACTGAAGAGGATAAAAAAGATGGAATAAAGTATTAAGATGAGGATGATGAATGGTTAATGAATCTGAGTTCTGTACAACACCACTGCCTCCTATTTTAAAAGAGAAAAATAAAGCAGTGGCCACATGTTAAAGGTTCAGTGGAGAAAGGGTACTTGGTGAGGCTGAACAGTCAGAGCTTGAAGCTCCTTCAATGATGGATGTGGTTTCTGAGACATGTATTCCTCAGGTCTATTTATTCAGCTATCATCTAAGACAAAGCCTGTCTGCTAATTTCTCAAGAGGCAAAAGGAGGGTGACCTAGGTGGCCCTACTGAGAGATTCTATGATGGCATGGTACCAAAATGTTAAGAAACTTTCCAGAACTTGGATCGAAAAGTGTAGTAAATCTCATCATTCCCTTGTTACAAAAATATTGGAGAACTGGATCAACACCTGCCTCTTAGAATTACAGCTTATTTGAGGTCCATGACATCTGCAGTTCATGTTTCCTTGGACCTGGCCTGACCAGTCCTGTCTCTGAATCCATGTAATAAGCTGTGTTCCAACAGCACTCTGCAATTTGTCTGGCTTAACTGGGAATAGAGATACTACTACTTGGTTGAGTTTGAAGAGATAAATTTCCATGTTCAAAAATCTCATTATGTTCCTTGAAACCTCTCTACTCTGGAAGTTCAGGAAGGAGAGAAGTGGGTAGATTTGTCTCTGGGAAAAAATGAAGGTGAGGTACCCTATGAGAACTAGTTCGTGGTCTGTCTGACTTTTGGGTCTTGTCTCCGTTCAGTGGCTAGTATAGACAGGAAATTGGTGCTGGTGTGGTGTATTCAGATTCTAGAATCTAAACGCCCTCTTTGATGTTGAAAAAGTCATACAAATGGGATGGCAACCCTGTTTTACTTCTAAAAGTCAGTTTTACAATGATTCCTGACATTACAAATGCCAGTTGGTAGAAAACTGACAAACTGGTACCAGAATCTGCTGGCCCTGTGGGGCACATCATTTAAAACCTGTTTCAAAACATGCACTTAATCAATCTCTGCCTTCAGCTTTATTGTAGCTCCTCTCTCTCCATAGCTACTTTTGTCTCATTATGCCTTCCTGTCTATCCTAGACACTCCAGATCCGAGGAGGGCATCCAGTGTTGACCTGCGTGTGATTCAGAGGAGACAATAAAACCCTCTGACATCTAAGAGAGCTGGTCCTTTGCTCCACTGGCATGTTTTACCTCTAGAAAATTCAGTTCCTTCAACCAGGGGATCTCACTGATTACCAACCAAGCTGAATTCCCCAAATGACACTGAGCAGAAAGCTGCCTCTTTTTTTTTCCCATTTAAAGTCAAAGTCCCCAAGCTGGCCATCCCTCTGCTCCCAAGAGGAAGGGGACTAGAGTCTGTTCTGCCTGCTGTAGTTGAAGTCGGCTTCGTCCAGCCGGGATTCCGTGATGTTCGAGAGTTTCCTGTGTGTCCTCCCAATCTCTTCAAGGGCACAGGCCAGGGAGTCAAGGTCACCATCATGCTGATGACGAGCTTCCCACAGGTTCAGAATGACAGCAGAAGGGCTGCTTTGTGTAGCAAAATAAGACAGATTCCTAGACAGACCAAAAACATGAATGAACAGAAATCACCACGAGGAAATTAAAAGCCAGTTTTAATAGGTATAATAGAGGAAGAGAGATGCACTAAGGTGGGTGTGGGCAGGTGAGTTTGTATCCCAACATGCAACTAAAACCAGCCTTCAGAATGTCACCAACGTCCCTCCTGTCTTCCAGGCCTGGTTTTGGTCCTCACTTCCATGGGCCGTGTGCGTGGGCCTGGTTCCCCCCACTCCTCCCCGGGTGGCCTCTTTGCTCTGCATTACTTTAGGTGGTGATGAAACTCATTCCTATTGCTGCAGAATCTTTCAGGGCTTTCTTCCTTGGCAAACAAAAGGGTTGTCAAGGCTTGATCTTCAATTTCATTCTTTCCTTTCTCAGTGCTAAATCTGTACCTGGAGGCTTCAGGTTCATGTAAGCTAGCTACAGATCGTAAATGACCTTGGAGTTGCCAAAATGACATGTCCCTACCTCCTTGAACTCAATCTCTAGACCTCCATATTAGTCTCCTTTCTAAGTATAACAAGTGGCCCAAATATTTACAAGTCTTTCTTTCTTATCTTTTGTACCGGGAAATTTATTTATTTATTTAGGTACTGGGCTTTGAACTCAGAGGCCCTCTACCACTGAGCCACATCCCCAGCCCTGTTTTGTATTTTATTTAGAGACAGGGCTTCACTAAGTTGCTAAGTGCTTTGCTTTTGCTGAGGCTGGCTTTGAACTCACAATCCTCCTGCCTCAGCCTCCCAAGCCACTGGGATTACAGGTGTGCGCCACCACACCTGGCTATCGGACTTTGGTTTTGACCGTGCCCTTAATGTTATTTCTCCCTTTATGACCTACTCATCAGCTTCACTCTTCTCCTCCATTCACAAAGACTTAACCCTAATTTATATTCTATTACTTTGTGGCCTGAATCATAGCAAAAGCCTCCACATTCTGTCTCCAAACCCTCTAAAATATGCTGCATTCTATTTCTTCAATCCTAAGAGATTTAGTCATTTTTCAATGCCTTCCTTGAACAGTCCTCAACACAATTATGATTGTGTGTGTGTGTGTGTGTGTGTGTGTGTGTTTGGGGGTTGGTGCTAGTTCTCACAACCACACCCAACACACAATCACAAAGCAGTCTTTTAGAGATGGCACTGGCAAGAGAAGGCAAGTTTTTAGCGGCACATTACCACTTGGCAGCACCACACGCACAGATCAGTTCTGAATGAATAAAATGTTGATTTAGCCAAAGTCTTAAGAGACAGTTAATAGTCAGTTTGTTGCTAAATAGCATAAATACTGGGGTTACTACACACACATTCCACTAATATGAACCTTTAACTGAGAAGGTGAGAAGGCCAGCTTAAAAATACCCTGGTCCCCTCCATTCCCACAGCAAACCCTGCTGGAGGGCTGAAGGGATCCTGGTTCCTCTTATTTTGCCAACTTTTGAATGTTGGCCCTTCCTTCTGGCCCTGTGGGGAAATTGCTCTGTCTCCCTGCCTGCACCCTCACTGACATTCAGGCAGGACCCAACTGAAGGAATAGCTGGGAAGAGGCCCAAGGAGGCCTCAGTGGGCTCCGGCTGGCCTGGGTGGCCACTGCTTTTCAAATCCATTATCAACGTAATGATCACGGACACACTTTTGTCTTTAGGATCCCAAATGTCTTTTCAAGGACAACAAAGGCAATAGTCGGAGCAGCACTAGCTTTCTCATCATTTTACTGAGGGTTCACACCTGGCCTTTACTCGTGAACAGCAGTGGTCTTGTGTTTTATGGCAGTGACTGGAATTCTTGTGATCCTGTTAACCCTAAAGTTAAACTATAATCTGTGATATCAAGGGTTGATAAATGTCTTCCGTAAAGGGCCAGAGAGTATATATTTGGGTGATGGAGACCTCCTATGGCCTCACTGCAGCATCTATGCTCCACCATGGTAGTGCAAAGGCAGCCACTGATGATAGGAGTGTGTGTGTGTTGGGGGGGGAGGGTAGCCATCTTCCAGTAAAATTTTATTTGGTGACACTGGAATTTGATGGTCATACAGTTTCTACATGTCATCCAGTTTTAGTCTTTTGATTTTTTTTCTAGTCATTTAAAAATGCAAAAGTAAACAAAACACACAAACACACACACATACACACAAACATCCTTAGTTGTGGCTACAAAAAACAGGTGATGGGACAGATTTGGCCTATTGGCCATTGTGCTATTTTAGCTTATAACCTAAACTGGAAGTCCAAAGCTGTTACTTGGAAGAAAATTAGACTGGATTTCCTGCATTATGCTGCATTTGAAAATAAGCACCTACAAGGCCAGAGTTGGTCACTCGCAGGCAATGCATCTGCCTTCAGCACTGGGAGAACTTTTTCCTTTGAAATGTTTGAGGATCTTTGATACTTCAAGATGTGACAGGAAGACTGGGTCATAAAGAATAGCATAAAGAATATGTTTTGGAGATGAAGATTAATCTTTGTCCTGAGACAATTTTAAAAATATTCATGACCCCATGGAGGAGGGTGCGGTCAGAGGTGTTCAAGGTTCTCCTGTCTGCAGGGAGCACAGCAGAGCAGAGAAGGACTCCCACCAGCCATGTGGCTCTGAAAAGTCCTGCAAATGTTCTGTTTTGGGCAATAGGTACCCACAGCTAAAGAAGGCTAAGTGATCAAAAGAGGCAGGAATAAAATTCTTACTTGGCACAGGTCTCTGAACATATTGTAGAAAGTGAAATATGCTTCCCAAAGCTAGATTTAGATTTATTCTCTAAATATGCACAAGCACACTCAGCATAACACATACAAATTTCAACTTCCTTTTAATGTTAGTGGATACATAAAGGAGCACATCCGTTTTATTAAAAATAATACAATCAATCAGCTTTGCAATTAATAGGCATCCTATTACACTATATTCACTTGTACACAACATAAAAAGTAATATATAAAAACACCTGGAATCCTAATGCAATAGGCTATTTCTCAAAGAGCTATTATTTTATTGGGTCCATGTGCATTATGATTTTTTGAAAATTCAGTCATCTCTGTATACCACCCTTTTGAAATTATTCTGATTCTCATCTCTGTGGCCCATTTCTCTTCTTAATAATATGGCACATTTGGCTACCAGCAGGTAATGGACATACCAAGTCAGGGAACATTGTTACTACTGCAAAACAGAATTCACAGCAAGAGCTGATCTTAAGTCCTGAATGTCTGTCTGTCTTTCTTTTTTCTTTTGAAATGAAACCTAAACATTAACAAACAAATGGCAATCCTGAATATTCAAGTGGATGCCTGAATATTCAACTTTCTTTATAGAAAGGTTTAAAGAAACAAATGTTTATTCCATTCACCTTAGATGCTTTGTTACTTTGTTATGCCCTGAACTTCAGGGAATCTTGTGTCAAAACCATTCCAAATTCTGATCAGAATTTAGACGTTAGAAAACTCAGATTTACATTTTTTGGTTCAATAAAGATGTATATATTATGCAGTTAAGATGGTCGAATCTCTGAATGTTAGTTGACTTTAGAACATTCTATGCCTTCAGTTCTATTCATTTGCCCAAAGCCCTGTAGACTCCATGTCTTTATCATCTCCTTTGGAACTCCCATTCAATGAGAACAGATTAACTATATAATACGTGTAAACAAGCAGATCAAGCTTATGTTAAGGTAGTTGAATAAATTCATCCATGTAAGTTCACTGAGTACTAATAGTTTATTAAATTTAATTTTGTTTTGTTGAGCTTAAATGCTTTCTATACACCTGAGTCCCCAGGGGTTTGTTTTATTACCATGATTAATTTCATCTTTTAGACTTTCCTATCCCCATCCCCTGGCTCCAATTAAAATTCCTTTTTTTTCTGTAGAAACTGGGGCAGAATTGGAAACATGAATTTTTATCAATTTCACTAGTGAGGCATGGGCCAACTTATAAAGCCAATTTTTTTTATATAACCTTAGTTATCAAAATATATCTTCAAACTAATAACTGTGTTAAACTAAAAATGAAACTCATTTTAGATTTAAGGATTGTTTTTTTTGGGGGGGGGAATAGTCATTGGGTCTTTTGTTTTCTTTTGGGAGCATGAGAGGCAGAGAGGAGAATTGAGGGTCCATGGTAAAATTCTGCCATATAAGGTATTTATAGATTATTGCAACACAGGGCTGATACCATAAAATTCCTTTTTAGTTTTCCTAACTGACTTTTTCTCCCCCACTGTGAAAGCTTTCAGGTCTTCCAGCATCCCTGCAGTATTCAAATGCAAATGCCTTAGGGACTAGTACATCTAAATCCTCAATTAGTTAACAAAGGAAGAAGATAACAGTAATGGAGAGGAAGGCTGTGTTGGAGGCTTTATCTTAGCCCTGGGGAACTGTACTGAAGAGCTACCAAGGGCACCCTGCACTTACAAGTGGCCTATAAGGGACTCCTTTTCATTCTAAATTCCAGATAACAAAGCTTTTCTTTCAGTTACTCAGAACCAAGGTACCAGGGGGCCAATATACCAATCCACTAGTTGTAAACCCTTCTTGTGGCTAATTGTGAGAACAAAGCCCAACCTTCGCATAGAAAACACTTTATACCAGTTACAGGCCATAATTTTATTCAGAATTTGGGCTTTAACTCAATGTCAAATAGAAGGGACTATTTGCACCTGTAACCTGAAGGCAGCAAGATTATCTGTTTATATTCTATACAGCACTATTATCCAGATATAATGCAACCTTTTAAAAAATCATTATAAAGCATATTTTAGAAATATCTTCTGAGTAGTTTGTCAGTATAAAAAGTGGAATATAAGTTAATTGTCTAGTATCAAAGAGGGAATTGAAACACTGTCGTAATGAAAAAAAATTAATCTCTGCTATCATCCTAAATGGTCTCATCTAATGAAAGTCTCTTATGTGACCCAAAGCAACCCTCCATAAGTTTTTTTTAATACAAATAGAAGAAAAGCCTTTTTTTTTACTGAATAGCAGTAATTGGTCACACCATAAACATGTGACCTCATCTAAATTTCCATTCCCAAACTTCAACCTGCCTGGGTACTCTGCAAACACCAAGCAGCCTCAGGATGAAGCCAGCCAGTGTTTACAGACTGAAGGGTCGCCTAGGGATGAGCAGTATAATAAAACTGCCTGCTGCTTGTACGTGAAAAGAAGATGGCAGGGAGAAGCCCCAAGGAAAGGACATGAGCAACTCTGGACACAGCGAGTTCCACTCAGCCCAGCCCAGCCCAGCCCAGCCCAGCCCAGAGGGCTGCATTAATTCTTTCAGGCCAGTCACTTTGGCAGTAACATTTCCTTTATAGTTATGCTTTTGCCTTTCACTTGTTGTTGAAAGGGGATAACAAGTATTCTTTTTCTTTGGAAAACACATTAAAGCCCCCAGGCATGGAAGACATCTCTGAGTTGCCAAATGAGAACAAAAGCCAGATGTGATCTGCTTTTAGTTCTCATATAATCCTATAACAGTTTCTCAATTTGGGAAATGAAAAGGAAGTAAAACCCACCAAATCATCATCTCTACTTTTCTTTGAACTGGTATACATCATGGAAGGAATACGCTAAACTCAATTGTCCATTAAAATTACCTGGAAACATTTTTGAGAATCCTCAGAGGAAAGTGGAATGACTACCATTGGTTCCAAGAGAAAGGACCATGATTCTAACCCAGGGCAAGGGAAGGCTGAAATATTTATACCCCTCACTTTGTAAAATTAATCATTATGTGTTTCACTTAAACCTCACAAATAGTAGAAAAGAAATAGTCCCCCTTAAGGGCACTCAAATAGATAAGGTGTAAAATCATTCTCATGATTTCACTTTTTCTTAAATTCTGAAGACATCACCTTCAGACATACTGAGATGGTCAGATTTTTCAACACTGTTTGAAATGGTATGTGTGAGGGGTTCATTTAGGATACCAAGGGGCTTCAGCATGTCTATGTCCATCTTTTCTGAAAACTGCATTCCGTTTAACAGAGAAAAACCTATTCTTTCAAAGACTAGTGCAAACCCACAACTGCTTACAAAAGAAATGATAGCACCCCTTGGAGGTTGCAGTGGGAGCACAACTTGAGCTCTCTTGGAGGAATATAAAAAGCTTCTTTTCCATATGGCCTTCAGGACGGACACCTGCCACTTACAAACCATATACAGCTTGTTCACGACTAAACTTGTCCCAAGGCTGTCTCTTTTCAGCTTCATATTAGTGGGCATCTTCATGAGTCGTTGACTTTAGTGGAATAAAGCCCAAACACCCACACTTTGCTATGCTGGGTCCCTCTGGCTTCACTGCAAGGGCCTTTCAAGTTCCAGGCCCTGCGTACGTCCACTGGTCCAGAACCAGAGAATGTGATATGAGTTTCTTTGTATTTTGCCTCCAAGGACCTATGTAATGCTACCTCCCTGATGTATTAATTCTCCTTTAGAAAAGTCATGGAGATTGTTTTTGGAAATGGCAGCCTCTCACCCATTGTTATTACTTTTAAAGTTTAGGATGTGTTTTCCAGCCTCTAGCCTGCAGAACCAAGAAAGCTTAGTTTGGGGCAATGATAGTGAACACCTAAAACACGGGAGTGAAAAGGAAGCAGATGTTCCACATGCATTTTGCACTCATCTTTCCCTCTGTCTCTCTCTTCTTCCCTTCTTCACCCTCAACTCTGGCTCTGGGACAGGCCCAACTTCAGTGAATTCTCAACTACTTATTCAGAGCCAGATTAATAAGCTGCTTTGTGACCTCCACTGTCCTTTCCCACTGCCCTCTGGTCATTTCACTGTTCCTCTGAATCCAATTAAGAGGGTAGACAGAGGGAATGAGAAGACATGACCTCAATGCGAGAAGATTCTGCTTCTCATTAAAGGCCCCGTTAAAAGATTTGGTGGAAAACAAGTTGTTACACCACTGCTCCTCAACCACAAGGTTCAAGCACTTTCATTTGCTCACAATTTTTACTCCATCATCCATTAACCCTGACAATTGAAATACATTTGATCCATTTTAGCCAGAATACCAGTAAAAAATATGTTTCCCTGGCATGGCTTATGGATTTCCAAATATATATATATTACTAGGGAGGGCCTTGGGAAAAAAACTATTAATAAGATGTAATTTATTTACTACTCTTCCATTTTAGAACCCTTTCTTCTATTTTGCCTACATCCCTTCCACTCACCCACCCATATCTCATGCATCTGTCCCCATGGCAATGTGGTCAAGACGGATGTGTTTTCAGAAGGGTTTCTGGAATATGGAAATCAGGAGGACTTACAAAAGAATCATCTAATTGTAGAACTCTAAGAACTTTACCCGAGGGAAAAAGACAGGACACTTCCATTACATCAGCCAACAACATTTAATTAAGAATAAATGTAGAAATCCCTTGATGCTTATTCCTATCAGTTTTCTTCATTAGGAGGCAAGGCTTAAAGGTCAAATATACTATTCTATGAAAGAGTTCATATCATTCATTCAAGAAAGGTTTACTGAATTTTCCCAAAGTAGTTGGATCTATCTAGGTTTCACAGTAATTTAAAAAATTTAAAAGTATCATAAAAATATATAAAGTGCTGTGAGGGTTTAAATGGGGAGAATACTTCTAACTGAAGCAGGGAGTTTCAGGTATTGTTTAATTGGTTAAGTCCTCAGTAATATCCCCACCAATCACATGTGGCCAAGAGCTCTGAAGTGGAGAGTTATTGCAGTTGAATTTGCAGACTAAATGCATGTACAATCTCAGCTTTGAAGTGTAGCAAATAGGCTCACTGAGTCATAGTCAAATTTCCCTCACAGAATCCATAATTACAACTATTATCTATGACATTCTTTGCTAGGCTGTGCAGCATAGCTTGTCAGGTATGCTCGGCAAGTTGTAAGGCTACCTGTGTTGCCAGAGTTAGGCTTCATCTTCTCATGCATTGCTAAGTCTTCCACTTTCTACTCCCTGTGTCTTCTTTCCTATTTAGATCTCAGTTAAAATTTGTTTGACAAAAAGACACATTATCACCAGTGACAACTGCATTACCAAAAGGAGGGTAAGAAAACATTTTCACTGGCAATAAAATAAAAACAAATGCTTTCCTCCATCCTCTTTGAAAACTCTTCCTCCTTCATGATTTGGAATCTGTCACTCTGTTAGCTGTTTAACCCTTTGGGAGGTTGAGAGTGGGGAAGAGCCAGGAAAAAGTGGCATCATAAGATCAAGGGTTTATTCTTTGAATACAAATGTTGACTATGTGCTTCTGTTTGACCACAGAGTAGATGAAATCCAAAACTAACAAAACTGCTTTCCTACCCATTAATATCGGTGTATGGACATTTTTAGATTTTCATGATTTGAATTTATTTGTTTCATACTCAGTTATATCCAAACATAAGAAAGTAAAAACATGGGGCTGGAGTTATAGCTTAATGGTAGAGTCCTTGCCTAGCACATATGAGGCACTGGGTTTGATTCTCAGCACCACATAAAAATAAATAAATAAAGGTATTATGTCCATCTACAACTAAAAATATCTTTTTATAAAAAAGTAAAAACAGTAATGGAGGATTATACAATAGGAAACTGTGATGGGTTGTATCTGAAAATCCCCTCTGTCACATACATTCCTTTCCAGGAAGGAGAATATATGTCTTTGCTCTAGCAAACGAAAAAGGAAGAGAAATTTAAGAATTTCTGTAAAATGAGAATGGGAATTAGCTAACATGGCACAGGGATTTGGAGTAGTCCTCCTCTTCTGCTTCTCCAAATGCCTTAGTGGCTACCTCTGCCATGACCCCCCTAGCTCTTCAACCCTGGAGAGGCTTGGTGCAGAGCTGAACAGCAGTACTTAGCTCCAGTACTATCCTGAGAAAAGCAACAAAGCCCTATGGACTTTTGCTAAGTGAAGGTAGACTCCTTTAAATCAGGAGTCAGTTACTATGGACTGTTCAGCAAATAGAGGCCATTTCCTATTTTTGCAAAGAACATTCACTGGGAAACAGCCAGGCCTATTTGTTTATGTGTCTTATTTCAGGATCTTTTCATGCTACAAAGGCAGAGCTGAATAGTTTTTGAGTGCTCGCGACATCCCATATGTCCCCAATTATTTACTACCTATTTACTAGGTAGTATTATACTGGTCCTTTAGAGAGAAAAAAAAATTGCTACCTTAAAGCTCTAATAAAAATAAATAAATAAAAAGAGAAAAAGAATGTTTGCTGATCCCTCATTTAAGTCTTTTTCAATGTACAATTAGGCTACTTTTGAAGACTAAAGCTAGAGAATAAAGGACACAGGAAATTGTGGTCACTGGAATTCAAGACCTTAACTATGTAATGTTTGGAAACAGAAGTAGATTACATACATTCCTGTGATTATCTGGTATTCATTTCGACAGTGTCAAGAGGAATAACTAATATTTGCTAAGGATCTACATATTCTGGGCATTCTGCTGAAAATTTTCCATAAAACAGGTGTTTGAATTACTTGTCAAGGGAATTGAGTCTTTCCCAAATTGAGATGGGGTTTTAGGGGAAACAAGCAAACCAACAGTTCACACCATGTGCTCAAGTTTTATGACCTTAGACATTGGAAGGGGGAGTGGGTTCCAACACAGCCACCTGATGTTCATTAGTGCCCAGACACAAAGGCTATTGAACTTAATCTTCTAGTTTGAAATATACTTTTCCTACTCAAGGTCCTTGCTCAAAGTCAGAGATGGATGACTTTAGACGCACATGCTGCAGGTCTTTTCTTTAAATATTTTTGAGTTTTAGGTGGATACAATATCTTTATTTTATTTTTATGTGGTGCTGAAGATCAAACCCAGTGCCTCACACTGTTAGGCAAGCACTGTACCACTTGAGCCACAACCCCAGCCCCTTGCTGCAGGTCTTATATATGCTGTAAATGCAGAACATGATGGGACAAAACAGGAACATGCACATGCTCATTCTGTAAATTAATGATAGCACTGTAAATTAATGAACCCACAGATATTCTGTTGCAATTATTTTTTCTAAGTGGTAACTTAAAAACCATAAACTTTAATAGATTGGATTAGAGACTTGAAATACTACCACTTCTATAAATTGCATTTCTAGAAAGACAAACATAGGAACAGTAAGTGACATTCAGGAAGACTGGGATTGGTGGTAGAACCAGGCCTCCTGGGCAGATAATTCTGCCCCATGTGCATGTGCTCTCTTTCTTGGCTCTCTTGAACTAAATTATGTTATTTGGATTAGTTCTTCATTCTGTGTCCATGTCGATCAGAAAGTGAAACTTGACATTGCCCAGTGTTTTTAGGTTATAAATGAGACATCTCTTCCTTAGTCAAAGCTTCTGGGAAATAGTCAGCCTCATGTTTTTTTCTTATACATTCATAACTTTTTGTACTCATTCATTTTCAATAAATGCCTTTTCAAGAATGTGCCTCTTCTTTTCCGGTTTGCCTGTCTGTAAATTCAGTTTTCTCCAGCAGCAGTGCCTCCTACTATTTTCTAGTGAGGCCCTTCGTGTTTGGATTTTGAATCCCTCCTGAGTCGGGGGTAGCACTCTATCCTTTCTTGGCAGACATCTACCCTCCATTTCAGAAAAGAGTCAGGTAGGCTGTCTGCGAAAACACAGGACAAAGGGACAAAGAAAAAGAAGAAGAAATAACTGAGCCAGCCAAACTGTAAGAAAAGAAGGCTTTTTCTCAAAAGGGGGTAAAAAGTAAAAAGAAAGAGAAATGAAATGATTCTGGCAAATCTGGTTGTCTTTTCTATTCATTTGGAGGTCTGCAGAAGTGGGTTAGAGAGATTTCATGTGTTGAGGCTTTCTCCCTATGAGCCGTCCCTCAAGCTGAGCCAAAATCTGCCTGTCCATCAGGGCTGCTCCGGATGGCATTGCCCCTGCCTTTTCTCATCTAAAGTAATAGAGCCCATTATGAATCTCTCTATCCTTCCATCAACTCACCTGTGATGTTAATGTAGCAATGAACAGTGTCAGTGTTAGCAACGGACTGTTTCACGGTGTGTAGATAACCTCTGGTGTGTATTTTTTTGTTTGTTTGTTTTTAGTTGTAGTTGGACACAATACCTTTATTTTATTTACTTATTTTTATGTGGTGCTGAGGATCAAACCCAGTGCCTTGCACATGCTAGGTGAGTGCTCTACCGCTGAGCCATAACCCCAGCCCCCTCTGGCATGTTTAATGCCCTCAGCCTTCAGACTTAAGAGTTCTTCTCGGATAACTTCTAAGTTTTTGTTGTTGTTGTTGTTGTTGTTTTTGTTTGGTTTTGTCTTGAGACACCCATTTTTGTAGGCTGAGCATGTCCCTATTTGGGGTTAGCTGATACTTAAGGTTACATGATGGTGGGGAGGAGGTGTAAGAAATCTGCTACTTGGTAAGGTATCCCCAGTTTCAGCTCTGTCCTGACCACTGACAGGCATCCAGATGACAGAGTCTGGAGCACTACTTCAGTGACCCAGTTAGCAAGCCTGGATGGGATCAGAACCAACGCAGGACTTTCCCACAGTGTCCTCAAAGGCAGAGTGGGGTGGTAGGAAATGCTGTGCACAGTGTCACCTTAGAGGGACCACATACGAAATAAGGCCTGAAAAGTCTATAAAGATATCATGGTTACCTCCACCAGTTCTCTCTTTTTAAAGTTCTCTTAAGAAAATCATCGTTCAGAAGCTGCCACCATACCTGTTGATGCTGTTTTTCTGCGCTAGCATCTGCCAGTCCTTGCCTTTGGCATTTGGGGTATCAAATGTAGCACAAATCCGCTGTCTGATAGAGTAGGGGATTTTAAAGGCTTTGGGGCCAGTCTGTGCAGGGAAACTGCTGTCCTCTTGTGCAAAGAAAGTGATGGTTTCTCTTTCACTCTAGAAACAATAGAAGGGAAGCATGATCAGTCAAAGGAAAGCATTACTGACAACGTATTTATTTCTGAAAATCTGTGTTAATACACATGCCCAAATGCTTGCCTGTTGTGAGGGACTCTGTAAAACACAGTGGCAAGTTGCGTTCTCTTCTAAAACAGTAAAGAATTTCTCTAGTGGCCTAGACCATTCCACTCAGGGGAGTCACAATCGCCTCCAACATCCAAAGAGATGTCAGGTGACAACAGAATTAGACCTTTTTTCTTTTTCTTTATTTTTTTAAGACTTTCAGGAGTAGATCTAGAATTAGCAGGAAGCACCTTCTATATGACGGATTTGGGTTCAGTTTAAGGAATGACCCTCTGATGGTCATCATGACCAAAGATGAATGGGCTGACCAAAGAAGCTGGCTGGGAAGCTTCTGGACAAGAAATCTACGAGAAACTGATTTTGTGTTAATCATGTAAAAAGTCTGTCTTTTCCTCAGTCCTAAAGCTGTGTGATTTTCTGATGAATATTTTGCTCTCATTTCTGAATAAAATCCCTTTGCTGATGTGGAGATACATGACATCTAGACTAGCTCTGTGCAGTGATACAGGCTGGGCGGCTTCAGACTGATATCTGCCCACCCTGCTTCTAATTTAGAGCTGTCCAGTGAGGGACTTGTGGTTTCACTGCATCACAGAATTCGGTCATAATATCCTAAAAGATCACAGTGGAAAACTTTCAGACTGCTATATTTGCTGATAAGTTTAGAATTCTAACAGAATTTTAAGGACCATAAAATATCTGATTGGCTCACTTCCATATTATTACGTATCATAAAGCAAAGTGGATTCCGCTGAAGTAATTAAAATCTCTAATTAATTGACTTTGAACTAATTAAGAGATTCTCCTGGGTGGGCCTGATCTAATCAGGTGGACTTCAAAGGAGGAAGAGCTAGTTCTGGTCGGGAGGCTTCTCTTTGCAGAAAGAAAGCAAAGAGCCATGCTGTGAACTGCCTATAGGGGGAGATGTTTGGCTTGGAGAAGTGGGTAAGCCATAGTCAACAGTCAAACAGAAAAATGGAGACTTGAATCCTATGGGTACAAGAAATTGAATAGCATCAAAATGTGAATAAGCTTGAACTGTGAGCTCCAGAGGAGAACTGACTCTAGTCCACACCTTGATTTCATCCTGTAAGGTATTGATCAGAGAACCCCGGTATGGGGTTCTGCCTGGACTTCTGACTCACTGAGATATTAAATGAGTATTGATTTATTCTGTTACATTTGGGGTATTTTTTAATGCAGCAAAAGAAAAAACTTATATAAGAGAAAATTAAAGCATTAGATTTGAGATAGGGTTCAGGGGCCAGTTAGGATGGTCTAAACCCCAAGAAACTGCCCTTTTTGTTAGGAATTCATCTGTTCCGTTCTCCTTCAAGTCAGCTCACACCATTCCTGAACTGACCTCACGTCCTTCCCTGGTCTTTCTGTGGCTTCCAATCTTACATGTCTTCCTCCTGTGGGTACCACAATACATGGCCTTTCTCAGCTAGTGCCCAGACTCACACAACTAAACCGCCACACATGGCCAGTCTCCTTAAAGTTTCTGTTAATTGAGGAAACTGGCTGATGCAGAGATTTTATTAATGACTCATGATGATTTCTATTTTTCTGTAACTATTGAACAGAGTGATCAAGAAACACAGTGTCTTAACACAGCATTTCCAAAAAGCTAACACAGTGTTTCAAAAAGAGCAGCAGCTTTCTAGGCAAATGCATTTGAAAAGTGCTGCACATTATGCCCTCCTCTGAACACTCAAAGCACCTCTCATATTAAATGGATTCTACTTACTAGTTTTAATTCTATTTCTCAGTATATTATAGAATGATGCACATAAGAACAATCTTCCAAAGGCAAAAAGAAAAAAAAAATGAATAGCATTACCTTAGATTAGGTAGAAGGAAGTGAAAGGAGGGGAAGGCAGGGGATGTGGGGATAAGAAAGATAATAAAATAAAATGACATTATTTCTTTACGTATATATGTGACTGTCTGAGCAATATGATTCTACAATATGTATACTCAGAAAAATGAGAAATTATATCCCATCTATGCATGATATATCAAAGTATGTAAGTGCATTATACTGTCATGTATAATTAACTAAAACAAATAAAAACTTAATTAAAAAAACCTTCCAGTGTTTGCAATTAGCAAGATGTGATAGCAAAAGAATCTTTTTAACCATCAGAAAGATCTCACTTAGGAGTAAGACTCTGCATTTCCTAGCTTGTAATTTGAATGCTATATGGCCTCTCCTAGCCTCATTTTCCTAATCAGTCTTTTTGCAATTTGAATAGACTCCTCAGAGATTATGAAACCTGGTAAAAACTTGGAAAAAACCACCCAGGTAGTTTGTGACATAGCTGAAACTGGGATTTTGATATCCTACTAACTACGCCAGTACCAGTACTCCTTTCACAGCTTCAAGACATGTATGGAATGCATAGAGAAGGATGGTTAAGACAAGGACTATGAATCACATTATCATTTTGTTTTAGGAATTTATAGTGGGAAAGGCTTCCTGGAGAAAGCATTTGAGTTGGCCTTGAAGGATTCCTAGGCATTGGTTGAATAGAAACTTGGTGGATAGGTACTTATTCCAGGCAGAGTGGACAAATCTGTTCTGATATATTGGATGGTTATAAAATAAGCCAACTCAGCTTCTCCTTGCATAAAATAGGTTACAAGATACTTCATTTTTTATCATGGTTTGTAAAATTTCTTTCAGCCTCTAAGAATGCAAATCAAATTGGTAAGGCTCCCTTACATATTTTCTGACTGAAAAAGCATGAAAGGGCTTAGTGTGTGTGTATGGGGGAGTTCTATGCAAGTTTCCATGGTGGTCATCATCTATAAATGGCACCAAAGTGTGCTAACCTGAGAAAAGATGGCTTAAACCTGAAAATACGCAGGTCCAGGCCAAAGGATGGCAAGACATTAAAACAGGCTTCCAGGAGCCCTTACTGCACCTGTGAAGCCCAAATCTTTGTCTTTACTGTTGGGACCGTGATGCATACTACCTTCAAAAAGGGCTAGAGGAAGTGGTCTATATAAGAAGGTAAATATAATACCATATGAAACTGAATCTAAAACTAAGCACTTCTACTATTTACTCCATTTTAATAAGTGGGTCCAATGTCCCTCTTAAATTTCCATATTTAAATATTTTCCACACATAAAGATGACATTTTATGTAACATTTATGATGCATTCTAAAAGACATCTGGGCCAAGCAATAAGAATCCTGTAGATACATCACATTTCCTGATTGTTTAAATTAAATATGCAGAGGAACAGGAGATTTCCATGTTCTGCACTTCTGAGATAAGCGGCTGCTACCTGGTTCGCTTAGGGAGTTGTAAATCAATGAGAGATTCCAAGTATTCTATTTTCTAACAGACAAATTATTCCCCAACTTCCACCACTTTTGGAAGAAAGATAAGAGAACTGCTTGAAGGCAAAATTGTAACATGTAAGATTCCCATTTAAGTCATTTCTACCAACAAAGAAAAAAATCTTCAATAATACTAATAAGTAATAATGAAAAAAAATATCTGGGGATTTTTCCCTTGTCTTCAGTTGTAGTAACTATTTTGTTCCAATCCACAGTTTATAGATGAGTGGTACTGCTCCTTTATAGTGAATCAACTGGCAATAATCATTAGGTAATTCATCATGGTCAAATTTAAGGGGAACTAACTACTTCTAAAGACTGATATGACATTCGCTACCTTAAAAAGCAATATGTATATATGTATGTATGTGTATATATAGATATAGATATAGATATAGATATAGATATAGATATAGATATAGATATAGATATAGATATAGATATAGATATAGATATAGATATAGATATAGATATAGATATAGATATAGATATATATGCGCACGCGTGTGTGTGTGTGTGTGTGTGTGTGTGTGTATATATATATATATATATATATATATATATATGCTCACTAAAGTAATTTTTAATTCTGATGGTGATAAGAATTGCATTTATTTGGAAAATCATTTATACAACCTCTTCTGGTTTCATTGTTACTTATAGGAAATAGTGTCATTAAAACAACCCATTCAAGTAAGAAAGGAATGGAACCTCTGGAGCCTAGAGATACAGAAATTTAGGAGAGGATTAGAGAATTTTTTTCCTTTCCTTAAGAGGAAAAAAATTTCAAAAACATCCACTGAAATTTTTACAAGTGTTATTTCCATATTATTGATACTGATTTTAATTAATAAAATTCTAATTGCTAGCTTACAAAAACCACATTAAATACAGTCTTTTTTCTTTTTTGGCCTAATGGCCAAGAACTATGTACCTAAAAACTGATGTGATTCCTAACTCACTGATTGATGTGTCTATATCCTCTTTGCAGGCGATCACCATTTTTCAACACTTCCTCTATCGTCATTTTTAAATTTAGTTGTTATTGGTGCATTGCAATTATACATAATAGTGTGTTCATGATACCATAGTAATATGCTTGCAACATTTACTACAAAGTTCAAATCCTGAGGCTGGGGTTGTAGTTCAGTGCTAGAGTACTTGCCCAGCATGTGTGAGGCACTGGGTTTGAGTCTCAGCACCACATAAAAATACATAAAAGAAATAGAGGTATTGTGTCCATCCATAACTTAAAGAAAGAAAGAAAAGGAAGCCAAAAGTCAAGTCCTTCTAAGGGAAGAGGGCAGTATTTTATTTGTTAGATTCATTAACTGTATGATTTTCCTGGGAGTCAGACAGTCCCAGAGTTGAAGAACTTTGATCAATGAAGACATCCATTTACAGAACAGATCTACATGTAGGATATCTATTCTATTCTCAAAGATTTATAGAATGAACGGTTGTCCTAGTTCATCACTCAAGTGGTTACCTCCCATATTTCTTCTTTTGAAGAAATCACTTCTCTGTTTTCATTTTACTCCTTTGGTTACTGACTCAAAGACTAAATGGCTGGTGCTGGCCTGTTTATCATGAGTGCCTTTGCTTCTAAAATGAAGGCTTATGTTATGGGGAAGGTTCAGAGTGAAGGCAGGTAAATCAGAACACCTGGTTTGAAGTTCTGAAGTGATGTGGTACGTAGTTCAGACTTTGATCCTGAAGACACAATGCTTAGCTCGGTACCCTGGCTCCCCATCTTATTAATCTTAATGACCTTGGACCAGAAGGTTGATCTCCTCGAGAATTTTCATATCATTTCAAATTGTGATAGTAGTAATAATGCACATAGTAGTGATGGTTACATGATAAATGTGAAAGCAAATGAAACAGTACCTAAAATATAGTATCTTTCAAAAGTTATTAGTTTTCTCCTGACATAGGAAATGTTAACAAATTAGACTTGTCTAAGAAATGCAGTTCATTACAAAGAGATGGATATTCATGCATGAGGTGAAATTCTCGCAGTAGCACTTCAAGCAATTAATGAAGTTATCCTCAGTAGGATCAAAAGGGCTAATAAAGCTTCTAAAATACAGTAGCCTACAAACCAGAGGACTATAGCTCAACAATGACTAACTAAATATTATTCTGCCACTTGCTTCCCATTATCAAGAGATACACCGATGTTATCTTCTTCAAGTCATTTCAAAGTTGAATGTGAATTTGAGAAGCATTAGAAAAGGAATTGGAGAGTAAAGCATAGGATTGTGTTCATGAGAAACTTTTCATTCCATGCACTACAAGAATTTACTTAATCAAGGAGCAACAGTATCAGAATGTAGCCATTTTATCATTTTTCTCTCAGATGAATATCTCATAATAGCAGATGTTGATCCCCAATAACTGGTTGCTTTAAAAACAAAATCCTATAAACCTGGAATTCTTTTGTTGATCTGTTAACAGACATTTAAGGTAATTTGGATGAGAGGCATCTTCATGTTCCACATTTTCATGACTGCTTCTGAATTTGATGCTTGGGTTTTCCATGATTGCTTGTATTTTCTTTTTGTTTTTATTTTTAAAAATTTCTACAATTTTTATTTGACTTAGAAATGTATTGTGTTAAGTATGACGAGACTGTTCAAGAAAGAGGCTCTAAAAATATCTTATACAGGTTTCTGAATCTACCTGCCCTGTCCAAATTCCTTTAGCACAAAATGCTAATTGGTAATAATAAATGCAAATACTGCACAAACATGTCAGATAAGACAGCTATCAATTTTAAGGCATAAGCCTTTGGAATGCCATCCACTCCTCACAAAAACTATTTGAGGAATTAGCAATATGCCTTTTGCATAAACAATGAACTGAAATGAGAATGAAAATAAGTGATAATGTTGTGGAGCTACTATTTTTTTTAACAAAAAAATCTTAAAATTGAGTTGTTTGTATATGAGTGTTTTAAACCTTCTATCAGGCCTAAGTTAATTAATAAAATACATTAATTATATATATGCTAAATATATATGTACATGTATAGTCAGTCTATAAGTGAACAATGAAATATGTTTTCTTACACAAGCCAGATAACTGATAAACAGAGAACTATACTTCTATTTTACTTCTCCCTCCATCCCTAAATAAGCATTCAGGATTGCTCTTATCTACTTTATAAAAGCTCAAGTCCAAAGCTGGGAAGTTATTCGGTGATTTAGATCAAATCCAGAACCATGGCAGAGATCAGAAGCCTTCTACAAACATTCCAAAGAAATTCTCCTTTGACTCAAATTTTAACTCTACCCTTCAACAGTGAAATTACCCAGACAAGGTCTTCTATCTCTTTGTACTCCCATTTTCTTACCTTGTAGAATGAGACTAAAACCTGCTTGGTCCATCTTATACTGCTGTCTCTTGACTTAGGTATCCATAGGAATAAGGTCCCAGGACTCTCAGAGACACCAAAGTGTAAGGGTACTCAAGGCCTTCCTAAAATTATGTTGTGTTTGCATATACTCTTCATATATCCTCCTGTATACTTTAAATCATCTCTAGATTACTTGCAAAACCTAAAACAATGTAAATGCTATGTCAATAGCTGTTACACTGTATTGCTTAGGGAATACTGACAGGGAAAAAGAGTCTGTACATGTTCAATACAGATGCAGTATTTTCCTCAAAATATTCAGTCTGTGGTTGGTTGGATCTGGGAACGCAGACCTCATGGATATGGGGCATACAAAACTGTGTTATGCTACTGATGAATGTAGGTTTAATGGAAATGTGGATATAGGGAACCCTGAGCCTGGAGGACGTAAGACACTGTTAAAGGAAACAAAGATCCCAGGCCCCAAAGATGAAATACATACGAGGCAAATAACATCTGGAAAATAAGCCAGAGTCAGCTGAAAAATAGCCCAGGTGATGGTGTCCTTCCTTATCATATGTGTCTCAACTGGACGATCTGCATTCAGCCTGTAATGCATCTCAGCTGGTATCCCAAGCCTGCTATGACCTATGACACTGCTTGTGGTTTTGTGCATTAAAAAGCCCTGTTCTAGCTTCTTCCCCAAATGTCCCTCCACAGAACCTCTGCCCTCTGATGAGTTGCCTAGTGGGAAGCTCTGCTCAATCCTCATCCTGAGAAAGTTTATTTTTCCTTATTGCTAATGAGGTTGTAAAAGAGTCTGTGCTTTTTTGAAGCTCTTTCAGAACCTGAGTAGCATGGCTGTGATAGGTATAGTGTATGATTCTTTCTGTGTCTTAGCAAGGGAGGCAAAGGACCTGTGGACTCACCTCTAGGATGGATGTCTGCACTTGGAGTATCTGTTCATGGCCTTTGAGCTGCCGGATGCAGATTTTGCAGGACAGCTGGGTGGTGGTGGGCGTGTAGAGCTCCAGGGAGAAGGCACAGTGCAGGGGCTGTCGGTTACTGCACCACACGCGGGAGAATGGGACTTCCTATAGGGGAGATGGAGGAGAGAAAAGGGGTATGGTGTGTGGAGAACAGCTAAGATGCACAGAGAACAGGAGAGATTTAATAGCAATAATTATGATGACGATGACAATGATCACAGCAGAGATAATTGCCTAAGCGACTTCGGTAGAATTGTTGTAGAAATAATGTTCCAGCATATGCCAAGCAGCACAAAACTAATTAATGTCAATTCCAACTGATAACATTTGAATTCCAAAACCACACTGCAAGAGCTTAGATTTCACTTGGTGACATAGACAATTAGAAAGAATACCATCTAAAATTAATCATCTTTTTTTTACACTAAAAACTATTTCCCATTAGAAGCTCCTTTAGACCATCCTTCTACCTAAGTCTGGGGAAGAATGCTGTTGCCTCATTTAAATGAAAATTATGCTGAGGAACTGACTGACCAGAACTTGTCCTCCATACCAGAAACTCATGCAGAATGCACAATACTGCCAATATATTCAGCATAAAAATGAATACCTACTGCAAAATTGTATACACTTAAACACATCCCAAAGAGACACAAACACACTGGGTCACCCCAGAATGGTCTGGTTTTCCAGCTCCTTGTTTGTTAATTCATGTATTCTACAATTATGTATAAGGTTCCTGCTAGTGGGCAGATACTATGCTAGTTAAGCAATAAGCAATAACAACAAATTAGGTTTGGTCCCCACTCTCAAGGGACTTGTAGACATTTGAGAGGTAAGAGTAATTTTTACTAAATCAGGAGGGAGATTATTTCTTTTTCCTAATAGTAGCCAGTACATGCCACCACATACTAAGGCATGTTACTTTATAATGTCTGCCATGTTTTTTTCCTGTACTGAAAACTCTCTCCTTCCTGCACCAAATATGATGGAGAACCATGAATGCCCATGGCAATGACCATGTATGCCTAGTCTTTGGTAATCTTCATTCTCACTTTTTTTTCTGTTTCTCATCTCATTAATTTGCTCATTTGTTGCTAAAAATATTTTCTGTACAACTAAAACTGAAAGGTGGCAAAAGATGTATCAAGTTTGAAGTGTGACTGGTGATGAAGCTGGCATGTGTTATAAGACCAAAGGCCATGATTAAAATTCAGTCTATTCACTTTCAGGAACTATGAGTTACCTCCTTACTTCTGAGTTCTAATGTGTACACTTGTTTTATGTCAACTTGCTTCCTAATTTTCTCCACAAAATGTCTCACAAGTCCTGGTTTTGGATATATCCAGAGGGAACAGGCAAGGAGAGATGGATTTCTGATTACTGTATTTAATGACACAATATTTAATAATGCACTAAGAGCCATCTGCAGGAACCAGGAGACAACAAAAAATCTAACCTTCACTGTTGCCACACATCTCAGCAATGAACATAAGAATTTTGTGGGTTTTGTTTCATTTGTTCCTAACACTTAACCAAAGGGAAGGTAGTGAAGTTTGTCTTAAAAAGTGAAGTCGAGAACTCAGAGAAGGACTACAGGTATGATATTTTATTTCATTTTGGTACCAGGGATTGAGAACAGGGGCATTTGTGTTCACTGAGCCACATTCCGAGTCCTTTTTCATTTTGAGACATGGTCTCACTAAGTTGCTTGCCTCACTAAAAATTGCTAAGGCTGGCTTTGAACTTGCTGTCCTCTGGCCTCAGGCTCCCAAACCACCAGAACTATAGACATGCCCCACTGTGCCTGGCAGGTGTGACATCTTATAGCATGTCCTTGACTTTATTCCCATGTGAGACATGGGCTGGAGCTATGCAACCCTATTCTTAACATTTTTCAATTCTCTACCCAGCAGGGGCTGGAAGTCTAAAAACTACATTTTATACATCCCCTTGCTCTCAAAGACTTCACATTCTGCTAAGGAGAGGCCCTCATGCTGGACGTAGAAGGGAGAGGGGGCACAAAAGCCTTCACTGCTCCCCTGACCTCAGGAGGCAGGGCTCAGGGCACCAGCAGGCAGCGTGCTGAGGCTTGCAGGGGCATGTGGACATTCCCTCCAGAACCATCTGGTTTAGTGCTCTTGCTTCCTCAAATTCTCCAACTTGTTGGCTTCCTAATATCACTAGTGGCTTTCTCTATCCTCAACTCCTTGGGCTCTTCAATGTTTGTTTTGTTTTGTTTTAAGCATCTAAATCCCTTGATTAAATATCTTAGTTGAAATATCTTGAATGCTTTCTGACTTCTTGACCAAAATGATTTTCTAATGAAGCTCCAGTGGATCTGAAGTTCTCCTAGAAGTGGGCAATACTGAAAAACACCCCACTGTGGGTTTATTTGAGGGAAATGCTGGGGAGCCTCTGAGCTAAGGGTCACTGAGGAAGCTTTCAGCTGCACCAAACCTTGCTTGTAGCACTGGCAAGATGGCCCAGGTCCATTGGCACCTCTTGCCCATATTCTCTCAATATAGAAAGTTTTATTTCTGATCTCTTCTCTTTCCCTCCTGGCAGTAGACAGGGCAACAGAGGGCACTTCTGACCAGTGGGGCTTCCTGGTAATCTTTAGAGAAAGTCATTTTCCCTAAGACACTCAAAAATGACATTTCACCGGGACCCACTCTATAAGCACAAGTGATATCATTTCTCCTTGCCATCTAACCTGTCTCTTTCCCTGCTTCTCCTTCTGAGTCTCTTTCCACTTTGTAACCCATGGCTAATCATGGCCAACTCCTACTTCACATCTCAGCCTCCTGTCTTCTCACTCCACCGAAATCCCATCTGCTCAGAGATGCCCAAGTGCCATCCCTCTGAGGAGGGCTCTAATAACTACATCTCTGATATTTATCTCATTATCATCAATTCCTGGCATTAAAGGATAAGCACTCAAAATAATTTTATTTGGCCTTGACTTCTCTGCCAACTTTACCTTTTGAAAATTAATCATCGCCATCTCTCTCCCACAGCCACTCTTCAGTTTTTTCCTTTCTTCATTACACCTCATTAATAGCTAACTGCAGTAACCTACTCACCATTCTTCAGGAAGGGCTTGGTTGGCATTCTGCAGGGGCAGCACTGTGGATGCTCTCTTTCCTTTAATCATGGGCAGGAGACAATGATCACATCACCTAAGAACTCTGCTTTCATGCCATCATTTCTTTGTCTGGGGGGATTCCAGTGGCCTCTGGATGCCTGATGTGTTAACCCTCATCTCCTGCCTGACCTCCTAGGGCCTCCTCATCTTTTGCCCTGTGTTTTCTTTCTCCATTCTCATTGTGGCTAGTTCTCAAATGGACTCTCTTCTCCAAACCAATAAATTCTTTTAGTTTTTTTCTTTTTTTGATATGGGGATTGAACCCAGGGGCCCTTAGCCACTGAGACACATTTCCAGCCCTTTTTAAATTTTATTTAGAGATAGGGTCTTGCTAAATTGCTTCTGGCCTCACTAAGTTGCTGAGGCTGGCTCGGAATTTGCAATTTTCCTGTCTCAGCCTCAAAGTCACTGGGGTTAGAGGTGTGCACCACAGCACCTGGCACCAATAAATTCTTGTAGAGTGACTTTGCATCATCCCTTTCAATGAAAGTAACTATAACACAGAGATCAGAGGTGATCAACTGCTCTTAACTAACTGGGGACATTTTTATTTTCTAAAATTGAAAATTTAAATAATTAAATAATTACAGTATAACATAAGCCCTTGGACTTGAGGGCTAGAGAGAGATAAGCTCAAAGTCCAGCCCTTAAGCAAAGTTGCATTTTCTATAGTGGGTTTGAATCCTTGGTAATGCTTACTTTTCTTAAAAAAAAAAAAAAAGGTACTGGCCACTTACTTAAAGTATCTTCTCTGGTATTATTTGCTAAATTTCCTATATTTTCTCCTGAAAACACTGGAAGAAAGATAGAAATATAATGTCTACTGTGGAAATAATATTTTCTTGCAGAAAAAACAGGAAAATCTGTACACACACACACACACACACATACACCCCTCTTTATTCTTTCCATGCCACTGTACACAATCAAAACATTTTTAAAATCTTATTTTAAGACAGTATTGAAGTAATATTTTTTATTGTTGACTTGAGCAGCAGCTGTCAATAGTGCTCAACAAAACATTTAAAAATAATAGAGTTAGAAGCACTGTATTAGTGCGTTTTCACGGCAATCATCTTCACTTTATTTATTTATTTATTTTTAAAAGGCACCCAAGATACAAAAACAAAACCGCTAACATGTTCACTGAGCTGAGAGGAATTATGTGTAATATAATATGGAGGACAAAGTATAGCAAAGTTATGGGTGTTTAAATAATTCTGGAAATGTTTTCATTTTGATTCCTATTATAATTAGGTTCCCAGCAGATGGGCAGAATGTAAATCATATCCTAGCAGGAGACAGACACTGAGTTCTCCAAGATTCATAGCATGCTGAAAAGACAGCTGCTTTTATCCTAGGATATGATAACCCGACTGGATGTTTTGTTGGACTTAAAAAACAAATAAATAAATAATTGATTGCAAACTGTTTATGACAGCTTCCCCACCACACAGTCATCAAGGAATAAAGCAAGCCATGATTAAGTAGCTCTCTGTCAACTATTGAGAGCATAGATGTTCACCTCCTAGCAGAGGGTACTGATTCTGTGGGGGCAAGGAAAGGGATAGGTGGGCAACAGCATATCTCTCATTGTGGCAGAGTCCCAAAGTCTGAGGGGAATATGGGGGCTAATAAATTATTTGGGGGGACTAGCACCGTGGGCCTGTTTTTCTCTGATTAAAGGTCAGTGTGTGCTACTGCCCAGGTCTCTGAAGAATGCACGGGGGCCTTCCTTTCCCTTTACTCACAATTTCTGGCTTCATAAGCAAGAGGTTGTGGCATGAAATTCAATAATTTGTATCCTCCAGAACCTAAGCCAACGAGATTTTCATTTACATTACCTTTTGACAGATAGACCCTCATAACATAGCTGGAGACACAGTCTGAACCTACATTATTCTAAAAATCATTTGTCAGCCAGTTTGTTGATTTCTAATAGATAAACCTGCTCTGCACTGGATGTTTCCCAGGTCTGTGCTTTCCCAGAAAAAAACCAGGAAAGTATCTTGGAAGAGAGGGGTTTGGATATCAATTACTGTATGTCAATTCCTAGATTCATGATTCAAAGTTAGAGAAATGGAAAGAAGACCAGAATGGTACCAGAGGTTTTCTATGCATTCAGTTGGATGAATGGCAGGAATATTTACCTGTTGAGGGACAGACCTAAACATAAATGTCAGAAAAAGTGTGATTTTCTATCATCATAGTCTCTCTCTGGGATCCCAAGAATACAGTTCTGAATTTGCAATTTGCAAGTTCAAATATATAATCAAAATTGCGAGTTCAGATATATAATGATAGTTCCTGGCCACTATGTCCTAATGAAAATCCACTCTGTTTCCATGCCAGTTTTGTCAGCATGCATGATGTTCTACAAGAGGCTCCAGCAGCTGAACACAAGCCTTGCTCCCAAAGTGCTGACATCTATGCCCAGGGCAAACATAGTTTGACCATTAAACCAAGTGCAATACACATGCCCATAAGCTGAGGGATTTCAGTGATGACATGCAAGGAAATCAGTGAGTTAGGTGCTGATGAGAAAGGAGGGCCAGAGCAGAAAGCCATTTTGGGTAAGAAAAATGAAGTGAAAATGAAACCTCAGAGGCAATTCTCCTGATGCAGAGAAAATCAAATTATTTCTCAGCCTTCGAAGATTCTTTCAAATTATGCTCAATTACAAAAAGCAAATATTTGTACATGTTCACAGCCTCCGTGCAAGCAAACCCGTCCCAGCAGCAAAGCCTGCTGGGTTTCCTTGAGAACCAATGCCCCTTGGCTTTGTCTGGCCTCCGCTACATCATCTGAGGTCAGAAGCCACCTCATTCCATGAGTCTCTTCTGCCTGGGGCTCTCTTTTGGTGTTCCTCGTGCTGAAATTATTGTTTAAGAGCTGCTGCAAGGTAATGGTTCTTTCATCTGATTTTTTATCTTCAAGTGTTAAACTTAATAGTTACTTTGGACTGAGTCACTCGTATTAGATCCAGTGAAATGAGGCCCTCATAACCTATAAAGATTAATATGGAGGGATCTGCATGACTGTGAGGACTTGTTTTAACAATACTCTGAAGTTCAATTTAGACTAGAAACTTGAACACTGCTTACTGGAAATCGAAGACACCCCAGTCTGACGTGTCATAAAGAAGACAATTATGCATAGAAAACCTGTCTATGAAGGAAATCTGCTGAATGTGCCAACTCCCCTGTAATCCCCCTAAACTGTTTACAGCCATGAGAGGTGTTGATTTTACTTTGGATACAATAAATCTGTACAGGGAGGGAGCAGTTATCAAGGAATGGGAAGCTCAAAAAGTTAATAGGAAAACATAGCTTTGTCGTATCTGAAATTTCTAAACTTCAGAAGTCAGATGGGTTGGAGGTTGGTTTAACTTTTTTCTAACCAGTGTAGTGCAGTTCTCTGGGTGAGTTGGCTTGACTCATTCTCCCAAGCTGTACGCCTGTATCATTTTTTAAACAATGAATATTGCAAGGGTGGAAAAGTTCAAACAAAACCCCACAGAGGTCTACACATCATGTGAAGCCACTAGAAGCTTTTCTAGGTCCTGAAAAGGTCCTGTACCCTGAAGCACAGATGGCTCTGGTTTAAACTGTGACGAACTAGGCAGCTGTTTCCAATGGCAATACTATCCCTGGGAACTTTCTTAGATTACTGTGGCAGGATCACAAGTTGTTAAGAGATGCTTTCATGCTAAGCCTGGGATTCAATCTCCCTACAAATGATTCAGGGAGACTGAGTCATCCCATGATGTTAAAAGAAAATAAAACAACCCACTATTAAGAGACACGGACACTGATATATAAATTAAAAGGACTCTATAGAGGTATTATCCTGCCTTTGGTTTTCCACTTGGAATTTCTTATTATCTTGACCAATTCACTGGACAGTGAGCACCTGTCTATGACAGCATCTCTTGTTCTCAGGTGCCACAGCTGTTACTCATCATGATCATCCTGAAAATGTCTGCCACTGACATGTACTTTATTCATTGCTAAATATGATTAAAGCCAGGTCTCATAGTGATTGATTTTCAAAAAAACAAGCCAACACACAAACCTCGCTTTTAAGTTGTTAAATTGCCACCTCCGACCTAATACTGAGCACAATTCAAACAGGAGAGGAGAATGTCACATTACCTGACAAGTAGGCACCTCTTTTCCCACCTGTTAGAAACCTGTGAATTTATGACAATGTGTTTCATTCCTTGTGTGTAGCGCAAACTGCTACATCTCTGTGACAGTCATGAGATGAAATCTATACTTTAAAGGAGGAGGAATAGCAAGAAGACCATCACCAGGTCTTGTTTGAGACACCCTTGCTAGTTACAGCAAAGCTGTTTCTGTGAGCAGCCCATTTGGTGGGTACCTGGCATGCAGTGAATGGTTTAATTCTCCAGAGGAATGGAGGAATGTCAAGGACAGAGATCTGAAGACTGAAGGTATTCCCTTTGAAGTGCAGCAACTTTGGTTCTTCCAGTAGCTGTCCACCTTGATGCCTTTCATCTGAAACCACTTCCTATAGGAAAGGAAAAAGGAAAGAGAAACGACAATGAAGCATCTGACTTTTTATGCACTTTCTTCTATGGGAGTGGTTGCTCACTATCATGTGTCTCCCAGGGTTGAACACACAGTGTCATCAACACTTCTTTTATATCTCCACACCCAACCAAGTTCAAGGTAAAGGACTAAAAGCTCTAGAGCAAAAAGGATTTGGTCAGCGATAGACAATTATTCTTTGTTACCTGTGATGCACAGGCTTTTAAACACCCTGTGCTTTTGGATAAAACAGAAAGACAAACCCTGGGCCCCAAGCAAATTGGAATCCTGTTGTGTCTCCAAGACTGTATGAATTTCATTTTGATATGATTGTAATCAAGATGTATTTGCACTTACGCTGCTATATTATCATGTGTCTCAATAAACGTAGACATAGCCCTCTCTGCTCTGGTTCAATTATTCTCCATTCACACAGGCATTATCTGGTATTTATTTATTTATGGCTCAAAATAAATGTTCCAGGGTGCACGTTTATTTGTAGTAACATTTGTAAAAGTTATTATACTGAAAGGCCAGGAAAAAAATAAGTTATTTATCAAGTTACTGTTAGTTCAGAAAAAGGAAATTAAGTTTCTGAGGTAAATACTTTCACTGAGAAATCTTTATAATTATACCTAATATAAACACAACCCACATATATTCTATTGAGCAAACATTTAATTGGCTCTGAATTTGTGTTGGTTAGAATTGTATTGGAGAGGTGACAGGACAAATGAAATCATAGGACAAATATGTATTTTGGAAAATATTAAAATCACCATGGAGGTAATGCTTTAAATGTGCCTGGAGATAAGCAATTTGCCTAATTTTTTTTAAAAAATCACCATTAATTAACTTACAATTTCCTTACACAGCTAGGAAAAATATAAAAATGGAAATCCTTTATTCCCTATAATCTTCCCAGATTCTAAAGAAGGTTATAAAAGCAAGGCAAATAAATTTATATATATAGTGAAATGTACATTTCAATAATTAATGAATAAAATCAGATTTAGAGGGTATCTATCTCTTGTCTATATATATTATGGCATTAGTAAAATCACTTTCAATTTTTATTTTTCATAGGTACACAAATGGTTAATAGGTTGCTAGTATATTTTTTTCAGGATAAAATGATTGAGTTCCAATGTCATTTTCTCTAGCTCCTTGGTCTTGCTAGAGGAAAGATTGTATCTTTGGACCCTCAGGCTCCCAGTGAATTCTCTCTGATGATGAAACTCTTCTCTATCTGCACTGTCTAATATGGAAACCACCAGTCACTGTGGCTATTAAAGCACTTGAAATCTGGCTAGGGTGGCTATGGCATTAAATTTTTAATTTTAATTCCTTTAAATATGGACATGTGGTTAGCAATTACAATACTGGACAGATAATTTGTAACATTGTGGATTCCAGATTTGGGCCCAGAAACATGGTGGCCAAAGACTAACAGGGGCTGTAAAGAGTGGAGGGAAAGAGGCAGGATAAGGCAGAGATGGAATTAATTCTAAACGTCTACTTGGATGAGATATTAGGTCTTTTACAGATATGGGTCACTGATTCCTTCTCTTGAGATTTAATAAGTGTCCAACAGAGTTATGCTTGGGTTGGGCACTGGCTGTACAGAAAAGAAATAATCTCTACCACCAAGGAGTCATAGTCTGGTGAGGCTGGAGCAGTCGGCCTATGATTATAGCACAGTATCTAAGCATGAAAACACATGTACACCCTGAAGGTTAAGGCAGACAGAGGGTGCCTCACCCAGATGGGAGGAGAAGACAAAAAGGGGAGAGAGGTGGTGACAATAACAGAGCAAGGGATATCGGAGCCGGAATAGGAATTGGCAGCTTGGAATGGGGGGAGCAGGCCTTGCAGACAGTAAGCACAGTGTGAACAAAGGCTCTGTAGGTAGACTGAACTGAGACAGAAGGTTAGGGTGACAAAGTGTGTGGCTGGAGATGATGAAAATGTAGGGCAGGGGTCAAATCGTGATTTTTTGTTGTCAGCCTTTGGACTCTGTGCTCTATTTTAGAGTCCTGTTGCTGGGATTTCAAGGTACATTAGAATACTCAAAAGACTAATCTTACAAGTGAGAGGTGGAAGTTTTCTTTAGGCCTCCTTTGCTTACCTGAGTTTATTACTCACCAAGCAAAATAATTAGAATAATAATATATTAACCTTCTTTTTTTTTGAGATTCTAGTGCAAGGTTAGAAATAGATATAAATAAGCTGCATGCTTTTTAAAACCATTATTAAAGCCACAGTATGAGAACAGGGTTGCCCTTTCTGAAGTGCATTTGAACCATGCTCTGTGAAGTACATCCATTTTCTTTCCTTCTAACTCACCTAAACGAAATCATCAGGAGATTTAGGAAGTGGTTCGGGATCATGTCTTACTTAGTGTAGTACTGGGTTATTTTAACATTTAGAAACTACACAGAATTGCCATATTAGAAAGGAACTTAATGAAGGCTTAGATCACTAAGTACTTATTTATAGATGAAAATGTGGGAGCCTCCCTAAGAAAGCTACTTTCCTAAAGTAACATGGTTAATGACAGAGCAAGAACTGTAACTGAGTGACTTGATCACAGTCTAGTCTTTTCTACTAGATTTCCTTGCTTTTGCTTCTACTATGCTTGCTATTTTCTTAGAGAGTCATGGAAAAGTCAGATTGCTATTACTTCTATCCCATAAATAATTTTTCATTGGTACAAGATATAACGTGTAAAATGACATAAGTCAGTCATATTTGCCATACAGTTATATATACTATCTAAACAGTCCTTGAAATGCAGAATAAATACTATTAGGAATTTGAAAAATAGAAGATCCACTTAATAAATATCACAGAGGAAAAGAGAACCTTTTAAAAAAGTTCTGCATTAGGGTCCCTAGTTTAAACATAACATAATTTATTTTGTTATTTTAGATTGCAGTAGTTTAATTTGCACATATTTAACCAACTATATATAATTAATAGCATTTTGTAATCTTGCATAAAATATTAAGCAATTACAGTAATTCTGTAACAAAATAATAGTTAAAATAAAAAAGCACAATAATAAACTAATCACTATGTATATATTTGTAAAAGCACAATTGGCTTCAGAGTTAAAGCAATAACCTTCTTAGTATAAACTTTAAAAGAATATATTGTGTCGGGCTCAGTGGTGCATGCCTATAATCCCAGTGACTCAACTGAAACAGGAAGATCACAAATTCAATCAACTTAGCAAGACCCTCAGCAATTTATCAAGAACCAGTCTCAAAATGAAGAATAAAAAGGGCTGGGGATGTAGCTCAGTGGTAATGCACTTCTGGGTTCAATCTTAAGTTTCAATAAATTAAAAAAAAAAACCCAAAACAAAATAAAAAATAGATTTTCCTTAACAGCAATTTTTCTGTCATGCCTTTAGTTTATGTGCTACTACTGGAAGGTTGGACTCAGGCTTCTGTATTTCTAAATGGTTCCTTGATGACTCCGATGCCTGGCTTGGGAATCAGTGATACAAATAACTCTACTGAGTTAGCTCTGAATTACTCATGTGGATGTACCTCTCACATCAAGACTGAGGCCTGATAGTCAGTTGATTTTTTCTATCTGCCTCACATGTACCAACAGCCTTCCTGTTAAATCTCTGGATCTATTGTTTAATTGATATTGGAGTTAATGAGACTAGAAAACAGGGTCAGGCTGGTGTCTTGTACAAAAGGTTCTGGATAGTGGTTCTTCTAGGCCGTCTGCTTCTTCATTTTGCATTGGGGGTTGCAAGCCATCCAGTTCTTGAAGCTGTGGCCAGGAGAAACCTGTGCTTTGTGCCTCACTGAGCTTTGTGCATTGATTTAATGAGACAGGCAGCAATATTCAGGTTTGCTTCAGGGATACTAAAACAGGCAGGCTGAATTTACATATTTATGAGACAAAACTGTTTGAACTTAAACACACACAGCACACACACTCAAGCACACACACATACATACATGCACACATAAATTGTGTTGCTGTGGTGTTTTCCTTTAAATGCTTTACGTGAACAATATTTCCCAAGGTTGCATTATTGATAAACACAGAACTACATCTGGAGGAAATCCTTTGAAATTAGATTCTAAATCCACATTAATGCCAAGTAAGTAATGAGTACCGAGAGGTACTGAATAGGAGTGTTGGGAGCGATGGAGGGAAAAAAAAATGCTAGTTGTTTTTCCCTTTCTTTTTCTAAGATTAGATAGGGCAAGTGCTTAATTCCTTGCTTTCACTATGTCAAGGTTTGTTTGAGCTGCATGTGTACGTCAGGGTGTAATAAAACATAACAACAACAACAACAACAAAACAGGTCTTAGAATGCTACTGCTTCAGAAATATATCACGCATCCGCAACCTCTGATTTGAATTTGTCAAAGGAGTCAATGTCAGACCCACAAACACAACATGGCTGCTCTATCACAAAATTAAAAACAGGAGAACAAGAGGTCCTTGGGCCTTCCTCTTCTTACGGTTCTCTGCCTTTGACAGGTGGCCTTTTTTATTTTTTTAGTAGCATTATCTGAGTTGATTTAATTTTCCACAGAGACAGTTTTAGATGTCTTTATCAGAACACATCTCCAAAAACTTGAACCGACATTAATTATGTCCCAGCCAGGTAGATGAGGTATTTTGTTTTTGTCATTCAAAGACCCTGCTACTATAATTCAGACAGGCTATTCCAGAACAAATGAGCAGCAAGCAGCGTTTCTCTGCAGGTGGTACAGGGGAAGGAGCACAAACTGAAAACAGAGAAGGTTTCTATTTAGCCACCAAGTTTTCTAATGAAATATTTCCTGGATCTGTTGTATTGCCTGTCCCCTGGCCACTTCTGAGAGGACAGAGAGGTCTGGGAGTTTTTCCTCTTTAAGGTCTTCCAGGGAAAGGGTAAGCATTTAAGTTTTGTATAAAACATAATTTCCCAGTGAGATATAAGTGAAATAAAAGATATACTCATGCCCTTCCTTCCTTGGTTAAGAGAAAAGCTCTAGTTGGGTACACATACCACAGATGTCACAATCATGCTTGTGTTTTTTCCTAATTATGGTAAAAATTCCATTGTAGTGATAGTTGAAGCAAGTTCCAAGATGGACAATTTCTGCAGACATTCTCCATGAAAAGCTGCATACTAATTTTGATAAAGAAGCGTTCTATGGGGTTATAGAAAATGTGCCAACACTGTATACCATATTTTCAGCTCTTACCACCCAAGTTGGGGGAGACAATATTAACTGTAAAGTCTTTTGGAGGTTAAAAAGTGAATAGTTGCTGAGGCCTACATAAAGTGGAAATGTTTTAATAGGTTAGTAACCATATAATTTCACCCCCTAATAAACACCACATACAAAGCCATAAACATATGACTTGGATGATTTTAGATATTATGGAATATTAAGATATTAAGGAATATTAAGGAATCTATGCTGAAGGCTCTGAACTAATTCACATAGATAAAAGTCCAAAAGGCAACCTACTTTCAGAAACAAAAAACAGAGACCAAGGCTAGGCAATAAATGGTTGTTTCCTGGACTAAGAAGTCTTCATTAAGAAAAGTTATGTTTTAATCTATCTTTGGGTCAGAAAAGTTATTTAACCAAGATTGATGGTATCTTAGCACCCTAAAGGGCCTTACTGCTCATGACAGCTGTCACCTACATCCTGTCACTTACAAGTACAATCAAATGCAACTTTAAAATCAACTTTATCAGACCTAACAGGAGAGAGAGAGAATTACTAGGGGTGAACAGATTATAATGAATTGGGTCCAAAGGTATTTCTACCAAAAGATATTTCTCTAGCATAGAATTAAAGTTTCACTGATTTAAGAGATAAGTCTAAATAACGGAATGAAGATATTTGGCTTCAACCAGAAGTAGGATAACATTTTCCTTGGCACTAGTAAAAAAGATAAATTACCAACAGGAATGGCAATGGTGGTTTGGAAAGATTTGTTTCTGAGTTTTTTTTCATGACTTCTTCTGTGGTACATATTGGTCTGTGAACAGTTGCATTGTTGTAGAATCTGCTAGTGTCAGTAGGAATGAAAACAGATCAAGATCATCAGAAAGTCACTGTGGATATCCCCTTTAAGCAAATGTCTATCTTGCTGGTATATACCTTGTCAGTGAGATGTTTGCTCAACAGACAGTCCAAGCTGGTGACAGGAGGACAGCCAAGGCAGTTGTGTGAACAGCTCCTCATGGTCACAGCAGTCAGCAGTGGGTTATCAATGTAGGTCAGGAGATTGGAAGTCCTCCATGGTCTTCCATGGCTTCTCCAGTTTACTCAGCATTTGAGATCTGTTTGAGTTACCCATATCCAACTAGAGCCATTGGTACACTGTACCCAAAAATTCTGTGGAAGTAGTGACCCTGAGGTGAACCTTTTTATTTAGATGTTTATTCTTTATTTTTGCTTCCTCAAGGCCTATTGTATACTTCCTCTTGAAAAGAGAAACTCTCTTTTTGTTGAATGGGGAAAGCAGACAAAGAGTATATACAAAGTGACACAATGACAAAATGAGGTATGATACACTGAGATGTCCCACCTTTGAAAGAAGCCCCTTTTGTGAGCAGCCAAAGATGAAGTACTCCTTTCTTAATGACCTGTGCTGCCTACAAGATGGTCAGGGAAGGCTTGGAAATGCAGGCTGACACTGTCACCTTTCATGGTGTGTGTTCAGGGTTCAGGTTGCTGTGTCTATTCTATTGGTAAACATGAGTTTTCCACCTCAGTGTCTTAAAATCTAGTTCCTGAGAAAGTACTCTGCATAACGGACTTAATGATGCAGCACTGGAACAGCAGGGATATGGAATGAGGTGTGACAGGAGAGCTAGGCTATTTACGTATCAGCAGAACTTACAGGCAATTCTGCTTTATCCTTGCTGCTATTAATAAGCTTGCCCTCTTCATAAGTGACTAATTTAAGATGAATCTTACATGATTAAAAGTACCCAAAATGGAAAGGAACCTTGAACCATCTCTGCCCTAGTAGCCCTGATAATTAATAAGACTATGTGTCCAGGATATAATATGACTGTCTGGTGAGAGGTATGATTTATAATTGTTGTTCCTTAACCACACAACCTTTAGTTGATCCCAGCCATTTTCTCACTGCCCTCTGCTCAATGAATGTACTATGTCTCATGCCACCTCCCTTTCTCATATGCTGTCCCTTTGTCTTTCGATCCTAAATATCATTCATCCATGAAGGTTTGCAAAAGGTTCTCAAAAACTCTTCTCCAACTCTTCTTCACATTTGCATCTCTGTTTTCTGAATTATAACTACACTTCTAATGCATTTTATCGTTTGGCACGCCATATTGCCTACCTGTGTTAATTCAACCCTGCTCTCTTTTTGAGTGCCAGGGAAATCATCCCCTCTTGCATTCTTAGACACATAGTAACTTGGCTCTTCCATCAAGATGGGTGTGCCAGTAAATACCAGTGACGCAGGTTCATTTTCCAAACCATCAACAACAAAATCCTCTGTCAATACTGACCTTCAGGAAAGCTTATATGTTTATGACATCAACAGATCAATTATAGAAAAACTACTGACCTGAAATGCACAAGGGGTATTGTCCACACAATAAACTCTTAGGTTGTAATCCAGGGAGTTACAGGACATGCAGCCAAAGACCGCCACCTTGAGCTGCTTCACAGCACAATCTGTGATTGGCTCTCCCGAGAGGGCGTAGGTCCCAAAGCTATCAAGGAGCATATGGCATGCAAACGGGTCTAAAAGGCAGTAACAGGATGAGGATTCATCCTCCACGGACATCACTTCCTGTTGGGGAAAGATGTGATGTGTACTTTCAGCTTGGAAATAAGACAGGATTTTAAATGTCACAAGTCCATAAATAAATAAATTACAAAAAAATATTTTTTCATAATATTTCTACTGTCTTAATTATCTTGATGTTAAGCATTTCTCTTCTATTAAAATAACTGTTTACATCAAGAACTCAAGAAATAGTTACGTTTATCATGTTGTAATTCTACTTTAATAGGTTATAATAAAAAAATCATTCTGAAAGTCCCATTTCTGGTTAATTGTTCAATATCTGGTTGAGAAGAATGTTGAACATTAACCTCGATAAGAAAACTTATTTATTTTTTTACAAAGATCTATTTCTGAAAACCTCTTTAAATACCCTTAAGGCAATGTTTATTTTCTCTCAAACATTTTATCCTCTTTCATTCCACCGAAATCATTCACGAGGGACCATTAAATAAATGATTTAGATAAGATGTACTAGAATACTTCATCCTCGCTGATAAGAACTAAGGTATGTGTGACTAGTGTAGTAGAGCATAAATATAACACCATCTGGATGTAAGAGATTGTAAAGAAGTACTGAGAGGAAAAACTAAATGGTGAAAATCCAGGCAAAGCAAAACTTAAAGGGAAAAAGGAGACCCAAACATTTCCCCTCTAAGAACTGCAGACCCCAGGAAATTCGCCTTGTAGTACTAGGGCTGAATAAACAGCAGAATGCATTCTGAAACAAAGAAAATAGACTAGTTTCAAGACATAGTTGGGCAGAGTAAATGTAATCTATTGCAACAACTGGGAATTTTCTTCTCCTAAAGAAACATCATTTTCCTTTTACTTTCTTTGCCTGCAGCAGCTCCAGGGAGGCAAGATCCCAGGGCTAGCTGGTGCAGGTCATTGTGCTCCAACAAGATAATTCACTTGCTTTCATGCAAACTGACTTCAGATGGACATAAAGGAGTCCCTATCAGACAGATAAATCAGAGCTTTCACTTAAAATAGTAATTCAACAGTAATCTTTCTTTGCTGTGACTGTCTCCCTAGTTGTTAGCCTCCTATTTTGGATCCTCATTCTCTCTTCTTGTCTCTCTCTTTGTTCTCTATGTGTACTTTATCCCTTTACATGTACTCGCATACACAGGGAAAGAGACACTAATAATAATCCTCTATGCATTCATTAATTCATCAAACACATATTAAACATCTACTTTGTTCCTGGATACTTAAATCTAGTTATGTTAAAATCCCCGGGATAAAAAAAAAAAAGCAACTGATACAATAGTTTCTTTTATGAGTACAGATTGCCTGCCTTGAGGTTCCTCCTTAACTGTACAGAATAATGTCAATTTAGACAGGTACATGCCCTGGGGAGAAGGAATGGGGGTCAATGTGTAGGTACGTAAGTGTACCTGTCTGTGTAGGTAATTACTATTCTAAAACAAAACAAAATGTTCTGGATTATCTTTCTTCCTTGTTTTTTTTTTTTTTGCAGAAAAAATTTTAATAAAACCCCCAAGAATTAGCCAATACCTGAGGCTTCTATGAAACTCATGTCACAACTCCTTGGCAACAAGAAAATGCTTGAAAATTGTACAACTGACTCACTGTGGTAAGAGACTTTAGGGTGAAATCTATCCCATCTATAGAGCTAAAATCCCATTTTTTGCAAAAGGAAGGATAGCGTCTCACCTCCCATTTGCCCTGCTGTGTTCTCTTCTTCAAATGGATGTTCCAGTGCTCCGAACTGACATCCGCACAGTGTGGAATGGTCAGCGCAAAGAGGGTGGTGACGATTATATCTGGAGGACCACAGGTGACTTCAGGACTCAGGAGCACCTCAGACCCATCTGACTGCAGGCTTCATAGTTGGGGAAAGGACAAAAGAGAGAAGCATGTTAAGAATGAGGCCTTCCTTCCTTTTTGAGAGAACATCTTGCTAAATCACTTAGACTGGCCTTGAATTTGCACTCTTTTTGCCTCAGCCTCCTGAGTAGCTGAGTAGCTACCAAACCTGGCCAGAAGCAGGAATTTTCAAAGAGAATTTAGTTCCAGAGTGGGGTACTATACATGCCAAGCAAATCCCTCTCCAGAACTCCCTTCTGGATAGCACCTCATTTACTAAGGGCTCACCCAAGAATAAGTGTGAGTTGTACCATTAGGGCACACAGGCTGACTTTAAGCCTAGGTTCCAAATCTAGATTTTGATCAACTAATTGAGAAAATGACCAATGCTTCTTTGAGAATATAGGGTGGAGCTGGTGGACTCAATGATTTGGCTGGTGAGTCAAACATTAGCTGCTGAATCCTTATTCTTGTTGATAACATTATCAATGACAAACTTTATAGATGTGACTGATTGGTGATCTTGGATTCCCTTTTCCCAACAACACACTCAGCAATGCTTTTTAATGCAAGTAAATAAGAAAACAAATTATTATGGAACCAAACAATATTTCAAACATACACAGATTGAGTATGTTTATTCTGGTTTTGAAAACATTTATTTTCTGCCAATGCACACATTCATAGGTTATACAGTGATAGCACAGGAGACAGTAATAAATGTGCATAATCAAATACATAATTTTATGTTTTCAACATTTTTCTATTTCAGATTTAAATTTTAAATAATTCCACCCTAACCTGGTACTCTGATTTTTCAGTATTGTGAATTATTTACAATGAAATGCAGTCCTGAAAGAGATAAAAGAAAGTGAAATTTAACTAAAGAAATAATAGTACCTCATTGAATGCCTCCCTTTTTATTTTCTTGTTTGTTTTTTTTTTCCTTTTTTGTCCATTTTTTGCAGAGCGGGGGATAGAACCCAGGGTCTCATTCAGGCCAGGAAACTGCTCTACCACTGAGCTACCCCAGCCCTTGGCTTTTATTTTCAGTCTCTGCCTATAAACACTAAAAAGAGGTAGTTTATAGGATAGCAAGAGTGAAACCTCAGATGTCTACTTAATTTTCATCTAAGCGCACATGTGTTCTTAAACAAGCTGTTTGATCTGTTTTTGTTTTTGTTTGCAGGATTTTCTCTTGTAGGAAATATAATTATATTGAATATAGTCAATAAAAATAATTTAGGGTTCACAGATGAGCAATACTATCGGAGACCTAGGATTGCTATTATTATCAAAGCTTTCACCCTTGCCATCTAGAAAGGGCATTTAAATATGTCATCTCTGATAAAAAAAAAAGAACAGTCTCTAGGGTAACATAAAGATGAAATTTAGCCCTAAATGATAATACCTGTTTTGAGATCTTGTATAAACAAACAGTTTTCTATGAGTGCATCTAACATGTTATTAATTTCTGAATTGCTTTTGTTGACATCTTTTGTTCTCTCTCAAGTCAGTCATGGTCACACTTGAGCTCATTATGTATAATTTGATGCTGCAATAAAGCCAGGGCATATAACTGAGCAGGAGCATCTTATATCTGCTGTATCCAAGACAGACCTGAGCATTATTGCATGGTCCCTCTCCCACCCCCAAGAACCAGTGGAGATGCCATCAAAAAGTCTAATCTTCCATAAAGTCCAAAGATGACCTTTCTTCCTCTATAAGTGAACCATAAGCTAAGCTAGAAACATGTTTGAATTTGCCTTTAAGCAGGGAGGGGATTGGAAAGCAGGGTATTAGCATAGCCAATCCTCTCTGAAAAGCTTAAAACAATATACTCAAGGTTTGAAAAAAAAATTGTAAAATTCAGATGTGCTCCGTAACCAGCACAAAGTGGCAGCCTGTGTGTGGACACTTGCCAGTGGTCATTAGAGAGGGTTAAGCGCTTTCCGTGTAATTGCTGCTTGCATTCAGCATGGACAGGAATAGCAGAGATACTTACGAATGACCGATGACAAGCTCTCCTAAAAGAACTATTTAATTGCTTTTAGAGAATCATCCCCCTTGTTGAGCATATTGTTCAAACATATGGGAATTTGGGGAATTATTTAATGCCAAATGAACTGAAATCAGCTAATTAGATGAACCCTCACACTCAATGAATAGCAAGACTCCTTGCAGTCATAGGCAGCATTAGGAGTCGGAGGCCCTGTGTGTTGAGGATTGGGAAGAGCGTGAAGTAGGAGTTTTGCATTAAGCAGGCACTGGACATTTCCATAAGTGCAAAGTAAGTAAATCAGGATTTATATTTAATCCTTCTATCCCAAAAATAGTATCTGTGCTGTAGGCCTCTCTCTGGTGAAGGAACAAAAAAAAAAAGGCCTCTCTCCCCCTTTTTTCCCATGATTAATAATAATTTGCCCTTTTCTGCCACCCTCTATCTGTGGCAATCAGGGAGATTTACAAATATTAATTAAAGCCCTTCACACACCTGTGGAGGCAGGTGTTAGCAGCATAAGGTCACAGAAAAATCAATCAAAGGGAGGGTAGGAATAGAGCCCTACATTTCTGACTCACAGGCTCCCCTGTGTGACCAGATTGTACTTTTCTTCTCTTTTACTGTTAGGAGATGTTCTAGTCAAATTGTTGGCCCCTGTGCTATCCCAAGGAAAGAAGTGGGGAGGGGATTAGATGAAGTGTGGTCACAGATGGAGGACATTTGAGAACAGAGGGCTGGAAGTGACAAGGCTTTAATCGGGTGCGGACAAAAATGATGTTTTGCAAGGAAACCATAGATGGCATTTTAGGTTTTCTTTCTTTTTTGATACTAGAGATTGAACTCAGAGGTGCTTAAGTACTGAGCCACATTCCCAGTCCTTTTTCCAATTTTTGAGAAAAGGTCTTGATAAATTGCTTAGGGCCTCACTAAATTGGTGAGGCTGGTCTCAAACTTGTGTTACTCCTGCCTCAGCCTCTCAAGTTGCTGGGATTACACATGTGCACCACCACAACTGGCTAAATTTTCTCATGTTATATAATATGGGACAAAGCAGTGTCCTTGTTCCTGATGGGAGAAAAAAAAAAGGTGACATGTTTTCCTAAAATAGTTGTGAGCTGGTAGATACTATGAATTAATAACAACAGTGATTTTAAGGCCATAACATGAACACCTATATAGATCATATACCCTAAACTGGTCTACAGGTTGAAAAGCCTTGCTGCATGTGACTTTGTTAACTTTTTCTTTGTTATTTGTATCAATTCTTATGACAGGAATATATGCATATACCCATAGTTTGAATCCTACTTGTGCATAGAAAAAGATAATTTCAGAGCCAGGTCACTTCTATAGGAAATCTGTTCCCTGCGGTGGCTAATTAATTCAATAAATTCTCATTATATCAATATATATTTGAACAAAAACTCAAGACCTTTGTAATGTGAATTATAGGCAGTTAAGGTAAATGGCAATGATACTGTTCTGCCTGCTTTTTCCTTGCCTCCCAGAGTCTGTCCTCAACTAAGCCACCCTGCTAAAAATGCCAGTGTGTTCTTGCCTCAAGAAATGGCCTCTGTTCCCCCTGCTCCAGAGTGCAGGTGCTGCCTGGGACATTTTGACATCCACATGATGAGGGTCCCCTGTGTCCTTTAGGTCTTTGTGCAAATGACACTTACTAATGAGTTTTCCTGCCTGTGCCCTAGTAATTTCAGCAAACTTGCTTTTTGCTTTTCTTTTATCCACAACATTTACTTCTTGAATCTATACCATTTGCTTACTATTCTTTAAATATTTATTTTTTTAGTTGTAGTTGGACATAATACCTTTATTTTGTTTATTTATTTTTAGGTGGTGCTGAGGATCGAACCCAGGGCCTCGCACGTGCTCGGCGAGCGCTCTACCACTGAGCCACAACCTCAGCCCCTGCTTATTATTTTTTGACTTCCACAAACTAGAATTTAAACTCCATGAGGCTGGGATTTTTAGCTTAATTCAATTTAAGTTATGCAGTACTGGGGATTAAACCCAGGTATGCTTTATCACTGAACTGCCCCTCCAACAACCCCTCATTTAAATTTTTTTTTTCAAATTTATTTTGAAACAGGGACTCACTAAATTTCCCAGTCTGTATTTGAACTTATGATGCTCTTGCTTTAGACTCTAGAGTAGCTGGGATTACAGGTGTGGACTGATATGCCTGGTTATTTTTTTTAAAAAAAAATGTTTATCAGTGTATCCTTAGTGCCTGATAGACAGTGGTTGTAAACACTCAAAATATTTTTGACAGAACATAGGAGCCAGTTTGAAGTAGTTTCCAGTGATCAAATCTGAAACACCTTGAGTAAAAAAGTAAATAATAATAAAGAAGTATTACAACCCATTGAGTAATATAAGAATCCACAAAATACACTGAAGAAAATAAATGAATGTGAAAACTCTTAATTCAATATAAAACCAACTAATGAATGTAGAGAATCATCATTTAGCAATCAATCACATTAATACCCAATTCAATCATAAATCATAAATGTACATTAACCTATTGGGAGCAAGTTTGAAGAGTAGAAAGAAGTATGTGCTTGGTCTCAAAGCAACCCATCATAGAGTGCTTGCTAATTACAAAAAGTAAAATATTATTTCACAGTGGAGAATTTTTGTAGACAATACTTAATGCAAATTATCAAAATTTATGCTGCCAAGAACAGGATGAATGGGCAGAATACAGCTCCCTGTGGGATGCAGCATCCCTCCTGTGACATTCCCGCCCAAAGAGCACAACCAGCTTCTCATCATAAGGAAATACACAAGCTCAGATGGAGCCAGTTCTATACTATAATTGATGTGGACGCTGCTGAAAAACCATCAATGTCATAAAGTACAAAGGCAGACTCAGGAACCATTGTAGATTACAGGGGACTAAAGACACATGACGACTGAATCTAATTAATGGACTTGGATTTTCATTTTCTTGGACACCTGGTGTGTGGAGACTTTATCAATACTATTCAATACTATTTAATGTTCAATGTTAATTTTCTGATTTCTATAATAATGCTGTAGTTATATAATTTCTTGTTTTGGAGATTATATAAGGGCATCTTGTTCATGATGGTTAAAAAAGAAACTCTGTGTGTGTGCGCGCGCGCACGCGCACACATGTGCACGCACCATGTGTAAAGAGAGAAAAATACAGAAAATATGATAAAATGTAAACATTCATGAACATAAATGTAAGAGGAAGGAATTCTTTAGACAGTTCTTGCAACAATGAAATAAGTTTAAAATTATCTCACAATAAAATAATTTTTTGAATGAATGAAGATTATTTTTCCAGAATTCTGATAATGAAATTGGCAAGGCCACTGACTACTGTATTAAAATATGTACTGGAGGGAGATGGAGGTAACGCAGCTGGTCCTGGTGATGGTCCAAACCACACCATGTAGTAACTAACACTCCTGTACTCATCTGTGCACCAATATCAATGAAAGGGGTGCTGATGTTGAAGAAGGTATGGGTATTACAACTGTTACCTATGGCAGGTCGGAGTTATATCTTCCTACATTTTGCTTCAGCACTTAATATTTCTTAACCTGATGTTAAACTAGTAAAATGTCATTTTCTTCAAGGAGAAAAAAAACCCCACAAAAAAACAGTTCCTACTTCTGAATTTTGAGATGAGGAATTCATTGTTGCTATTGTCTGCCATGCTGCACTTGGCAATTACCATTCCCTGCCTTCCTCCTATGGTCTATATTATAGATTAATGTAGGTTTGATCACCTTTAGCCAGAGTATCATTCAGGAATCCAGGCAGGAGAGTAATGATAGTTTTACTCTCTCAGGCCCTGGGTCGATACATAATTAAATCATATTTTAATGGAAAGACATAAAAGGCAGAGAGATAGAAGCTGTAGTCTTAGAGTTCAAAAAGCAAGGTAGCTCCAGCCTCCTACAGTTTTCTACTAAGAAGACATAGTTTTAAACAATTCTTTTCTTTTTCTCTCCATTAAAATCTCAAGATTTTGACTTAGGGTGCTAAGACTGCTGTGTATAAAAATCAAGGGTTTAGGGTTTCTTTGGTTTTCTTGAAGTCAGATTCCTTTTCTACTCATCTGTTCTGACCAGGGATTTCTGACCAGCTTCAGGAAAATGATATCATAGGACCTCAGGAATAGCTGAGCCCTTGAAATTCAGCCTTTTCTCATCGGCCCAGCTTAACACCATCACTACATATCCCGAGGACTTTAATTCTGGTAACTTCTATGCATTATTCAAGAAAACAGACATCTGGAAAGGGAGAATAGGAGGTCAGGAGCCGAATAGAGGATAAGGAGTGGAGTAAAATCTTCCCTTTATCATAACAGACTGCTTGCTTTTCATCTTTAAGTGGTTCTAAAACTGAAATATGATTCAGAATTCCTTGGGGGCTTACCTAATATTCTATTTCTGGACTCTACCCAAGAAGATCTGGATTCAGTAGTTTTACAACAGGGGCATGGAACCCATACTTCTTTACTTGCATTCCCTACATGCAAAGAGGTCCTGTCACTAACATTTAAGCATTGTGGGACTCTTGAGGAAATGTGGAAGGCAACAGCTCATGCAGTGAGGGCCTGGTGTTTTGACAAGCACAGGTAGGTTTTCAAAATGGAATCTGGATGCTGGTCAAGTAGAAAGGCTCATTATTGAAGCCTGGTCTGATGTTAATGTGACAGAAAATTCGACTGCCCAGGACAATTCTCTGTCTCCCTCTTTTCTAAGTTCTGTGTATATTCATAAGCAAGGATGTCAGGTTGATTAGCAGTAACTGGGAATAATGACATAGCTCATCAAGCCATTATGTTCCATTAGTTGGGGCAGGGAAGGGAGCAGTTAGAACAGGGATTACAACCAGCAACGTGTGGAATTCTCTGAGGACAGAAGCATATGCCTCTACTATTAAAGGGTTTAAAGATGTGGGTCACCCGCATGGTATTATCTAAAATAGGATCACAGGAAGGGGACGGCACGTGGCGGGGTGAGGTGGGAGGGAAACGACATACACAGTGGAATAAGTATCTGAATTTGTGAAATCTGAGCAACAACGTACTGAGAGATTAAACTGTTTGCATATGTTAAATGGCTTTCGTTTACACACACATTCATCGGGTGTTTACCAATTAATATACTAAGGGAATCACAAATCATGTGCAAATCACCAGCTCCTAGATACAATTTGAGCCTCATCTTTCATGCAGTGTTGGGCTTGTGTTGAGCTTGTTTTAAAAGTGAAATGATGGCTCCCTGTGAGAGAGATGGGGGAAGGAGAAGACTGGATTTATGCATCCTGCCACCGTGACGTGTTTTAATGTCTGCTATGTTGTTTATTCATTTATATTCTGAGTGGGGAAAACAAACTACTCTGGAAAAACTCTGAATCCAATTTCATAGAATCATTTCATTTTAGGCTGGGGAAGGACCTAGGAGTAATCAGGACCAACACCTTCATTGTTTAGGAGAACTGCATGGGGTGGAATGCCCTACCTAAGGTCACACGGCAACTCTGAGGTAAATCTGGGAAGGGATGCGGGTGGAAAATGGAATGAAAAGGAATATGTTCCCTGGGGCATATTCTCAACACTGGATTTTTTTTTTTTTTGATGGTGCTAGGGATGAATCCCAGGACTCACACAAGCGAAGCATTTCCTCTATCACTGAGTTAGACCCACAGCCCTGAACCTGGAACCTTAAGGGAAAATACTGGCATGAGATTTGTTGTGACTACAGTCATAGAGAGCAGACAATGCCTTGGGGGCCTTGTGGTAGATAACATGGAAAAGATAGAGACTTGCTTCTGTTTTATATTATGGCTGCACCAGAGATTTATTGGATCAGGACGAATTTATCTCATGGTTCTGTAGCTCAGAGGTCTCCCTGAGCTAAAAGCAAAAATAGAGGGGTTGGCAGGTCTTCGCCCCTCCTGGAGGTTCTTGGCTCAAGGTGCTTCTTCCCTCTTCAAGCTAGCAATATAACATCTTCAGATCTCTGACTCTGATACTCCTCTGTTCCTCTAAGAAGGAACCTTGCATGGGGTTCCCCCTTGATGATCAACAATAATCTCTGTTTCTCAAGGTCTTTAAATTTATCAAGTTCTTTTTTTTCTAAAACAGGTAAAGTGATAAAATATCAACAGGTTCCAGGGAGAGGGATGTGGACATACTTTGGGAGCCATTCTTTGCTTATCACCAAGCTTCTCTTGTCTTGAGACCCTCTGCTGCATTCCCCCAGCCTCCGTCCACCGTAGTCTCCCAGACACTTAGCAACCTGGTCAAGGTATCTGTTTGGCGTTGGATTATCTTCAGTGTTTCAGCATCTTGAGCCCCTATTCTGTATTCTCCATTCTGATTTTTTTTTTTAATGGTGCTAGGGATGAATCGCAGGACTCACACAGCTAGGCAATTCCTCTATCACTGATAGCAGGGCTCCAGATCTGAATGTAAGTTTATGGAGTCCTGGGAAGTTGTTATGGTTTCATTTAAAGATTATAACACAGGATAAACAGGAAGTTCATGGTGCAATTTTGCAAAGGGCGGTGTAGGATTGTTATAGAAAGTATGGCAGCAGCCTCAATGTGGGCTGGTATCTTCTTCTCCTGACATTTTTATTAGGCTATAACTATGTGAAGTGGAAAGGATGATGTATATTAAATATCTTAATAGGACAGGTTATTTCTAGTTCCAGCATGGGCAATAAAAGAGAGGGTGCATACAAATAAAAATAATTACAGTATGTGGTGTCCGTTTACAATGTGTAATCAAACCCATGGACCAGTGACTTTCTCTTATTGAATTAAGGTGGACCTTCCGTTCTGATCTATTAGCAACACTCAGAGCCATTGTGATCTTGTCAATGTAATCTTTAATTAAAGACTCTTCCTGACCACTCCAATCACTTCCCATTGTAAGCTCACCTGGGTCCCAAATGTGCTTTGATTTAAAATTCTGGCAATTTTTATTTAGGTGGGTTTTTGGACTGAGGGGGTAGGAGGTAGAAGGGAAAGCAAAGAGTATGATTTGGGGGAAATTTTTCCCCCCATGAAGCAGATATTAAAATGACAATATAAGAATTCTATTTCTGTTTTTTCCCTTTCCTTGTTTTTTCCACTAATCTTTTTCTCTTACTTTTTGGGGACAATGGCATTATATTCTAACCTAAATGACTGTGAAGAAATCACCATGATTTTACTGTGGAAAAAGAGTATAATCTTCCACTAAAGGTGCATTAACCCTTCTAGGTCATTAAGATACCATTTGATAAATTGCCCCTTTTATTACACTGCATAGCAGTAGCCTGAAAGAATTAATGTAAGTCTCAAATGGCAGCAATTTACTCCCTGGCACTAGCAGAATGATTCTTTTTTGCTTTGTTACATAGGAAGTACCTTTCTTCATTAGCTCTCATACCTGTTATAGAGGTAATTAGTGCCAATATCTTGGAAAGGGTAGGTCTATACCATCAATTTTGTGTGTCCAATAAAACTTTCCAAAACTCATTTGAACAACAAATAGGATTTGGACCCAGGAATGACTACTGAGCAGAAATGGTGACAAGGACAATCCATTCATTTCCATCTGTTACGACCTAACTTGCAAGGAAATCCAGGCAAAGGGGACAGGACAAAGCTGTTCCAGGAGGCATAAGTCACCTGCCCAGCTCAGGTGGTTACTCATCTACTGATGAAAGGACCCGCCTACTCAGAGTCCACTGTGGGACTCACACAGTAGACCTTTGAAGTATAAGTCATAGGCCAGTGTACTATGAAAATCAGAGGCAGAGTTAATGGTATTAGAGGGAGTTCTCTGTATCTTTACAGAGGTCCTGATTTATAATGAACTGCAAACATGTTTGCTGTAATTGAATGCATCTTTCCTGAATCTGGAATGTGGTAACACTAAAAAGGGAAGAATCCTGTGTCATTGGAACAGAACTAAAGTAAATTTCCATTACCTATGGAATTAAAAAACAAACAAACAAAAATATGCCAAGTGTGGTGGTGCATAATTCTAGCAGCTTAGGAGCCTGAGGCATGAGGATCACAAGTTCAAAGCCAGCCTCAGCAACTTATCAAGGCCCTAAGCAACTCAGTGATACCCTGTCTCTAACTAAAATATGAAAAAGGGCTGGGGATGTGGCTCAGTGGTTAAATGTCTCTGGGTTCAATCCCTGGTACCAAAATAAATAAATAAATAAATAAAATTTAAAAGATAAAAAAATGAAGAATGAATAAAATACCAAAATGTAACATTTAAGTAGCACTTTAGGGACTGGGGGTGTAACTCAATGGCAAAGTGCTTGCCTAGTGTGCATAATGCCCTGGGTTCCATCCCCAGAACTGCAAAAATAAAAATAAATAAAATAAATCAATAAATACATGCACTTAACAGTTTGCACTGGACTTCTCAGATATGAAGTTATTATATTGACCTGACTCAAATCCAGAAACAGTTAATAATATATAAAATTTATAGATGCTAAAAGCTGAGGACTGGAGAAAAAGAACATTTGCACAAGGTCATCCAGGCTGCTGGTAGAGCCACCAGAGCCCAAGCCTTCTGGATTCCTGTGCTCTTCTCATTCTACCCTGTCATTGTATTTCCCATAGTTTTCAAATTTCTCCTTGCAAAGCCAATGCTTACGTTGGCATTGAGTTGCTGACAAGTGACATATGTTACCAGTTCATAGATGCAGTTGGTAGATCCTTCTCTGCTAAGGCAGAGATTTCACCTTGAGTGGAGTGTGCAAGCGTACTCCACATCATGCCCTTTGACAGGTAAGTAGAGCAGCTGTCACACCTCTGCCCAGAATCTGGATGCAGGATTTTGATTCAGCGGTTGTCTTTTTGATTCTTGATTATCACTATTGTTTTCCCCTTTTATTTACTTACTCTTTAAAAAAAAATCCATTTTACTTTTCATTTGTTCCCTATCCTTTTTCTTGTAGGTCAAAGTGCTATATTTGATCCCTGAAAGGAAATCCAAAGTTGCTCCCAGGGTAACTATCATCACAAACCCTCAAGTGACCTTCAGCTGGCAAATCTCTTTCTGCTAATTAATCATCAGTTCCCAAGTCAGATTTCTGCACATTATGTTCAACTCCTTCATCTCCTTCACCCCACGTTAACACACAGATCCTGCCAACTTTCTCCCCCAAGTCTCTCTCCAAAATCCCCAGTGATAGCAATGAGAGGATTAGAGGATGGGGTTTAAGACATTCAAGACTAGAGACAAGGACTCTCACAAGTAGAGAGACTATAATTTATTGTCCAGATCGACACACTTTTGAGGCAGGAAAGGAATACCATTAATAATTGTGCTAAACAAAACGAGACATATTTTTGCTGTGCTCTCAAGGAGGGTGCTTGTATCCTGAAGGACTGAATTCAGGCAGTAGCGATGAAGCCAAAGATAATCTCTAAAGGGTGAATATGACTAAGTCTCCCAAATGTCCAGTCTCGTCAATCTTTACCCATCAAATCTTCACCTGTCAATCTTTACCCATTAGTGTTGGTCTCTCTTAGATAACAAGTGATGCTGCCTAACATAGACCTTATGTGTTAGCCTCTTTGTAATTTTTCCTTGCATATTTTGTTTTACTTTTGCTTAGTTTTCAAAATACACAAGACTATTTATACCTCTGGCTCTTTGCACATCCTACTCCCCTCAACTGCATGTCCTTTATGCTCTTTTAGTTTATAGGTCAACTGACATTCTCTGAGCCTTTAGACAGGGTTCATTCCTTCATTCCTGGTTATAATATTTGTGCATCTGTCATCATACACATCACTCTGCAATTCTGCTGTTAATTTAAGTAAATGGGTTTGCCTATTTGGCTTAATCTATTATGGTAGTAGATGAGTTTAGTTTTCCTACTTTTCTCTAACAATTGGGTGTGGAAGAGCCACCCGCTAAAGCAGGGTCCCTTGAAGCCATTTCATTTTGCTTCTATAACCTTTTAGTTGCATCTATTATTATAATAGTTTATTTGGTTTTTAAGACCAAATTTTTGTTAGTGTTAAAACTTTTTCATCTGATTTAGAATCCCACCCCTCCTCCCTAATCCCCACGGACATGTTTGCAGGACATTCAGGCACGTGTGCGCATGAAGCTCTGGAGGCTTGGTCAGCAGAAGGGGGAGGGGTTGCCGGTTTCCCATGCATTCCTTCCTTGAGCTGGTCTGTGGCACTGCGTAGGAAGGAAGGAAAGAGAAAACGTATCTTCTCCTTACTTAAATGCCTGTGGCAAGGTGGCCATCTTTTTCTTGGGTGATTTCAAAGATTTTTTAACAATAAGACAATCTTTAATGGGCTCAGTACAGATGGGTGGTGACTGGAAAAAGTCTCAATGACCTTTTGGTGAGTGCAGTTGACTAGACTGCCAATAGTAAGGAGCTCCTTGTGCACTTCAGTTACACTTGTCAAGTGGCTCTCTGCTGGCAGTAGCCGTAACTTGCAGCATTCTGACTTACACTGAAGTGGCCCTGACAAGTCTGTGGTTTTCATTTTCACCCTGGCCCATAACCCATGGCCAGGGTTTATCTTCTCTACCTCTTTAGAATGTGGAGACTCGGAAATTATGGAAGTGTTCTTTGCCCCTGCTCTCCTAGGTTTTGCCACCACGCCCTGCCCTGCCCTCTCAGTTTTGTTTTCCTCTGTTCCCTGGTCACACAGGGAAGCAGAGTCAATGCAATGATAACAATGAGAAAACCAGGTATCAGTGTCCACTTCCTGCAGGTGACCCCAATTTTATGAGTGTTTGTCTTGGGGCTCTTGGTTTTGGGCTTTGGAAAGGGCAGGGAACAGCCATTTTTGGTACTTGCATTCCTCCAAAATGTAACTTCTCTTTCTCTTGGAGTCCCACTCTTACATCAATAGAGTGTGAGAGGGTATGAGAGTGAGTGGGTGGGAGCATGGTTGCATTAGGATAAAATACTTCTTTGTAGGTTCTTCAAGGAGGTGGGGAATTGATTTTAGCATTACAGCTGGAAAATTCCTGACATCTAAATGTTGGGGTATTTGGGTTTTTTCCCCTAGTCACCTCTGAACTTTGTCAGTTCCAGGAATCCAGAAGAAGTACACTGGATTCCAAATACCACACCCTGTTCTATGTCTATATATATCCATAAGTATCTTTTCATCCATTTATCCATCCCACTCTCTCTCCCACCTTCTTTATATGGTATTATATTCTGCTTGGTTTAGAGTAATGGATACAAATAAATGGTTATTGACTGAATTGAGTGCAAGAAACCAATTGTGGAAACTATTTCACAAGTCTAAAACTTTCTTTGCATTGAGAGGTACAATTTTTCTTTCTTCTTTTTGGAATCGAGAACTGAACCCCAGGGGTGCTTAACCATTGAGCCACATTCCCAGCCCTTTTTATTTTGAGACAGGGTCTCTCTAAATTGCTTAGGGCTTTGCTAAATTGCTAAGGCTGGCTGTGAACTTCTGATTCTTCTGCCTCAGGCTCTCAAGCCATTGGGATTACAGGCATGAGCCATCAAGCCCAGCTGAGAAGGTATGATTTTGTGTTTTGTTTTTTGCCTGAGTAGAGGGATGGTTTGACATACACCCTGTCTCCAAGTTTGGGAGGCAAACACAGATGCAAATCAACCCGGAAGGGTGACCAGACTTTCTTTCCTGCCACAATGCTGTGACTAATCCCCTAGTATCAGGGCAGCGTCAAAGGCAGGTGTTATTGGGAGCTCAAGAGACAAAGTTTGATGAGGGACTGCTATACTTACAGTAGTAGCCTGGTGGCAGGGGCTTATTCTGAGGAATCAGAGGTCCCAGGAAAAGTTTATTCAGGATGACGAAAAGTTTTATTTTGACTTTAAATATTTTGACATAAAAATACTTTACTACAAACAGATTCATATAATAAAAACTCCATTTCTATTAATAAAGTGGCCAACTGGCCAGTCCTTAAATCTTATTGTGAAAAGATGAATTTATACATGATTTCTTTTTACTCTTCTAGAAATGCAGTCCCCCCCAATAGTTTACTATGCAATAAATGCCACATGAAGCTGTTCCATAGAAGTAGCCTTCACTACTTCCATGAAGTAGTGTTTGTGAGCTCATTGTTGGCAAAGAAATTCTATCTTCTTCCTTTTCCAGAGCTACTTTTTCTGTCTTGTAAGTCTAGTATTTAGTTTTATTTTATGCACTGCCTTTAAAACTTTGGTGCCATCTAAGCACCCTTAGAAAAGATAATGTTTATATTATTGAAATCTCTGTCTTCCCAATCCTTAATGCAAAATGTTCCCATTGAACAGAACATGCCATTCAATTGGGAAAAAAAAAAAAAACAGAAGACAAAAGTGGTTGAAATATCCCATCTGGACTAAGTCCCAATTCCAAAATGCATGTCATGTTGTAAAATTAGTTACAACATTTCCAATGCTAGTGTAAGCATTTGGTCAGGAATATCCACATGACAGTGTAATTGGAAAAAGAAATGAATGTTTGCCTTTGGTTTCATTTTATTGCTTTTCAGAAGCAAACTCCCTGTAATAATTTTCTGGTCTAGTTCTCTACTTTGTAACCTCCGGGTGGGGCGGGCTATAGAAGAGAGCTTGGAGAGGGGAAAAAAGAAGAGTATGCTATATCCATATCTTCTTCTCACAGTAATATGGGTGGAGGGTCTGTGCACTGAGATAGCTAATATTTAAACACCCTTTCTTGGATACCTTAATTTCATTTAATAAAAAAAAATGATTGGTACTTGGTTAAATTAGAAAGGATGAAATTCTTTCCCTCCAAAGATTTCTGAGGAAAGTAAAAACAAAAAACAGAAACCACCCCAAATCTTTCAAATTAAAATTTGGGAAATGAGACCATTTCTTTCAAGAATCCCTCCTGGACTCCTCACTGCACAGAGGCCTTTAGAAAAAGGAGGACACATCTAACACTGACCCAGTCCAAGACTTCTCACCAGCACACACTGCTGGCACCTCCAATATCTTGCCACTGCCTTTCTGTGTGGCCTCTACTCCCTGTTCCCGTGATGTCTCTGAGTTCCCTCTGTGACTGTGCATGAAACCCAACTCTTTGTGGCAAGGCCTGGGAGGGAATTGGAAGGAAACTACTTAACGTGATGTTTGGGCATTAGAAAGAATTTGAAGCAGAGGCAAACCTCTGGATTTAGCGACTCCTAAAGCACACCCAAACCTGTCGCCCTGTGGAAAGCTATAGAAAATACACCTGGGGAGACAGAAATCATTGGGGCCCTTATACCTCTCTGTCTGGCCAATTTCTTGTCATCTTTTAAGACTGAGCTCAGATGGCATCTCCAGGAACTCTTCCTTCACCTTCTCCTCTTTAAGTCTACTTTTACAATGCATTAAAATCCCTATTCTATTTTCCCATTACTTTCTGTGAAATCCACTACTGCAGTGGTACAAGCTGAGAATCCCTAATCTGAAAGCCCAAAGTCCTCCAAAACCTGAAACTTTTTCAGTGTTGATATGACACCACGGGTAGAAATTGCCACAGCTGACTTCAGGTGCCAGGTCACAGTCAAAAGACAGGCACGCTAACGTATTGTGTCAAAATATCTTCAGGCCATCTGTATAAAGTATATAGAAAAATAAATAAATTTTTGCATTTAGATCTGGATCCTGTCTCAAAGATACACCATTATATATCTTAGGAATCTGAAAACAATACCAAGTCTGAAAAAAATTAAAATCTGAAATACTTTGGTCCCAGGCATTTCAGATAAGGGATACTTGATTTGTAATTACACTGAATTTACAATGTTATCCTTGTCTTCCCAACTCTTGGCACCCTCTCTGTGCATTTCGTGGTGTACTCCCATTATTAAGCATAAGCCCTGTCTTCACCTTTCATCAAGAACTCTTTGGGAATAATAAAAAGCCTAATTTTGCTGTAAGGTGGAGTATGATTGTTATAGTTTGCATCTGGAATGTCCAAACATTCCAGGATCCTGGATTTAAGGCTTGGCCCTGAGCTGCTGCTGTTATTGGAAGGTGATGGAAACTTAGAAGTGCAGCCTGGCTGGAGGAAGTAGTTCACTGGGGGGTGGGCATTTGCAGGGAATATTGGGACCTTCAACCTTGCCACAGTCCCAAAGTGATGGGGCCAAGTGACCATGGATGGAAACCTCTAAAACCATGAGCCCAAATAAATCTTTCCTCCTTTTAAGTTGATTATCTCAAGTACCATGTCACTACAACCAAAAGCTGTCTAACAGAGGGGTGCAGCATAAGGAACACTTTATTAGAAAATCTTGCTTTGTGTCCAGTCCTGCTATACCCTAAGGCAAACCTACAAGTTTTTCTGATCAAAGCTACAAAATTAGGATGATTATATTATTATTTTCAAGGTTAATGTGAAGATAAAAATGTTTTATCAATGTATAAAATTTAACATGCTATATATCCATATATAAATATATCAATTAGAGTTTTTCTTCTTATCATCTTTAAGAATTCGGTATCACTGTATTGCTATGTTGCATACAATACCCAACATTTCCAAAGCAGGCAAGTACCTGCTACTGTTTTTCAGATGAAAAATCAGAGACACTTAGAGTTTTATTAATTTACCTGTGGTCTAAACATAGCAGCAGCAAAGCTTAGACCTGCATGCAGGGTCTCTGATGCCTGAGTACACCTACACTCTGCCATGGGGCTCAAATTGTTTCTGAAGATTCAGCCTTGAACCCAAGCTTTCTTCCATCAATGCTATCATTTAACAGCAGTTTACCCCCATAGACTTCTAAGATATGCTCAATTTGATCCTGACTTGCCTAATACTTTGTGCTACGACAGAGCGATTCCAGAGGCACCTGCTTATAACAGCCAGAATTTGCAATACAATGTCAGAACGCTGTTTTCTTATTCTCCTAGATCGAGGAAAAGTAGCATCATTTAGTCCATGTGCTTTGGAATTGAAGTTGGACGTTCTTGGTTCAAATTCCAGCTTTGATTAGCATGTCCTGGTTAGGCAGTTTAGCTTACTTAATTGCTCAAATCAGTTAGTCACATTTGTTTTTTAACAGCCTCTACCCTTGGTATTCCCATACATGTCTGCATTCCAGAACCTGATTATTTTATGTTTTCTAGAAGTGGGCCTGGGTGGATGAGTTGCATTTAATTCAATTAAGTTGTATTTAATTCCTGAAGCATTTCTCATGATTTTAGAGTTCTAGAGTAGACCGTGAATAAACCAGTGGCTATGTACATAAAATGTTAAATATTTCTGTATGTGTTCTAAACTAACTCAAAAAGAAGTAGTTCCCTTTATAGTAGTTTAAGCACAATATCAAGGCTCAGAACCCTATTAATATCTAAAGGAAACTTGATACTGATTTCCAGAGCTATGAATTGCTGCCCAAGGCAGCAAGAGCCACCCTATTGCCCGACAGTAAAGGTCAAATATACAACTCAATCAATCCACAGCAATTATATACAGCTTAAGTCAAATCATCATCTCAATGGTTCGCTGGCCGTCACCTTTCAAACATTCCCTCTGGCAAATGCCAGGCATCATTCTGACTGGGCTGTGGCTCTCAACAATGCCAGGTCAAGAATGTCATCTATTCTACATAGCAAATCATAAAAAAAAAAAAAACAATAAAATCACCTACTCTGAAATCCCACTTACAAGTCAGATTATATTGCTTTTTTTTTTCTGTCTGGACACATTACTTCTATGTGATATTTTTCTTTCAGGTCACATTTTGCATCATGAATATTGGACAAAAGGTCAAACAATGTGTTCATCAGATTCCTTCTGTTATGATGGAAGCATCCATTTAGCCTATCACACAGACTGTCCGCATCTACCCTGATTTCACATGGAATGATCAGGTAGAAGTGGAAAATATCTATATTAAACTAAAATGTCTGTACCTCAGATTTTACTACACCTCCCTACATCTTTCCTCAGAGAGCCTAGGGAACTTAACATTGCATCACTGGGCACTATTTTAGTGGTTTCAAATCCATGAGAACTTTGCCATTTATTTTTGCCCTCTCTATTGACTCTCATTTTTGCTTACCAAAAATTCATTTTTAAATCATGATGTCTCTCAAAATACTGTTCTCTCCTTTTCTTAAACATTAGACTTGTATAGAAGGTATTCTACATTTTCTTTCTTGTCACCAGTTTCTTTTCTGCTGAGACCACTTCCTCAAGGATCTCTAATATCTGATTGACCAGTTGCCATAACCAGCAGATTTTTCAGTTATTTTTCTTCTCTGATTAGATAGCATTTTATACGGAGTTCTTCCCTAGAATGTCCTTTCTTGATTCTTATCATGTTTCTTTTTCTACTTTTATTCCTCCTTTTCCTGCTTTAATACTTAGATGATCTTCAATATCTTATATGTGTTTACCAACATACTGGTAAACATACATGTAAAAACCTACTTTGTATCCTCTTATTCTATCAATAGTTTTTCAGATATATCTTTTGACTAGTTACTGTGTTAGAAATTGTACATACAAAAGGCAAATAGGACTCAGTCTTCAGTTTCAAAAAGCTAACTGGGGAAGGCAAGTAAATCAGAAACTGTATATAACAATGCTTACATCAAGTAGTCTTATAAAATTCTAGTTAAATGTATTTGAATACTTCCTATATTAGTTAACATTTGTATATCTTTAATGTAAATGAATTTTGTTCAGCAGTGTGTTCTAAAATCACCCATCTATGTTTTAATTTAATTCCACATTGTCATTAAAGCATTCAGACCTTTAATTCCTAAAGCATTCCTAATTCCTATTTTTTTCACAGTATATGAGCACTAGTTGATAACACCAAATTACAGTTAATATTTTTATAAATATGAAATTTTATATAAAATATAAAATTATATTTAAGTATAAGCTCATATTTGAAATTTTTGATTGTTTTTAAAGGAATGGAAGTTTCATTATTTTTGCACATGGTTTTCTACTATTGCTATTCATAATACATCCTAATTTAGTTGTATTAATTAATAGGAGAAAGTACTTGATTGTTTTTATAATTAACTCTCTTATAATGCTATTAGCTTCAAGAATGTAAAACCTAACTTGCCTCAGTCTGATTTACGTAAGGTAATATATCCTTTTGTACAATAAAAGGTCCACAGATCAGATGGGCCATAAGGAGGGTCCAGTCTTGAGGTTAATAGTATTGTTCAAGGCCCAAGATCTTTCCACTTCTTTGCTCTGCCTCTTGCACAGTATTTGGGAGGAACCTGTGAAAGGACTAGAAATTAGTGCTTGCTCTATCTTCACTGATGCAAATATTTACTAAAAAGAATGGAAAAGAAAATACCCTTTCTTTGTTTTTGTTTCCCTTTTATGAAACCTAAAAGCATTTTGTTTTTCAGAGCTCTATAAAAGTTCAACACATAAAAGGTTAGGAGCCTGACTTTTTTCTGTTGTGTATATCTTTGAAAAATTGATTTTTGAAGAGTCATACATCATGTAGCCAGACATATGGGAATAGTTAAAGATTAAGGTAAATAGACAAATTGAACTGCTTTAAATCATTTTCCTGGTTTCAGTTTTATGAAAGAGCTTATGAACAAAAGCTGACATTAAGCAATCACAATGGGCTCTTCTATATGTTTTGGACAGTGGTAAAGACTTTAGTGTCAGAAAGTGTTGCATCACCAATAGCTACATCAATTTGATTGGTGTCCAGATTTCAAAAATGTTACCTTGTCAAACCATAACCTTTTCCAAGTCTTTCATTTGTCATTGTTTTGTAGATTATATGATTTATTTTACATTACCTCTATCAGAAAGCATGGATTATGCATTATAAGATTTTTTTTATTACATACTGATAGTTTTTATTTTTTAATTAAATTAATACCATAGGCATTTGTGTTCAAGGAGACTAATCAAATATTTTGGAAGGAAGTTTGATTTCATGTAACAAACATTACTGTCACTTTACCTAAGGAGACCTTTGGTTCTTTTTTTGCTTTGGAAAAAGATATTTCAGAACCATTAGGAGAACATTCTTAATAAATTGAGTAAATATACTGAACATTTCAGGGTATCTAATACACTAATATCCTGTGGAGAAAAGCTAGCTGTTGAAATTTAAGGTAGTTCCTAGGAATTTGCACAGTGGCATGGTGACAAGCCCCTACTCTTATGAAAACTGCTATGGGATCTGTAATGTCCACACAGGAGAGGAAGGATGTGCAATTTTGTGGTCTCATTTGAAAGACCCCTACATAGTAAACTGCATAGAACTCAATTTAAATTTTTTTAAAGAGAGAGAGAGAGAGAGAGAGAGAGAGAGAGAGAGAGAGAATTTTTAATATTTATTTTTTAGTTCTCAGCGGACACAACATCTTTGTTGGTATGTGGTGCTGAGGATCGAACCCAGGCCGCACGCATGCCAGGCGAGTGCGCTACCGCTTGAGCCACATCCCCAGCCTGGAACTCAATTTATCTACCTCAGAAAGGAGAGAAGTCTTTGTAGCACCCGTAACCTATAAATCTAAGAAATTCTGTGAATATATGCCTTCATGTTTATGCAGCACCAATCTCCTTAAAAGTAATAAAAATAACAACGTCTATGATCATCAAGTTGATGTTGATAAAAATCCATTAACTTTTCATCATTATCACAGCTGTCATATCAAAGTAAAAATGTTTGTGGGGCGAGCTCACCTGCCCTGGTCCTGTGCAGAGGTAGATGAAGATCTTTTACATACCTCTTTGTTTGTTTGCCTTTTTTATAGTATGTGCTTGATTTTGATACCACAGATGGTAAAAGTGTCATTTATGAAGACTATAAATATTTGCGCACAGATAGGTGAGCCCAACTTATAAGACATCCAGCTAACAGCCTTTTCCACAGTCTGAGTAAAGTGAGTGATGGAAATTAAAAAGCAAAAAAGAAACTTCTAGAAAATGTTGACCAAGTATTTTCTTGATCATGATCTTATTCTACATGAGCTAGCACTTGCATTTATGCCTCTCCTGGAGACTGATCCTTTATAAATGCATAATGTTTTCTTATCATTTGAAATACTCTAAATGTTACTAGAAATATGTATTAGAAATAATCTAGTGAAATTTGCTGAAACTCCTCAGGATATAAATGTATGAACTATTTCTCTTTAAGAAATTGGGGTATAAAGGAGAAAAACACCATCAAGTATATTTTGATGAATTTCTAGCATTTTTGTGGATTGGAAATCTCTGTGGAATTGGGTACCTCCAGCAATTTTATCCTCAGTCTTTCCTTATTTTCTCTCCAAGCACAAAACTATTTTGGTTTGACACTTTTGACTCAGTTAAAAGCTGAGATTTCTATTTTTTTTTTAGATCAGGTTAGTTAAATCACTTTTTTATCTGAATACAGTATGCTCGTGCATCAAAATATTATTATAAATTCATGCTCTCTTATTCCTTCATTTTTTATACAATTAGCCCATCAATTCAAAAATACATATACATCCTTTAATATTGAATATACATCTTCCTTGCATCTGTTCTTTTGGACAATGAAATCCTATTTTAAAATGCCTCCATACCCAGTGTTTTGCACATTTCCTTTAATTTTTCTCTAGGGGGACCATTTTAGTCTGATATACTCAAGACTGTAATGGAATTTATTTGTGAAATGGAGGTGGTTAAAACAAGAAAAACTTATTGATTTAATAATTTGAAGGTCTCCTTTTTTACTCATCTTTATAACTTTTCTTATTATAACAAATCAGATTCATTAAAAGTTGTGATTCAAAGATAAAGTTCTTTTCCCCTGTTACTGGAAACAATGTAAATTCAATATTTTATTGTACATTTTGGCATCAAGTGTGAAATAACCTTTATCTTTAAGGTGTTGTCATTAGTTAAACTTTGCTCAGTTATTCAAGAAATTTAGACAATTAAAATATATCCCAAAATATCCATAAAATTTGACAATGTAAAACTAAAGCAATACCGTAATAGTGTTAATGCACTATTAGAACTAAAAAAAACCCTTGAATCATTTTAAATTTCTCCAGTATGCTTGATCACAGAATTATATTAAAACATTTTAAAGTTTAAGAGCACCTTTTAGGTCACTTGTGATGATAGATAAGCTTTTTAAAGTTTCTTAATATTGGCCATAAAGCAAGTGTCAATGAGCTTGAACTGCGTGCAAATGACTTTTTCCCACTTTCTACAGGATACTTCAAATCTATGGGCACTAGAGGGTGCTCTTGGAACTGATACTAACCAGGAGAAAACTAAACTTGTTCTTTAAATCAATACTATCAAGATCCAAATGTGTTTAGAATGAAATACTATATTGTTATTAGTTTTTGACATTGGGCTCCATGATTGTCTTTTGTATAACTTCCAAAATAAATCACAAAAACAGTAATTCAAGCTGAGAGCTCCACACTGAACTATTATTTGTTATTGAAATCAAGATTCTCCTCCTCCTCTACCCTTTTCAGTACTTTCCCTCTCTTTCTTCTGGAGATATAGATTGGTGATACATTGTTGTTAATGGTAAGGAAAAGGAGCTTGTCAGGCAATTAACGTTTTCAATGCAATTTAAAGGCAAACAGCCACAAAATGTTGTTTCTTAAAACAAATGTGTCTAGAGACTGTGGTTCACCTTTTCCCTAGTGTTTGTGAGACACTGTGAGCATGCTTGTATGCTTGCACATGAGTATACACCATGATTACGTTGAAAAATATTGTTTTATATGAAAATTGAAGAATCCTCTCCCTTCCCCTGACCTCCTGTGGTTATTTATAAAGGCATCAGTGGTAGTTGCCTTTCTTAGATCTTCCCTGCAGGCATGATCAGATTCAAGCAGGTAGCTATTTTCCTTTAATTTTCCACAGCAAGCCAGTAATGCTTATGATTATTGTGAAGTCAGGAAAATTTTAGTTTCATCAAGTGACATGTAGTGATACGATTATTTACTTAAGCACTTCTCATAAAATGTCCCACTGTAGAACCTAGTTTGTCAGATGAAGCTAAATATTAGCATCTTATATGAAACAAGAGTAATGTGGCCTCATGAAAAGCACAGCTGACAGCTCTCAATATGAGCAGAATGATCACTCTCAATTGTAATAGATTATGTAAGTACTGAACACAAACCCCCAGTCAATTCAAGAAAATAGGATGATAAAGGACTGCAAACTAATATGTTACACATCTTCATTGATTAGACATTGATTAACCATTATTTTCCTGAATTACAAACAGCTAGTGGTAAAGTAACTGAGGCTTGTGATTTTTTTTACATCTTAGACAGAGATGACCTCTTTATTCAGCTGATTGTGAGCTAATGCTAAACCAGGAGACAGTGACAGTTTGAAAATCCAGACTGATGTTGCTTTTTTTCTTCTTCTTTTTTTAATAAATCCTCTCTGGCAGACTTCCTAGATTTCTTGTGTGTTTCTATTAGAGACAGATTTAACTAAATTTAAAAATGATCAGTCAACTTCCAAAATACAGAACATGTACCTGTGGCATAACTACACTTAAAGGGAAAATCATTTTATGGACTTGGTATTTACAAGCATATTGATCAGTGTTTATTGAAATTTTAAGTTAATTCTCTCTCCTCTTCAGTGCCATATTGGCAATTATAGACAATTTTAGAATGAACTGAATAGGAGTTTGTGTCTGTGGCTTATATAAGCATACTGTTTTAGAAATATGTGAAATATGAATCATGGGAGGAAGAAAATGTATAATTTAATATTTGGTTCATATATAGTGGAATATTATGCACAATATCAGATTCATGTAGTGAAATCTTACAGAAGTATAGTAAAATTTCTTAAATCTATTTCAAAACATCTCTAATAATAAGCCCAATGTAAAAATTCTACGTTGGATTTTCAGGTAATTTTTTCTCTACTGCAATGAAAGAAAGAAAAAAAAAGACAGTTAATGAAGTAAACTGGATTATTACTACATAAAACCAAATTACAATGAGACTAGCATCCTTTTCATTCTAGAGTATTCTATGCATTTTGAAGATTTGTGGAAAACATTATTTATAAGCATAAATAATTAATTTGTTCTGGCATTCTTCATAATAATAGTCATGAAGACTTTTGATGTTCCAGAAAGCTTAATAATTTGCTTCTCCATTGGAATTTGATTGTAAATTAGCACTAATTAATATTCACTTAAGTGTTACAGATGTGTGATATATCAAGTTAGTTACCAAGTGAGTAACTGTAGAAAATTTGTTCTGTGAAATTATATGAATTAAGATTAATGATTAAAGTGTCATTTTTAAAAATAAGAGAAATTCATTATCATTTCCAGTGTTGCAAGTCAATTTTAACATGTACATATTTTAGGGAAAAAGAAATTAGTAACCTTATCATTTAAATTAATACCGAGATGCATTCAATACCAGTCTTATTAGTTATCAAATTATTAGAGACATAATTGTAAAATTTCATTGTCTTTTGCCCTCTAATGCAATTGTAACTCTAGGTTAATAAATCAAATCTGTTCTTTATGAACATTGACAGCTTTAACATAATAAGTATATTAAAATACTTTTACCCAAATAATTTTTGTTTGTCTCACCTAAGATACTGGGCCTTTGTGTATGTACATATTAACTCAAGGCTTTTAGTTAAAGATATGCTGTACACTTTGGGATTTTAACTATGGGGCAGAGAGAAATATGCGAAATTCATTTCTAAATTTCAAATTTTGACCATTGAAAAGCTAGTCTTTGTTTAAGAAATCTGGCTGCACTCTAAAGGAAACACGTGTTATGCTTTAATAGAGGAAGAATATCTAGTGAAAATATACATGTCTGCAACATTTAGGAAAGAAACTAAGCATAACATTGAATCACTGAATTGCCCTTAATTTAAAGTACATCAGTGGACACATGCTAATTATAAGTTGCCTCCTTAGTATTATTTTTGAGGGCTGATAAAAGTTTCCCCTTTGCTTTATATGGTGCTTAGAATTTAGGAAAGGGAGTGTTGAATGGCTAGTGAAGCAAGAAAAAAGAACAAATGGAAAACCGTCCAACATCCATATATTCCAGGGGAGCTGAAACTCCAGAAAGAAGTCTAATAGTGTGCTGTTTCCTTGTCCATCTGTGTGCAGGTGAGAGTGCCACAGCAGGGGTCAGTGTGTAAATTTAAAAACCAAAAGCCTGGAGTGTTACATAAGCAACAATGAACAATGATGTGATATTTCCACTTCAGCTACCTTTTGGGGACATAAAAGCACCTTTTTTGGTGTTGGCTCAGTGTGTGTGTGCATGTGTGTGTGTGTGTGTGTGTGTGTGTGTGTGTGTGCATGCGCACATGCTCATACATGTGCATGTGCCTTTCTGTGGAGCTGAATATGCTCCACTTTCTTCATGCATATTTAATATCTTTACATTTTTAAATGAAAATGTAGCGGTCAATTTTAAACTGATTTGGATGGACAGCAATAAAATGCAAACCTCACTTCAAATTAGAATTTTCAGTGAGGATTTCTAATGCAAAGTAATTGCTGACAATAAGAAATTACAAATTACTAATTACTTAGTTCAATTAGACTTTTGTGCCTTTGTTCCTAAGTGGCAAGCATACAGCAACTCTTACACTTTTATAACAATTAATGACACTAAAAATATTTAAACTGCCAACAGATATGAGTAAAAAGACATGAATTGAAACTTACCTAATTTACATTCTATCCCTATTTTATATCAAGTAAATGGTATTTATTTTTTATGCTACAATTAAATATTACTGGTACAGTGAAATTTTTACAGAAATTCAAAGGGAAAAATATAACTGTTCAAAAGCTGGTCAGTGTTAATGTTCCCTTTTCTCTTATCACAGCAGTATTTCTTTTTAGAAGATTCTTAGAATATGAATTTCTATCTATATTATATCTGCAGTTATACATCAGTGTTAATTGAATAGCTGTACTTCTGCTTTTTGTTTTTTCTTCTTTATTGTCTATTCTGCTCATCTTTAATTTCCTAATGATCTATTTAGCATCCATATATTTTCTGCTTCTCTTCTTTCCCATGAGGCTAATTCAGGTGTATAAAATATTTTTTTAAGTTCAGCTCAATTTACTGTGTCTGCACTGATATCTTCTGGTTATAGCATACAGAGAAATTAATTTGACATTCCCAGTGCTATCACTTTTGGTTATTTTGATTTATTATATTATAAATATAATATATATAAATAAAAAATATTATATATTTGCAAATATAGAATTTTAAAAAATGTTTCCAGTTATAATCAGAAAGATTTTTGTTTTCCTCTGTGGGTCAGCAGGTGAATAGACTACTGCAGATGCATGTAGAGTAAAAAAATGAGGAAGGCAAGGGATCCAATTATGTTTGTAATGATCAATTTCCCTATTAAGACTTTAAATATATTAATTCTTTTTTCAAAGCATGTAAAAATCCTGTTCATCTGTGAAAGGAAAATAAAAATTCTGATCAGTACTGAGGCAATTCACATGGTACCTTGTGCTTACAGAGTAAGGAAAATATTTTTAGGTAACTAATCCAGCCATAAAAAGAAAAACAAAAGGATGTTATAGAAAAACAAAATACAAAACAAAATACAATTAAAGTCTTCCAAATCAATCCATATCTAAGCAAAGAATTGCATCAAAGATAAAAATGTTAAACTGGCTATTATTGTCCACTAGGAGTTTCTTTACCCCATAAGATTCTGCACGTGTCACTAGGAGTTCAGGCATCAGGAACTTCATTTCTTTTCTCAGTGTTTTGAAGAAAACTGTGAACATCCCATTAATTTAAAATTAAATGTATTTTCTTTATACTTAGTACTAACTGTTTAAGATGGCATGTGTTTTGTCCTATTGCTACTAAGAGTTAATTGTAATTGGGTGAACAGAAATATTTTTATTCAACTGCCCAGTAAGCAACAGGAAAAATGTAAATATGTCTTGTTTTATCATATGAATGCCAGCATGGGGCAATTGAGTGACCCTAAGACTTAAGAAGAAACAGATTACTAGTGCTTTTTCCAGGGCTTTTACTTGATTTTTGCATTTCTTTCCCCCCTCACATCTGAGCAATGAAGCTGTTGTTTAGAAACAACATAGGAAACTAGAGTAAATGATGGCAGATATCTATCTTTTAAAAAATTGCCATCATTTCATCCAAGAATAATTTTTCATAATAGCAACATTTTCTGGAAATGAATTCTCTGTCTTACATATAATTTTTATGTTCCATGTTTTCTTTATTTTTTCCCTTTTTTTGTGCATTTCCAGCCAATACAGTCCCCAACCATCTGCTTTCTGAAAATGTGCATTTTATCCCATTTGATTCCATTGAGCCACTGGAAGAGGTAGAGTTTCATGTAAGAACTTGAAAATTTTTATAAGGCTGCAATTGCAGTGTTTCTCAGAAGGTTCACTATCATTTCAAAGAAACAATTTCTTATTTCATTTTTTCATCTTCAAACTGAGTTAACTTATGTCCTTCCCTGCCACAGCTTTTCAGTTAGTTACACTTCTATCTGGGGATACAGCTGAAGACCCAGCCGAGACAAGGGGGCTTACCCCTTTCTCCTGTACCCCCAAGGTGAGGTGAGCACATGTGCAGTGGATGCTGCTTGGCTTCTTCTCTTCCTTTACCCATGTCCCTTTCAGCTCAGCTATCCTGCCCTAGCTCCCTTGTAAGATATCTCTGGGCACTTGCCTGCCAGCTTGAGTACTGGTCTCCAAACCCCTTCTGTAGAGGCCAGGAAGAATATGTTCCTAGTGGCATAAGAGCAGGTGGCAGCAAATTGATGGCCCCACATGTGCCCTAAGCCTGAGTTCTCTATAGTGATAGCTGTCTAACTAAATTACTTATTCCACCTATTTTGTGCTGTAATGTCAGAAAATGTTATGATATGAATATAGAATGTCCCCCAAAAGCTCATCTGTTGTAGACTTTATCCTCCATGCAGCAATGTTCAGAAGTAGATGTTTGGAGAAATGATTAAATCCTGAAAGCTCTGACCTCACCAGTAGATTAATCCATGTGATGGATTAATAATTTGAATGGACTATTGGGAGGAGGTGAAAATGGTAGGCAGTTGAGGCATGGTTGGAGGACATAAGTTTCTGAAGGTCCATGAATTGCATATTGGCTAAGAGTGAGCACATTACAGGAGAATCACTTAATACTCAGGAGAGGGAGTAGGGAGAATGGGAGATGAAAAAAGAAGAAAATACCAAGAGGAGGAGGAAGGGGACAATTAAAGGAGTAGATAGGAGAAGAGAATAATTTTATATGTTTTCTTTAAGATCGCTGAAATCAGTCTTTGGAATGAATAACTGACACTGAGAACCATGTTATTTATATCTCAAGTAAAAACCGAATCTCAACTTATCTCACATAAAAAAAAAATAGTTCAATTCACCATTGAATTTGGAAATGCCACTACGTTTCTCGAAAACAGAAAGCTTGATTCTGTATCAGGTGAGGATCCAGCAAGTGACATTTAAAGATGCTTGCATACCTGTGACCCATCTGTTTGTCTCTCAGAGCTTCTCTGCACCTAGCTTTCAGGACTGTTCCCAAGGGAGTATCAGTGACCACTGTGTTTTGATTTCCTCTGCAAATCTTCAGCTGCCTCTCTTCTCCAATTCACTGCAACACACTAATGGGATGATAAAGATAGTGCTTCTCCCTCCAACTGATTGAGTTGTGTTTACTGGGCTATAAGATGGCAGAAAGCAAATTAGACACTGAAACTGAGAGGAACACACTTGGCCACATATTAAGACATTCTGGAAAAGGGTTAATTCACCTCCAGAAACTTCACCCTACTCACCACTTTGGAGAAGCACCAATATATCCTGTCCTCCCACTTTCTTATTTTTGGAACCCTGTTCCCTCTGCTTACAGTGCATTTCCTGGCTCCATCCCTTCTCTGGGTAACACCTATTATTCCAGGTGTCTCAGCAAAGAAGTGACTTCGCCAGGGAGCATCTCCTAACTCCTCAAGAGAGTGATCAGCCCCTTAGCACCTAAAATCATGCCCACTTTTTGATTGCTCTTTTCTTGTCTCTGCCCCCAAACTGATTGCTACTTAGGGGCTACTTAGAGATACTCAGATAGTGGACAATAAATAATTCAACTTGTTTTATCTGAACAAATTCATGTTATTTTATTTTACATCAAATCCTGGGGAAAATGACATCTGCCCTTAGCAAAGGGCAAAAAGTCAAAGGCTTCTAAGATTCATTCTGTGTTACAATAGAACACATCTAAGCACCAAAAACAAAGCAAATGTTTTGCAAGAGGTAATTAGAGAATTTTGGAATATATTTAAGGAGATTTACCTTTAGCTTCTTGGCTGTTGCAATATTTAATTCAACTGGTTGAATTTTGTAGAGAAAAAAACTTTGATGTACTTAAAGCAGTTTTAAAGAAATGGGGGGCCTTGGGGAATGAAAGCAAAGAAAAACAATGCAAATGTAGCATCTTTAAGGAATTATAAATTAGCTAGAAGCAATATCCAATTAGAAGTTTCCAAGTTGTCACTATGTATTTCTAGCTCATCAGCACGTCTTGCATATTCCAAAATAACCACTTATACTACCCTCTTTTTCCCAAATTGGGGAAAGAAAGATGACAGCTGGACTCAAAAATAATAAGTAAATGGTTTCTTCTTAACAAGGGTAGCTATCAGCTTTGCATATTCTTAGAACTGAAATTAGCTTTGGTCTACTTTCAATTTCCTAATGATTTAGATGCAAAATGTTTTTTTTTTCCTTTTGAATTTCAAATAAAGAGAGATTATCATTATAAATAGCTGATAACTAGCAGGTTTTATTGAGCTGGTGAAATGTAGGAGTCTTGCCAACAGCCTCTCTGATGTGGAGATCCAGAATGATTCACAGAGGAGATGAATGGCTTCATTAGATACTAAATCAGGAGTCAGAGAGATGATGTCCATTTTATCTCCCTGGTTTGTGGCTAGGAGATTCTCCAAGGAGCAATGACCTCAGGCGTTCATTTAATATCAGCCATGCCAGAGGCCTGGACACGTTCCATAAGACAAACAGATGTGGACAAGCCAAAGTCAATGCTAACCTTCAATTTCATGTTGTGGGAAAAACTTTCCTTGATGGTCATGCTAGAAATATTTATACTGGGTTTTTTTGTACTATAAAGGCCAAAGGTCAGATATTTTCATGTTTGTACACTTAAAGTAAACATAAATGTTTAAGATAAAATATTTAGGATAAATATTCTAAAGCTTTACAAAAGCAATCATTGATTGTGGTTGATGGAAAAAAATCAGTCATTATTTTGTACCTCCTTTTGTTTGGATCTCCCTTCCAAGCCATGAAACTCAGGAAAAGTTTTACTTCTTATAACTAGCTCACTTCTTATTCCATCTTCTCCAAGGACAGGGAAAAGATCTGTAATTTCTATTACCCATACCCTTCCAGCTTGCAATTTCTGTGATAGTTGCTGACTTTGGGAAGTCTTCACAAATTCCTCCTGGGATAACAATTTTTGATAGATTTTTAAATTTAAATATACTTCTAAGACATCTCCATGCAGTCATTTGTTATATCATGTAATAATGATGCAACAAGCCACCTAAAGTCAGAATTTAGTACCTACTCATAGGTAAGCATGATCAGACACTGGATTCCCAATAGTTGATGAAATTACACATTTTCATTGGTATCTACACATTTTATGATCCCCTATAAAAGTGGTTCACTTTTATCTGTATTTTATTGATGCTTTAATTTTGTATCATCTTACATTTCAGTGACTTATAGACATTTCAAATATAATATTTGATAGATATTACTTTGAAATCAAGCAAGATGGATTTATCTTACTTTAAAATGGGTAAATCAAAAATAACTAGTGAAAATTTATGTGGTTTATTATTGAGTGACATAGATAAATTTCAGTATAGGCACTAAGGGTTTGTGTAATATTTTCTTCTTCACCCATAAAATATGGAAAGCACTCACAATAGAGATATTATCTATGGTTCACAAATGACAAAGGGATTATGAATATATTAAAATCATATTGTAAATGTCAATTGCACAATATTCTCATTTCCCATATCATTTAAAAAATAATGCCTGAGTTTATTTCTCTGTTTATCATTATTGTTAATTTAGTCTGAATGTATTTTCATGGAATCTGAAATCATATTCTGATTTTAGTTAATAACAGATAATAATATAATAATAAATGACAAAAACAGAGATAAAACTATTTCTAGTAAGGTATTTCAGGAAATAATCCATGTTGTCTTTAATTCATGACCAATTACTAAAATATATGATCTTTTTAAAAAGCAACCTGGAGAGAAAAATCAGAATAAATACTCTTAGTGAAATAATTTTAACTGAGTCCTTCCCAACTGACTATACATCAAAATTCCCTCTGGGCAGTTTATAAAACCTACCCAAATGCTGCAACCAGAGGTTTCTTCTGTAGACCAGAGATGATCCTGGCAATCTGTATTTTTAAGAGCTTCTACATACTTTGAGGTACTACAAATTGGGAAATCAACTTTTCATGGCTGGAGACCAAAAATGTTTGATCATAACTGCCATTTATGGTTCAGAGATACTGGAAAAACAAGTGTCACCTTCATGACACACATGCATAAGTTGAAGGAGAAGGTACTTTTCTTTTTAGGATGATGTAGGATATGAAGTGTTGAACGCTGATACCAATATGAAGTTGGTATTCAGGAAAGTCTGCCTCCTTTTTTTCTTACTCCCAAAGACTGGCCCTCACACTAACACCAAAGTGCAGCTTCAGCTCTCTGACTTGCTAGGCTCCCACCTCCAGCATAAAGAAATGCCAAAATAAATGTTCTGCCCATTTCAGCTGATGGATCTTTCTAGCCACTAGGCCACCTGCATGTCTTGCAGGGACTTTCCAAATGCCATTAAAAATGATTCTGTAAACCAAATAAGTCCAAAGAACTTCTGTGGTCCTGAAACAAGGGTTCCAGGTAAGACAACATATTTAATGTGGGTAAGTTGAAAAGTAGTTCATAAAGAAATGATTATCAGGAGTCTATGGAGATAGCAACAGTATCCTGGAGGCCAAGATGCAGGTAAGGCAGGACACAGGCTGTCTGTGGCAAGAAGGGCAGAAAAGGAACAGGCAACTCAAACCTGGAGACTCAGGAGGCCCCTTCACAAGAACTGTGACACAACTTGTCCACAGTGACCTTTAGGAAGAAAGAACAGTAAGTCCCCACCCTCACTCTCCTCTTTCCTGATCCTTGATTGATGAAGCTCCCCATTGCTCCGAGGTGAGGGTCAGCTTCCCAGGGAACAGAACAGCCATAGCTGAGAACTGAGAGTAGACAGGAGGAGACGTGAACACATTCTCCCTAAGCCTAGTGTTCCAGAGTATCACAAAGAGCATGGTTCTTCACCTGAAGCCATTAAAATAGTTCTAATGCTTACTTATATCTTTTAAAAGCATTAAGGAAATCCAATTAATAACAAAAAAACATACATTTTAAATTGTATTTATTTGACCTGAGCATCTCTGTCTTTCTCATTCCTTCCTCGAAAACACCCTCTGAAATGAAGTTCTCACCACCCTTAAGTTGGCCATTATTTTTCCTTATAAGTACACAGTAGCTAATTCTGGACCCCCCATCTCAGCCAGTTCCACTACAGTTCTTGCCCACTGCACTTCTGCTGTCCTGCAAGTGCTCAGAAACAACTGGTAGTTTCATTATCTGAGCAAACATCAGAAAGGTGTTTTCTACGAAAACCGTTGACTTATACTCTTGTTTATTTCTCTCATACTTAGTAAGAAAATAGAAAAAATCTGAAAATAGCTCAAGCAAAAAGCAAATGGTCTTCTATAAACCAGAGTAGGATTGCTTTTTCATATATGAAATGTAAATATTGACTGTACCTGACACGTGCTTTGGGACTGGTAGCATTCTAAGCTTTCTCAGATTTCTTTCTGTTTAATTTTCACAAAATACCCCTGTGAAGTAAGTAGAAATTGCTATTTCTTTAACACTGAAAAAAATTAAATGATTTCATAGAAAAAAACACAGCTACTAAGTGAAGAATTCCAAATTGGAATCCAGAATATATTCAACATAAATATACTTGTCCCTAAGAATTAAAAACACTGAAAAAAGTGAAAAGTATTTATCGACCAATACAAATATTTTCACACCAAGACAAATACTCTGTTTTTAAACATACCAATGGAGATTTATAGAAAAAATATAAGAAAAAAATATTTGGTTTTTTTGTACATTGTCACTTATAAAAATTAGTGAAATAATTGAACATAAGATAAAATTGTAAAAACAAGATAAAATTGAAATATTAGGAAGTGCTAATGACCTCACAAAAAAACTAAAAAGACTACTGCAAAATATGATTCAACTGGTACAAAATGAGAAAAACTGTGGACAATTCCTCTCTAATATGGAGCAACATTTAGACTTCTTAAAAGTAACTGGCAAATTTAAATAGAACTTGCTAGAGATCCTAGGGATGAGGAAGATAAAGGTCAACTTTCTTTTCCTAGATGAGCAGAAGAGGCTGACCTAAAGACAATAACACAAATTGGCTATTTCTGTGATGTCCCATTAAGACTATTCACACCAAAGAATGTCCAAGATGCAATTAGGATGGAAAATACAGAGAATCAACTTTTTTGAAGGTGCTAACAAAATTCACCAGATCAGTGATAGATGTTAAGTTATGAACTAAAATATGTAATTTAAATGTCCAAGGGCAAGAATCAGAATCTCTATAGGTAATCTGATCATCCCAAATAGACAAAAGATGACAGAAGCAAGGATCATAACAATAGTACATTTCATAAATTAACTGCCTCCAATAAGCAAAAACAACTAGGAGGGGAGGCTGAAGGACCTGAGCTCAACAAGTAAGATCCATCATCATGTTTGGCTGGAGCAGCCATGGAAGATACAGGTAGAGAAACTGAGGCAAGAATAAGTGAAAAGGGGAAAACCTTTGAGTGTTGTCCATGCTTTTTATTAATCCAACTCATTTCTCAACTAAATGCTAAAGCTCCATTGCAGATAGCGGAAAAGATTCTGGAATCAGATTGACTTCAATTTGATTTTGAACTCTGCTCCAAGACTTGAAGTGACATCACTTATTTGAGCTTCAGCGCCCTCATCTCCAGAGATAAAGAAAAATAAACTAGTTAAGTAAATAGAGATATTCAGTTCATTGAGGTCATGATTTGTTTCTATGCTCTGTAAACCCTTTGTACACATCTCCAATGAGTCAGATGAATCCTAGAAATTAAAGGAAACTTTAAGACAATCAACTGATGGGACTGGGCATCTTTCACTGACTATTACTTAGTTGTAGAGAGAGTAACTTGAGGCATTCAGGGAACAATGGTATTCAGCTTGTTAGACCAGACTTGTAAATATTAAACAGTTTAGCTCAGGTTTCCGTTGCTTATTTAGAGCTCTGAGTGGGAATCATGGCATGTTTCATCTTCTCTAAAATCACTTTACTTTTTGTGTGATGAAGCATTTTAAAAATAAATGATAGACTTCAGGACATTCTACCTCTAAACTTTTTGATATTCATGTTTATTAAGGTTTTCCTACATATTCAAATTTGCATTATCATAAGTAGAAATAACTAATTTTCTTATTATCCTCAAATGGCCAATTCCTATTTTAATTTCTGTAAATTTTCCCTAAAATGTCTCATTACTGTCTTGTTCATACCAGAAACCAATCTAAGACCTCACACTTCATGTGGTTACTATGGCCTAGAATTTTCCTGTAGTCTAAAAACCATAAATGACAACACACTTTCTCTTTGCAACCAGACCCCTTACTTCATATTTACTCTGCAGCCACTCATGATGAACCAACTTCTCCCCATCACAGGCCATCAAAACTACTGCCTCTGAGATTGTGTTCTGTAAGAACCCAAATCCAATGGCCTCTTCACCAACATTCCTTTTGAATATTCTTCATCAACTGACACTACAAGCCACCCTTTCTTGAAACACAGTCGCCTTTCCCTGACTATTCCTTACCTCTCCCCTTTTTGCTCCTTCTTTTTTTGCCTCTCCTTTAAATGCTGATATGCCTGTATAATTTAGTTTTCTGCCCTTCTAGCTTGAAGCTTTTTTTCCTTCTTCTTACTCTAATGGCTTCCACCACAATTAAAATAGAATTTAATTCTAAAATATTGTCTTTGATCACAGTTTTGAATACCAGATTCTTAAAACAACTATAGAGTTCATATTTCCTAAACTGATCCTATGAGTTTCTTCCTTGTTATTAGTTAAGGTATCATTTTATCATATAACAAAGAAATCAGCATCAGCATAAACAATATAGAATTATTTTCTCTTTAATTACAGCTGGCAATGAATCACACCTACCATGGTCTGAAACTCTGAGTCATATTGAACCTTTCCTCCCTTAAGTTGGTTTTATTAGGTATTTTGTTACAGTGATGGAAAGCTGGATAACATTAATATTGAGATAAAGTAGAGTTATGCTGCCCTAAAGTGATAAATATCTAACAGATGAGGTGGAGGCTCTGCTCATTAGATTACAGCCATGTAAGGGGAAGATTACAACATGAATGGAAAGATCTGGGTTCACTTAGCCTTGCTTGCAAGAAAAATCAACTGCTCTGTCTCTGTGCATAATAGTGTTTTGTGAACACAACACTTAGAAGTTCAATAAACACATTTATGTCACTATTCTGCATCAAATTATGAGTTTGTTCAGAAGGTAAACCTGACACCACTATTTCATTCAATGACAAAAGAGGAAAGAAAATAAATGTAATTTTGACACTCACTTCTAAAGCTGACATGAGTATAGGGAGAAAAACATCAAATATTAATTGAATATATTTCAGTGCAAAAAATTATTAATACTCAAATGTTTATTTAATTACAGTACAAAATAAAGAAAAACTTACATGTTAGTAAAATGTATGCAGAAAGATTACCTTTTGGAAGTGATAAAGGAAAGAAAATTATTTACTTTCCACCAGAAAAAAAAAAGTAATTAGAAATAATGGGTATGTTAAGAAAATTAAGGTATTAGGGTATAATGTTTTAAAATCCACAAACTGATTTGACTTTATTAATGCTCATTGTGATAACATGAAATACAATAAATATGATTGTCTTAAGAGATAGATAGATAGATGAAAGAAAAATATTTAGAAGTCAGAGTTCTTTTAATCATAGGTAAAATTGATACACTCAAATTCAAGCCAAAAGGTTAACTGGCTTAATATTTATATCAGCTGATTGTGACTTTAGTTGTCAACTGTTAGTATCTAGTTTCTTCATAAAAATGTGATCTTATTTACTCATTTGGAAACAACACTCATTTAGTGATAATTTTCTCATTTCACAAAAAAAAGAAAGTGATTCTTGGAAGGCTTAGCTATTTTCTACATTTCATGTGGTCAATGGGGGAATCAAAAATAGGACTTCAGCCTGTTTGGAGGAGATAACAAATGTTAAAAGATATTTGTGAACTCATGAAGCTATAAAAGGGTAGGTTCTGTACATGCCTAATTAGAACACTGAGCACTCAAATACGTCTCCACTAAATCCTACTACAAATGACTTCTTTTACCATAGCATGGCACTGCCATTAAGACTGATGTTTATTATTATTACAAAAAGACAAACAAGAGTTGAATTGAGGAAAATATATTATACTTTTTACAAATATGATGTCTCTACCATCTGCTTATAACCGCTTTAGGGATTTCTTTATTTTCCTGCTGCCATTTTGAACAGTTTGGTTGATTTCCCCTCTATTAACCCCCCAAATTTATAGGCAAAATTCCTTACCTTGGTACTTAGCATTAAAAGAAAGATATTTCCATTTTCAGGGCAATGGAACTCAGTGCCCTACAGGAACCTGACAAGAGCCTCTCGGTGTGTCTTTCTTCAAGAAAGGTCTTGACTGCAGTTGAGTCTGTGTGCATATCTCATTCATATTCTTTGCCACTGAGATGGAGGCACAGCTGAGTAAATAATTTCAGATTATTTAGGTACCCAAGTTTATGGCAGAAGATCTAAAGGAAATTGTTTTATTGCTACGTTGTTGTAATAGGGAAGGTGGCCCAGGGAGGGATATGAATCCATAATAGGAGGAACACACGAGTGCCATGGATTTTGCTCTCAACTTTTTAAATTATTTGGCAACAACATCCGTGTGCATATCTGTAATGATCTGATGGCTCCGAGTCCCTTAGTAACTACTCAAACACAGTTGTGCTATAAAAAAAAATTGGGGGGCTGGGGATGTGGCTCAAGCGGTAGTGCACTCGCCTGGCATGCATGCGGACCGGGTTTGATCCTCAGCACCACATACCAACAAAGATGTTGTGCCCGCCAAAAACTTAAAAAATAAATATTAAAAAAATTTTCTCTCTCTCTCTCTCTCTCTCTCTCTCTCTCTCTCTCTCTCTCTCTCTCACTCTCTCATTTAAAAAAAATGAGCGGCAGGATGCTGGAAGTTAAAGAGTAATTCTGGATTCTTTACCACACTACTCTCATGGGGAATTGTATTTCTGGTTTCAAAATTGTCCTAACAGGCCACAAAGAACTTCATGGTGGACTCAATTCAACATAAGAAAGTCACAACCTATTCAGTTACTCTAACAAAGTCTAAAAGTTTCATTTTCAATGTAAGGTGCCAGCCCTTCACTGCAACTATCCCAGGGGAACCATCCTCCAAACTTCTCCGTTCAGTTTCTCCACAGTTGGCCATCAGCATGCAGTAGGAAAGAAAATTAACTATCTATGGCATAAATATCTGAATAATCTAGAATACCCATAATCTATGCCCATGGTGAGTTGTATGTCCTCTGCTTAGGTGTAATATTTGTGTTGCCTAAGCTCTTTTAAGTCTGCCTATGTTACTGACTGAAACACTGAGCCAGGCCAATCTTAAGCAAAAAAATCACCTAAATTTCAACCTCTGACCCATCTTCTCTTTGTTCTACAATCAGAATTCTTCATTCCACCAGGCCCTCCACTAGGGAAAGAAAGGTACTTTTGTGTGATCTAATTATTAAGCAGGGCCATCTCTTCCATCTTATCATCCTTAGTCAGGAAGGTCAGTTCCTAAGCTTCGTTAGTCATGACTTCTTAGGAAATCCCAGTCTGGGTCCCATATTCAGGAAAACTCACATATATGCACAATTGTCTATGATATTTTAACCCTTCATGGATCCCAGAAGGCCATGTATGGATAGCCCAGCAGAGAAATCCCTGGAAGTGGGAAAATCCCTAAGTATATCTGAAATCAGACCTCTCAGTTTCAAATTACAGTTTTGTCCTTTACTGTGAAACTTTCTGCAAATCAATTAAAATTCTTTGAACCAGTGTTCTCACTTATAATATGGCAATCATAATTTCTATGGTAGACACCTTTCTGAATTCTATCAATAAATAATGTTATGTATATCAAAATTTTGTAAATATATTTTTCTTAGGTATGTTAAAGTATGTGTTTTCATTAGAAACTTTGTGATTTTATTTCTTTTTTTATCTAAAACCTGTTAAATATTCCTTTAATGCATTCATCTGTTCTAAAGTTCTTCCCATCTGGCTAGGCTCCTTCAGTCTGAATTTCAGTCTTCCTTAGAAACCCCTACCTCCAAACTGTCATAAATATATATTTTCACAAATAGAAATACACCTATGTCTATATTTTTGTATATGTAAATGCACAAAATTTGCATATGTGACTATGATATGTTAATTATTGTCCCTGAATTTGTTTCTATGACAAAATGATGTTCCTAACAATAAGGTATTGTTGATTTAAAGGATGTTATATCATTGGCCCCCTGTAAATATTTAGCCAAGACAGAACATTAGGAGTGTATACAATGTAAACAATATTTTCTCATAAGAGAAGAAAGGAAGAAAGGAAGGAAGGAAGGAAGGAAGGAAAAAGAAGGTGCTAGGGTCCTATTATCCCCTTCAGTGGAATTCTTCCTCCTACTAGACTCCACTTCTTGAAGATTTCACTGCCCCTTAATAGCACTTCCCTGGCAACCACACATTTAACTCATGGGCTTTGGGGCCTCTTAATATCCAACCTAGAGCACCACATAATAAATTACCCCCAAATTCATCAACTTAGAGTGTCAGAAAATTTCTTATCTCACAAGAATTATTTAGGAGCAGCTTAGGTGTGTGGCTGTGGCAAGCTCTTTCAAAGTTAGCTGTTAGGTATGGGTCTGGGCTCATTCACCTGTAGGCCGATTTCGTTGATATTTCTATTTGCAAGATGACTCACTCTCACAAATGCCATATTGTCTGGGCTGTTAGCAGGAGGTCTTAGATCCTTGCTGTGGGAGAGCTCCACAGGACTGCTTCAGTATCCTCACAATGTCAGCTCCAGTTTTGCCAGAACTAATGAACCAAGAGAGAAAGGCAGAAACCATGATCTTTCATGACCTAGGCTCAGAAGCTACCCTGACATTTCTGCAATAAGGTATCAATTACAGAGTCCCCTCACTTGCCTGAGGGAGGGGACAACTGCACAGGATTTGACTACCTGGAGGTCATGATAATGTAAGCCATCTTGGAAGCTGGCTAGCAGAAATACAACACAACTTGAAACCACAAAGATGCTCAGTGTGTGTGTGTGTTTGTTGGGGTATGGAGGATAGAAGAATTTTCTTAGACTCAGAGAGACCTACATTCAAGATAATGGTCTATTAATTAATAGGCAACACAATTAAACTCTCTTAACTTCAGTACTCTCAATTTTAAAACAAGGATGACAATATTACTGTGCCAGCTGTGTTTACCACTATCAACTTGTCCCACAGTTCTTGTTTTACTTACAATAAGGTGTGTCCACATGGCTAGAGGTCTGGCCCATAGGCTGAGGGAGTGTGATATGTGTGATTTCCAGGCTGAGACCATACAAACCCATGCAACATTCTCCTATCACATTTCCCTGAACCACAAACAAGGAGTTTGCATTTTCAGCATTGTTACCAGAGTGTTATAGGACTTCCCTTGACCTCCACCACCAAGTAACCACAGGGAGGAATTGCCTTGGAAAATTAGTGGGCACTGAATAAACTTGGTATGAGCAAGAAATAAACTTTTATGTTATTAGGCCATGGAAACTTGAGGGTCTGTTTGTTAATACAGTATGCCCTCACTTAGTCTAACTCTCATATGAAAAAAAATATATATTTGTTTTGAGAATTAAAATGAAAAGTCTATGTAACATTACTAACACAGGTCCTAACACTTGATAAATCATGACGGGCAGTTATAAGTTTCTGATGATGTCCACTCTAAGCTCATTTCCTAATTAGCAAGAAAAATTAGAATGATACTTAGTTCACAGAATGGCTTTCAAGAATAAAGGAAATAAAATACAGGAAAACTTTTAGCACATAGTAAAGATAAATATATTTTTTTCTTTCTCTCTCCCATATTGTTAGAATGAGTGGTTCAGACGGTTTTTTTTTTCCTCCTTTTGAACTCTGCTTCCTTTCCACTCAAAGCTCAGTGTCACTGGAAAGCTAACAGGGCTTTGTGATAGACACTGAGCTTTGAGTGGAAAGGAAGCAGAATTCAAAAATGGGAAAAAACCCTCTGAACCACTCATACTAACAATATGGGAGAGAGAAAGAAAAAATATATTTATCTTTACTATGTGCTAAAAGTTTTTCCTGTATTTTATTTCCTTATTTCCTTTATTCTTGAAAGCAATTCTGTGAACTAAGTATCATTCAGGAAAAAAAAAACAAACACTTTTTCTACTTAAGACTTAACACACAAGTGCATGTCAAGTATGATAATAGTTTCATTAAAATATTACCAGTTCTGACAATAATTCAATGACTTCATTTCAGGATTACTCTAAATTAGTCATTATTTTCTTACATGTAAAGAAAAGGCAGCACATCTTTCTAATGAAGGCCCTTAAATGCCACCTTATCTCACCAGGTATTTCATCCCACAAACAGAGCTATGAAAGGTGTGAAGGCCCACCTCCTCTCTAAATACAATAATATGAAAATCTCAACAATAATTGGATCCTCTAAAAGAATATGAAAGAGACAATAAGGAGAATTTTATTCATTAAGGGAATCCAGCTGTTTGAGCACCAGCAGTCATCACAGTTTCATGGGACACGCTCCAGAGAGACTTCATCACCAATGCATTATGAGCTTTCAATGAACAGACAACATGTCTGTTCACTCACTGAAGAACTAGTCATGTGTGTCTTTTAAAGCCAGCCATTGCCCAGGTCACACAGCCTATTCTAGCATGCTGGTGTCAAGGGGATACAGCCTTTCAGCCACAGAAGGCTCCTGATAAGGAGTTCTTCTGTTGATGTCTTTCATTAGAAGGCTCCCAGCAATGGCCAACAAGGCCATTGCAGCATAGAAAAAGTAGAACAGCATGCATTTTCCTGCACTCTATCTTCAAGATTAGTGAGAAAATAAATAGCCCAGATCCATTCTGCTTTCCCCTCACTGTATCCCCAGATAAAGAGGAATGAGAGGCATGCACTGCCAACAGTATAGATGCAGCATCTCCAACTAATCACCATCTGACAGACCGGCTCTGCTCTCAATATGTTGGCTGTGCAGTGGAATCAATGTGTGAATGGTACTAAGTCATGGTGACAAAGTCTCCTGCTGCAGACCTTATCCAATGGCATATTGCAATATCACACTCTCTCCCTACTCTGTGGCCATGTGGCTCTTTACTTGTTCAAGGTTAAGCATTTCTGCCTTAAAGTCTTGATGTGTTTGAAGACCTCACTCAGGAACTCATCAACTGGTGTGCCTACATTAACACACCCATACAAAACTGTGCTCACAACCGAACAGTATTTTAGTCAGCATTAAATGTCATAAAAGAAAGAGAAGCCATGCAGAAAAAAATGAAGTGTAAATACATAATTCATGTAGTAACAAATAGTACATTAATTGTCGTATATATAAAGTAACACCCTCCTTGGTACATAAAAATCCTTCTGTTAACATCCCTTATTGTTAATTCTTTGCCTGTTTTTATGATTCAAGCATTGAGCTACAAAACTACAATCATGGATTCAAGGTCCACAATTATATCTGTCTTAGACTTCCCAAATATTGAATTCTTTAACTGTAAACTAAAAGAACAGTTCTGTTGACATAACAATAATAATAAAAAAAAACTTTAGGTAATTATATTTTAAAGTAAATGATAACAATCACAAGGCAGAATTTATTTAAAACAAAGTTTGATTTGTTAATACCATTATACATCAAAACCCTGGGTGATTTTACTTAACTCATTAGGATGAAAAATAGATTTGTCACTCTGTGTCCTGTACTATTCCTACAATAGCTATTAGATTTATCAAAACAATAAAGTACAGATATACAAATTGTGATGACTTGAATCATAAATGTCCCCAAACACTCATGGGTTGAAGTCATGGTCCCTGACTGCTAGTGTTATTGTGAGGTGGTGGAAATATTAGCAGATGAGACCTATTGGAATAAATTTAAGTCTTGGGGCTATGCCCTTGAAGGGTATATTGGGAATCTAGCTGCTTCCTATCTCTCCTCCCAATGGCTATGAGGTTTATAACTTTGCTCCATCAGGTGTTCCCTGCCATGATGTTCTGCCTCCTTACTAGCCCAAAAGCAATGGGGTCAACTCACCATGGCCTAAAACCTCTGAAACTGTGAACCAAATTCAACCTTTCCTTATTTTATGTTGTTTATCTGAGGTATTTTGTCACAGCAATGCAAGCTAACTCATGACCATTGTTTGTCAAGAGAGGGTCCCTACCTCTAGTGAATGTAAAGTCTTGGGGAAATAATACACATGAACACACACACACACACACACACACACACACACACACACAGAGAGAGAGAAAAAAAACAATCTCTATTTTTTATATTCAAACTTTCTGCTTCATATGAGAAGGAAAAAGAAAAGGAAATGCATTTAAATTCTATTACTTCTAACTTGCAAATATCTCCCACACAAGATCACTCTTCTGCTAGTCAGCTAGTCTAATCCTCTTATCATCATGTACTCCATAAAGGTCTCCAACAATGTCCAGTCAACTGCCTGTCCATATTTTAAGTATATTCCTAAAACTAGGTATATTCCTAGGGCTTACTGACTTAAAACTTCAGTCTTACATAAAACCCAATTGAGTTGATGATACAATAAAATTAGAACTTATAACCTGATACAAAATCTTCTTTAGGGGTTCCTCTTATCTGTATTTTAATATAATCACTGACTTCAAACACTATATTATTTCCAGAGTGCCCATCTATCTGTCATCTGCTTAACTATTTCCAAGTCAAACCAGTTTCCTTCACAGGATGCACTGCTGGGGTGAAAGTGTTTGGGATTTGCTTTCATTTGGTTTTCATTCTCTCTCTCCTCCTGAAAAGGCCTGAACTCTCTTCTTGTCCAGCAAATTTCTTTTTTTTTCTTTGTTTTTTTATTGGTTGTTCAAAACATTACAAAGCTCATGACATATCATCTTCCTTACATTTGATTCAAGTGGGTTATGAACTCCCATTTTTTACCCCAAATACAAGTTGCAGAATCACATCGGTTACACATGCACATTTTTACATAATACCATATTAGTGACTGTTGTATTCTGCTACCTTTCCTATCCCCTACTATCCCCCCTCCCCTTCCCTCTCATTTTCCCTCTCTACCCCATCTGCTGTTGTTTAATTCTCTCCCTTTTTTTTTCCTTTCCCATCACAAACTCTTATATGTAATTTTGTGTAACAATGAGGGTCTCCTTCCATTTCCATCAGTTTCCCTTCTCTCTCCCTTTCTCCCACCCCACTAGTCTCTGTTTAATGTTAGTCTTTTCCTCATGCTCTTCTTCCCTGTTCTGATCTTAGTTGCTCTCTTTATATCAAAGAAGATATTTGGCATTTGTTTTTTAAGGATTGGCTAGCTTCACTTAGCATTATCTTCTCTAATGCCATCAATTTCCCTGCAAAATCCATGATTTTGTCATTTTTTAGTGCTGCGTAATACTCCATTGTGTATAAATGCCACAGTTTTTTAATCCATTCATCTATTGAATGGCATCATTTCTATTCATCCTACAAAACACAGTTTGAATTCTACCTCTTCAGTGGATCTTTCTTCAGGCTACTTTTTCTCTATTTAGAAACAATTAATTTTATTGTTATAATTTTTGTCACATTGCATTATAGTGCATTATATTATATTCTTCCTCCAGTGTAGAATATAAGCTCCACATGGAAAGAAATTCTGGATCATTATTTTTATATTAAAAGCATCAAGAACAATTTTTGGCACATGGAGGATACTTAGTTAGTGTTAATAAATGAATAACAAAGAAGTGTATTCAGAGTTAGAAGAATTCAATGTGTTATGCAATGTTCAGAAACTGCTACATTAATATATGTGTAAAATATATGTAAATCAAATGTTTGCACATAGCATGTTTAATTGTAATAATGAAGTCAGGAATAATCACACTTCAACTCTTTTTTAACTGCAGACTTTCTTAAAATAGAATACACTTATGTTTTCCTATATTCTCTTTAACATACTCTAAGAATGTAGAGAAGACCATTATGTTCAGGATTCACTGAAATTATCGAGAGCAGAGAAAAAGGAAGACATGTTTTATCAGGAGATTTACTGTCTAATTGTGTTTATTAGTATTAATTTGCAGCAGTTAAATATTTCAACAAATAAAGCCATTTTAGTGGTATAATCTAAGATTTTATCATATTTAAGCAGTATTTTATTCAAAAGCAGTATTAGTTTAGGATAAAATCTGCCTAAAATGTAACCCAAATGTTAGAATGGAGGTAAGATTGTCAGACTTAGAAAAGATAAAATAAGAAATCAGTAGAATTTTCAGTTAAATTCAAATTTTAGGTAAATTATGAATAACTTTTGGTATAACTACATCACATGCAATATTGGGGCCATACTCATGCCCCCAAATAGCTATTTATCTGAAATTCCATTTTAAATGGTTTTCTATTTTATCTGGCTACTTCACATGTAGCATACAAGATGAATAGCAATAAAGACAGGAAGGACTTAGCTGACCTAAGTTACTTTTTAGGGCTAGTTTTCCTGGTACCCCAGAGGAAATCCAGGGGCCTAACTATCCTAGATGCTCCATAGCCTTAAAAGACCCTTTCCTGCTCATGTGAGTTCAAATTCTCAATTGGGAAAAGTACAATCTGAGGTCATATCTGAGAAATTTTTTTTGTAAAGGAGATAAAAGATGATGTTCTCAACAGCAGTAACCTCAGAAATTTGTCTTGCTACTCTTTAAAAGTGTCTTCATGTACAATTATCATAAATATGTCCAGTAATGTTAGTCCTATGCTAATGAAGAATTTAAGTTTCTGAGCACTTCTTGAAATCCAGGAGCTATTGCGAGATTGTATAAGCATTATTGCTACCAATCCTCATAACACCCTTAAAAGATAAATGTCATTATCCTCACTTTACAAATACAGAGACTGAGATTTATATAAATTAAAATTCAGGAGAAGGTTGCACAATGAGAAGAGATGAGAATGAAACATTATTTTACTACATGTAGTTTAAAAGAACAAAGAGAATACTGCTATTATTTAAACTTGTTCTTCTCCTGGATCTGATTACATACTGAAGAAATTAAAATAGAATAATTCAATCAATGAAATTAGTAAATGTCTACTGAGCCATGTAGTACTCTCAAAATACTCCTCCCTTTCTGAGGATTTAGCCAGAGCCTCAGATTTTTTTGGACCTTTCAGTGTAATAGACACATGGGGTGTAAAACTAAAGTAGAGGAATTATGTTTGAAGTCCAAGTGAAAGATGTTTCATTCAAAATATTTGTCCAGTGGTAGTGAAGAAGAATGCAGGAGGAAGTAGTCTTTTTATCAGTATAAAAGTACATACAGTATGTATAGACTAAGATTGTAAGTTGTAAAAGATCATCTGTGTGTGTGTGTGTGTGTGTGTGTGTGTGTGTGTGTGTGTGACAATAGCAGGTGTTTCAGGTTATCTAGCTTCATTCAATACTTATTGAAATAAATTTTGCTACGTAAAACCAAATCAATCCCTTCTAGAGATTTTTCCATCAAGGACTAAACTGAAAGGTTCTTAATTCAGTCAAGATATACTGGAAATTTATGCAATTTTTGAATATTACAATAACTTGAAGCATCCCCCAAAATACATGCTGATAATGAATTACACTAATTCCATAGTTCAATAATATTTAAAATATTAAAGAATGTTGACTAATTAACATACATTTGCTAAATTCTATTTCAGACAACTAAAATTTTTTTGGTTAATTTAAGCAACACTTAGAGAGGCTGAGTAATGTAGCAGAACCCGAGTTAAAAGAAGATGTTGGCTAAATGAGCCAAAACATCTGACCAGTTATTTCTGCTGCTGATACCCAAAATGGAGCTGGAAATGCTGAGTGACAGAAAAGGTCATTCATGCTGGTAAAAGAGTAATGTGCCTGCTGCTACAGCTATGCCCCACAAATGAAATCTATGTTTGTGGTGACTTGGTTAATCATCACTACTAGAAGCGGGATTGATCTAGGGTCAAGTGATAAATCAGAGCCAGTATTAAATTTGTGTTCCTTGTTCCCTAGTTCTAGCACAGTGTACAAATCAGAGCTGTGATCAAATAGAGCCAGCCTAGAGTGTAACACAAATAATAAAATATGTTAGCTGAAGGTATGAGACTTCAGACATGTTAATATCTAGAAAGTTAACTGTTTGACTCAATTTATAATTATTTTAGTGATAATTATGCAAAAGAGTAGGCAAGACTTTTTAAAGGAAAATCAAATTAATTATATATATAATACCTACCTTCTAATTGAAGTAAAGCAAATACTTTATGTTCAGACAATAAGACTACATATATGGGAGGATTAATGTTTAAATATTAACCTTAGTTTCTTTTTTTATTTATATATGACAGCAGAATAAATTACAATTCTTTTTACACATATAGAGCACAATTTTCATATCTCTAGTTGTATACAAAGTATATTCACACCAATTTGAATCTTCATACACGTACTTTGGATAATAATGATCATCACATTCCACCGTCACTTATAACCCCATGGTCCCTCCCCTTCTCTCCCAACCCTCTGCCCTATCTAGAGTTTATCTAGAGTTTATATCTAGAGTTTATTCATACCATGTTCCCTCTCCATATCCCAGTATGAATCGGCCTCCATATGTTAAAGAAAACATTCGAAATTTGGTTTGGAGGGATTGGCTATCTTCTCTTCTAATAATTTCAGTAATGAGAAAAATTCACCTGAGTTCCTTCCATACAAGCTATACAATTCTCAAACTTTAAGGGAAGCCACCCTCATATAGCAATACAATGTCATTCTGCCTTTGTTCAAAATCCTACTTAAAAAGATCAACAGCAGATTAAAATCTATACAGATAAAGCAAAAAATCATAACCAAAAGAAAAGGATGTGCTTATATATCTTTTATTTATTTATTTATTTTTAAATTCAAGCTGGTCAAAATAGGAAAAAAAAAGAAGAGAATGTATTAATTCAGAATCTTCAGTATCTGAAGTCTATTTCTTACACTGCTATCCCTATATTAAGACATAAATCAGCTGATTCTACTATCAGTAAAAATGCCTGCCTGGTCATATTAATACATTAAATAGTTCCATAACTGTTTGGAATTTTTTTTCCCTCTAGCTCATCCCCATCTATTCTCCTGTTTTTTCCTAAGGATTCAGTTTCCAGCCATATGCTGGATGTACCACTATGCCACTGGGCAGCCCAAGGCCCTCTGCCCAGCAGTGTGTACTACTGCCTAGTCTATAACTCTCTTTTAGGAGCTATTTCTCCCACCCACAGCCACTCTGGGAGGGGGGCAAAAATACTATAAAATTCTAAATGAGTAACTGATATTCAAAAAGTACAACGTAACTTCAGATGAAATTTAATGTAATCTAAAGTCTTATATCTCTAGTTAAAACACTTATTGTTAAATATTCAATAAGAAATCAATTATTTAATTAGATGACTGACAATTTGAATCCAACCATATTTACTTTCAAGCTTCTCTGAACTGTATTTTCTGAATACTTTGGGATTGCAAGTTTTCTGATGGTATTTCCAAGAAAAAAGGAAAATTATTATTATTATTATTAAATTATATTATGTTATTATTATTATTATATAATCATCATCATCCATTGTCACTCCTGAGCAATAAGTACCCATTACAAGCCAAGTGGTGCCAGCTGTGAGAAACAGCCCCAGATACCTGAGGCCTGGAGAGGGAAGTGTGCTCATTGGGTATAATCTCCCCTCACTCAAGGCAGAATGCTCATTTATGAAACAGCCTACTTCCCATGAAGACTTTGAAAGAGGCAAGTTCAAGGTAGGCTTAAAATACCTAGGTTACTATTTTTTCCCTAAATAAAAAAATGAATGATAGAGCCTAAAGCACTCATAGAAAAAAAAGGGTTACAATTTGCATGAGTACTAAAAAATTGGCAGAAAGTATTCAGATATGAGAGAATCACCAATAGCACCACAAAGACAGAAGTAGGCAGGGAGAGAGTTGTGAAAGGAAATAAAAACTCCAACTGCAAACTGAAGAGTTCAAAGCAGTAAATGAGATCCTTTTAAATCTGAAAAAGTAAAGGAGTGGGAAATCTCTTAGCAGAACAATGATATAAAAAGGGTGCTTTAAAGTGTGCTTCCTTCATTTATAACTAGAGTAAAAACATCAGAGAAAGATCGATGGAGTTTACCTCAAAGCTCCTCAGGTAATCATTGCTAAGTGTAAGCAATTAATGAAAATAATAAAAATAAAGTAAAATACACATAGTATAAAAACCTAGAAAATGCTTTTAAATATACATTTAGGAATGTATTCATGAGTAATACTCAGCTCTACAATATGTGTACAAAAAGCACACATACTAATGTTCTTGCCCAGGTATTTGACAATGTTCTTTAGAAAGTCAAGAGCAATATAAGGAAAACTGCTTACAATCTGTCCCACTGGGACCAAGTAAAATTTTAAAAAATCTTCTAAAACAAATATTAGGTTCTAACGGTTATCAAAAGTTAAAAAAGAAAAATGTTTAGACCTATAAAGTACAAAATGAAGTTCAGCGAGAGAACAAGGCCTTTTCTAGGTCTCTACATATGTCTGCCTGCAACCTTTACTTGGACAATTCCTTTAAAAACACAAGAATTTTTAGGGCTATGAAAGCACTCTGCTGATATTTTCATAGTGCTTATATTATCATTAAAGACCCATAGTATAGACCCATAGTACACATAGCACCAAGAATGAACCCCAGTGTAAATTATGGACCTTGGATGATAATGAAGTGTTGATGGAGGTTCACCAGTTGTGACAAATGGACCACTCTGGTGGGGTTCTTGATAATGGGGAGACTGTGCATGTGTTGGGGAAATATCTTCACTATCCTCTCAATTTGGCTTCAGGTGTCTTTTTCTGCTGTCTTTATCAGTTTTTTTAAAGGAATAAAAATTAATTAAAAATATTATTTTAATATTATAAAAGCTATGAATTTTAGCATGTGTCACTCATAAGAGAAGAAACTAACATTGTTTCTGACAAGGAAACAGGGTAGAAAGAACTAATTAATAACTGTCTGCAAGGTATGACCTTAGGTATGCTATGTATATGTCAACATCTTTAATACAAACAAATCAAAAGGTATATCCTCTCTTGGCACCAAAAACAAAACAAATGAAAACAACCTGGAAGTATAGACAAATTACAACTAGGATGTTAATCTTTAACTCTAAATTTTGTACATATACTGCTGTCTTAATCAGTTTAAGAAAAAAGAATAAAAATTGATTTAAAAATATAGAAGTATTTAACAGTAAATACCAAAGGAAGACAAAAAAGACAGAGGCATTTAGTAACCTTCAGGCAGAATTACTCAAGACTGACCCATCTAGATCAACAAGAGTGGAGTTGTTTGGGTCAGTCAAAGATAAAAAATAGATGCAAGCATCTGGAAAAAATTTGAACCAAAAGACCCTCTGTAATATAGAAGAGGACATAAAATATTGAGATTTTTTACTTGTTCTGGAGGACATTTTCTGTGAAAGAGAAATATTTAAGCAAATTTAAACTCATATTTTTAAATCAATATTTTTTCAATATTATCAAAATCTCTATCAAAATAGTGAGTTGTACTAAGAGCTAAACCCTTAAGTTTAGATTAGAGACATCTGAATTAATAAAAATGTCATCATTATTTTCACAGAATCAAATTTTAACATTCAACAGTCAATTAAATGTCAAGAAGTAAGCCTGAATAAATAGCATAGAGATATCTCTGCTTGATTTGATTGACCTATATACCTACCTAATATGGATTCATACACACACACAAACACACATACACACACACACACCTTTATATACATACACACAGAATTATATGATCAAGCATCTGCAGTGCTTCCAGATGTTAAGTGTGTGTATGGATTAAGGCAAAAAGAAAAACAACATGTTCAGCACATAGATGTCTCCTTATTAAGCTCCCACTTGTTCACAATGCTATCCAGGTATAAGGTTTGGAAGCTAGTTTGTGTACTTGTCTAAAAAGTAAACAAGACAGAACATCAAAACAAAAGTCATCTAGCATAATGATACACAGCTGTGACAATTAATTGAAAAACATTTTAATGTCATAAAAGAAAAAATTCAATCTCAGATCGAAAAACTATTGTATTCCATAAAAAAATAAAACAAAGATCTTCCCAAGTTTTCACTAGAAAATCAGGTAGGCCTCGATCAGCCTTATTCACACCTGAGATTCATCCTCTGTTTTAGTACCTCCCTATTGATGATTTCAGAAGGAAAACAGTAGAACTATCTGAATTTAATACTTTGGCTCAAGCACAGGTAAATTTCTCTTTTTTTAATTCACCAGAGCACAGCCAAGGCAAGGCCACAATATTTAAATAAAAGGCAACAAAATATTTGCATATAAACAAAGGAAATCAACATAGAATGGAATGAAACTGTATAATCTAGCATATAGTTTCTTTGCTTTCAACTTAAAGTTCAGCACATAGATGTCTCCCCATTCAGCTCCTAACTTGCATAAAATGCCCAATTATATTTAGCAAGTTGAATATCCAAACCCAAGGGAAGTATTAGAGAGGTATGAAGTTAACTCCTACTTTCAGGGCTCAAGTCAAGGTCTGCATCATTTCTCAGATGAAAAGCCCTAAGTATGTCCTCCTACGTTAGGAGAGGTTCTACCTATTTTAAACTCAGAACTAGAATCTCCTGGAAAACAGAGTCATTTTTTCTTTTAACAAAACACAGCAAACTGCAGCAGAAGTATTTGTTTTACTAAAACTTAAGATGACATTCATATCAAGGAATGTCTGAATTTTACATGAGATATTTAATAAGTGAATTAGAATAAATTTAAATAAAAGAAGTATAATCTACACAATGAATCCTGACCTTCATCCCATTATTTTTAAAACTAAGCAGACAAATTAAATATAAATATAGTGTTATATGGTCATTATTCTAATGAAATGGCCAAGTATGGAAAATAAACATAGAAGAGTCAAAATAATTTTGAACCAAAGCTATAGATATAAAAATTATTCATTCTGAGTTAATGATCTACAAATAGTCTAAGTGATCACTGTGGTCTCAGAGTTTATGTTCTCTCAAAATTCATTTTAAACCTCATGCCCACTGAAATATACTAAGAAGTTTAAGAAATAATCAGGCCATAAGGACTCTGCCCACAAGAATGGGATTAGTGCCTTCCTAAAGGAGGCTTGTTTTCTTCCCTTCCACCATGTGAGAAACAACAAGAAGGCACCATCTCTCAATCAGAGAACAATGAATCCTGGGGCATTTTGATCTGGAACTTTTCAGCCTCAAGAATCATGAGAAATAAATTTCTATTGTTTATAAATACCTAGCCTAAGGTGCTTTTTATATCACCCTGAATGAACTTACCCATGTTCTATCTTAATTTCTTGAAAGTTATTATGCACTGCACAAGAATGTTAAATTTTAATATGGTCTTATAAACTAAGCTACAGTAAAAGTAGGCATGCATTAGTACCAAAAAATTTCATAGTATACCTAGTTTAGTTTTACGTAATATAAATTAATTTGTTTGAAATACAAAAATATTGTTAAATCATTGTTCCATAAAACACATTAAAATGGCAAAAAGGTCTTTTGATTAATATTCATTCAGAAGATTTCTATGTGTCTTAAAATTTTATAATGTTCCTTGAAAGAGTGTCTACTTGCAAAAGATAAATTGATTCAATCCATGCTTCACACCATATACAAAAAATTAACACATCATGGATCATAGACTAAGTGTAAGGGCCAAAACACTCAGAAGAAAACTTAGTATGAAATCTTTTTGAACTTAAAAAATGGTTTCTTAGATATAATAAGTATAAATACTTAACTTAAATAAGTTAAGAAAAAAGTATAAATTGGACTTCAATAAATTTAAAACTTTGTGCTTTAAATTATACCACTAATAAAATGAAAAGTTAATAAACAAAATAGAAGCAAATAGTTTAAAAGTCATAAATTTGGTGAGACTTGTATACAAAATATATAAAGAATCTTCTAATTAAAAATAAAAGGACAAATATCTCAATTAAAAATGTGCAAAGAATTTGAATAGATATTTTTCCAAAGAACATACCAAAAAAGATCAATTCAAACTTGAAAAGGTACTCCATATCATAAGTCATGAGAGAAATACAAATCAAAACCACAATGGTACCACACTAGTTCATATCCACTATAGTGATTATTCAAAAAGATAGGCAATAGCAAGTGCTGGGAAAGAATATGGAGAAATTAGAACCTTCATGCATTTCTAGAAGATATGTAATATGGTTCAATTCTTTGGGAAACAGCTTGGTGATACCTCAAATTGTTAAAAATTGAAATAAAATATGATCCAGCAATTCCAGTTGTATACCCAAAAAACTAAAATATATATCAACACACAAAAGTTTATATACAAATGTTTATGGTAGCATCATCTATAATGGAACTAATGGAAACAATTCAAGTGTCTATCAACCGAAAAATGGATAAATACAATATGATATACCTATATAGTGTAATACTGTTTTATATTAAAACAAAGTAAAACTTCAATCATACTTCAACATGTATGAACCTTGAAAACATTATGCTAAGTAAAAGAACCCACATATTGTATGATTTAATTTATATGATGTATTCAGAAGAAACAAATCCATATAGACAGAAACTAAATTAATTGTTGCTAGGGTAAGGGGAAGGGGAAAATGGGAAGTGACAGCTGATATGTGTAGGGTTTCTTATTAAGTTAACAAATAAAAATGTTCTAAAATTAAATGATGGTGATGGTTACACAACTATGGGCCCTTCATTACTAGAATAACAAAAATGAAAGATCACTCTATGATATCTTTAGATCCTACAAAATTACAGGAAAAATAGTTAAATGATACCATCACAGAAACACATCATCCCTTTTGTGTTATTAAAGCATCACTTCTAATCAAATTGGAGATCAGCCTCCAAAGTGATCACAAGGTGATGAATTTTAGGAGTGTCTCTTATCTTCTCCTTCCTGATAAATGAGGTCCCAAACAAAACAAAACAAAAAAACTAAAAACAAACAAAATATACAAAAAAATGAGCACAACATAAAAGCAGGGTTTTTCATCCTTTGTTCCATAAAACTGGTTAATAAAGAAATTTGAAATAGCCATAGCAATCCTTAAGAGATAATAATGTACAAGAAAATAGCAACTATTGTCAAATAATCAGGAATTGAGAATCAATGACACAAGATATCTTAAAAGCCCTGCAATGACTGTCCAGAGACAAGAGCCAACAGAAGTTTTTCATAATGCTTTTCATTTCTTCCAGTCAGTTTTAAATTACTTAAGCACTATTGACCACTTATTTTTATTTCATGTCTTATTTTCAGATTTTCATTAATACTACCTGCTAGTATCTAAGAAAAATAACAGCAACAGACAATACTAAAAATATAGTAGAAACTACAGTGTGATGTAAATATGCCACAGGCCTAGAGAGTCTAACTCTTACTTCTGAGTTATTTCTGTAACCTGTTTATTTATAAGAAGTTTAAAGTGTTGCTTTTATTGTATTAACCTCTAAATACCCTTACAAAATGCTAACTAGTGAACAGTATAGGAATAGAAATACTTATAAGTGTCTTGTTCAGTTATTACATCCCATGTTGCAGAGCTCTACTTCTGAATTTTAAATAATAATAATTTCAACAAAAGTTGCATGAAAAAACAAGATATTGACTGGTATAAATATTAAATATTGTTTTTATTTCAAAATCATAAACTTAAGACACAAAATATTAATTATTTTTGTGCAGACATACTTCTGAGCTTTTCATTTCTGCTTTCACATAATCATCAATATGAACCCTTCCTGAGATTGTGGGGTGTGGCGGAGCCTGGAGAGCGATGTGACTGTGGGCGTGGACCTGAGCAATGCAAGGCCTGCTTCCTCTGGCAGGCCTAGTAGCTCTGGTCGCACTGCGTGGCTGGGCTGCTATGGGCTAGGAATTTTCTACACTCAAGAAGAATTGTGGAAGAGTTCGTTTGACCTTCTGATTTTCAAGGTGCAGTCACCTGCCCTTGTAGCCACTCTGAGCATGTGGCTCACAGGAAGAACTTCAGGTGCCTGGTGCTGTGTATACAGGAGACCATGGCTATGGAAGAATGGCCTCAACTCTTTCAAATATGTGTGTGTGTGTGCAGGGCTGGGGATAGAACCCAGGACCCCACACATGCTCCGCAATGGCAATTTTGTGCATGTGTATGTGTGGTGGGCACTTGGGATTTAACCCAGGCATGCTCTACCACTGAGATATCCCCCCCCCAGACCTTTTTATTTTTTCATTTTGAGAGGTATTGGTGAGTGGCTAAAATTGACCTTAAACTTGTGATGTTCTTCTCTCAGCCTACTAAGTGCTGGGATTATAGGTGTGTATCACCACTCTTGGCTCAGTTACAGCTTTTTTTTGGTACCAGGGATTGAATCCAGGGCACTTAATCACTGAGCCACATCCCCAGCCTATTTTTATATTTCATTTAGGCACAGAGTCTCACTGAGTTTCTAAGTGCCTTGATAATCTGCTGAGGCTGGCTTTGAACTAGGGATTCTCCTGCCTCATCCTCCCCAATTGCTAGGGTTACAGGTGTGCATTGCTCCGGCTCAGTTATAGATTTTAAAGACAAAGATGCATATATCTTCGAAAAGTTTCTTTGGATTTTTCCTTAAAAATACTGTGTGGGTGCAGGTTAACTCTTCTGTACCTATTGATTTTCTGTGTGAATGATCTGTACATGAACAAAAGCAGGGTGTTGAAGTCCCCAGCTGTTACTGGCCTGAAGTCCAGC